>NW_020954583.1:7933688-8119541 GCF_900497805.2 Vombatus ursinus
CACACACACACACACACACACACACACACACACACACACACACACACCACATTGTTAGCCACATTTTTAAAAAAATTTTCAGGTAACCATATGACTCCATAGGTTATTTACCTGAACTCTGTCTTCCAGGTATGAATCTTTGCTTGTAAAGTTTTAAAACCTTTTTCCTGTTTAGTTGTCCTTTGATCTTATTTTGTTGCATTTTATGCCATTTCTACTAATTTGTCTTTAAGCCTGAGATCTCTATTCCCTGTTGATATTATTCCTTTTTATTTCTTAAAATTTTCTACTGTTTTGCCACACACCATTGGCTTTTGTTACCAATTTGTCTTTTTTTCTTTCATATTTACTGATGATAAATATCTTATTGTAGATGCAAGACCTTTCTATGTCCCAACCACATCTCCCTTAATGATCTAGCTTAGTATAGTTTAATTTCTAGGTCCAATGTTAATGATATCTTTCCCCTTCTTTTGTCTTTACTGGTATTCTTTAAGCTAGAATATTTGCTCGACATGTTGGAAATATTTATTTTCATTGCTTGTTCATTTCCCTGGCCTTTCTTTTTCCTTATCTTAGGTTTTTCTTTTGAGGATCTTTGATTATATTCTATATTTAATCTCTTTCAGCCTTCTATATATACTTTCATTTTTATGCATGAGCCTTTTATTTATTCCTTTTGTGGAAAAGGGAGTGATGAGAAAGCTGAGGTTTTTGTGACCTCTCACTCCATCTTTGTTGTTGGAATGCTCATTTCCTCTTTTTTGAACAAAAATCTTGTTTGTCCTTTTCCATTCTGCTTGCCCCTTACAAATTCTGTATGATTTCTCAAAGATTATCAGAATTCCCCAATAACATCTTTAATTTACAAGAGCCTGGGACTTCAGGTCATTTAAAGAGCTCTATCTCCTTGTCTGTGATCCCCTTAGTAATATTGGGCTGTTGTACCACTTTTAATATTGTTCTTATTTTGGAGTAGATAGAAACAAAGTAGGAGATGTTTTCTGGTAGCTTTTTCAGTCAGTGGAAAATATTGTTTGACATTTTCTTGTTCTTAGTCTTTACTGGCAGCATTTTGTTGTTGATTTTGACTCCCCTTTCCCCACAAGCCCTAGTTCATTCTGTCTTTATTCTTCTCAGTGCTTTTAGAAGTTAAATTCTTTTTTTTTCCAAACCCATCTCTATGATTCTCAGAAAAGTCAGATAGTGCTTTGATGGCCATTCCTGAGTCTATTGGGAAAAAATTGGGGTAAAATTATATACCTCTTCACTACCCACAGAGGTAGTATTACATAGGAAAGACTTCAGATGACTAGAATGAGAGGGAAAAGGTTACCTGATATACAAATTTATATGTAGAAGAATAAAGCTGATATACTTTTCAGGTGTCTTAGTTCTTCACAATTGAGAAGCATCATTAACAATAATATAATATAGTAACACTGCTTAACTTAACTAAGAATTATTTTATCCCTTCCATGCCAAGACATTTTTAAAAAAAAATTTTCTCTGTAGAGAATTAGAAATGTCCTTGGTACTATAAACATTTTTTCATATTTCAATCTCCATGGGTGCAACAGAGAAACAAATATAGGTAGTTTGCTCCTGATTCTCTGCCTGTTTTGTTGCCTTTCATTAAAGATTTATACCATGTGAACTTCCCTTCCTTCTCCTGACACTCAGTCCTTTTCCTGCCATAACTTAAGGTAAATAAGGATATTGTTTGTAATATTCAGAAATGGAAATCAACAAGAAAAGGCAAAAAGCATTTTCAGTTACATTATAGCTGGAAAAATCTTTGAAATTTTTATAATGTTAATTCTCGTATTAAAAGTCCACCATTATCATTATAAACAAGCCTGGGCATGAAACAAAAATGTGAATTTATATTTGAGTTTATGTAAATCTTTTTCTTAGACAAATAATTTCTAAATTCATCAGTTATAATAGAAAACAAATTATTTCACATTTCTGAGATTTTACTTGTTTCTACCAAAGAGTTAAGCATAACCAATGGCAATTTAAAAAAATACTTTTTGTTGAAAATGCAACTGATTTGACTTTTAAATCAAATGGGAAGAAAATGTCTTATTCCCTGATGAAATGAGAATTGCTAGACTACAGTCAAAGAAATAAAGCAAAGCTTTGAACAAAAAAAGATCTTCCTTAAAGTATGAAGTTTAGTAGATCATAAAAAAAGTGAGTTTAAGCTCAGAAGGTTATTAGAACATCTAAGAAATCCTGCTGGCTAAATATTTATAGTACTATTAATAAAGATTCTTCTGTAAGTACAGTGTAGAAGAAGTTAAAAGTGATCAGCAGATGAAGGAAAGGTTTTGTAACTATACCTAATTTAAAGGTGAAATATATACATAAATCTCACACATCAAGAAACTGTGCCCAACACTAGCCATATAAGCTGGGTTATTTCTATACTAGAAAGTCATCTTATTGACTGCTATTTAGAACTTTTCTAATGATCACATATTATAATTAAAATATGTAAGACATCTGACCTTATGAAATGGCATACAGATTTTGATGAAGTCTTTAATATTGTCTGTATGCCTGCTTATCTTTGAATGAGATTCTAGCTGTACAAGAAATAACCACAAGTTTCTCTGATCAAAAAAGCCCTTAAAATTACATTTTTATTGATAAATATGAAATAGCTACATTGATGACTTCAAAATAACCTTGTCAGAAACCAAAAGAAAAATAAATAGATAGCCTCTCTTCATAGTTAGGTTGAATAAATATAAAGTATCCCAAATGGCTCTATGACACTTAATATGTTGTAAGATTTAATGACTTAAAAGAGCAGAATGCCTTTTAGAATATCCTATATAGATAAATGTCAATGTTTTCCCATAAAATTTATAGATTAAATACAATACCAGCAATAATACTGCAGCACCTCCTCTAGGTTACTCCCCTGCTTTGCATTGTAATTGTGAGCTGGGAGACCACCTTTTCTCAAGCCTGAAGGAAGATTTTTGTACTGAGATAAGCATGGGTCCTGAAAACCAATAGCCAGGAAGCTCAAATTCTGATTCTACTATGCTAAAGAGATTACATCACTGGCCTCTGGAATAGAATGTCTGTTTTCTAAGGAAAAACCAACTAATCACTACTAAGAAAAGACAGTAGGAGGAGATTCCCAGATCTATATATCTGGGTCCAAAGTCCGTTCTGAGTTAAAGTCATATATCACTAACTGGGTCTTAATCATCTCAAACTGGCTATCTCATAGGTAAATTTAACTCAGTGTGTTAAAAACAAAACTCATGATCTTTCCCCAAACTCTTTCATCATTTAATTTTTTTGAGTCTCTGAGATGCTTTTTTAAATTTTTTTTATTAAACATATTTTCAGATTAGTGATGTTGTAAGTAAAAATTAGAATCAATAGGAGGAACCACCAGAGAGGGGAAACAAAACTCAACAGAAGAGAAAAAAAATAGCTAATAACATGCTTCGATCTGCATTCAAGTTCCATAGTTCTTTCTTTGGATGTGGATAGCCTTTTCCATCAAGAGGGCTTTGGAGATGTCTTAGATCCTTGTATTGCTGGGAAGGGTTAAGTTTATCAATATTAGGCATCACACAATGTGGCTGTAATTGTATACAATGTGCTTTTGGTTCTGCTCACTTCACTCAGTATCAGACCATACAAGTCTTTCCAGGTTTTTCTGAAGTCAGCCCATTCATCATTTCTTATGGCACAATAGTATTCCATTACATTCATTATTCATATACCACATTCATACACCACAACTTGCTTAGCCATTCCCCAATTGATGGGCATCCAGTCAATTTCCAATTCTTTGCCACCAGAAAAAGAGGTGCTATGAATATTTTTGAACATGTGAGTCCTTTTCCCATTTGTATGATCTCTTTGAGATATAACCCTAGAAGTGCTATTGCCAGGTCAAAGGGTTTGTACATTTTTATAGCCCTTTGGGCATAGTTCCAAATTGCTCTCCAAAATGGTTGGATCATTTCACAACTCCACTAACAATGCATTAGTGTTCTAATTTTCCCACATCTTGTCTAACATTTATCATTTTCTTGTTTTGTCATTTGGCCAATCTGATAGGTGTGATGTGGTACCTCAGAGTTGTTTTGATTTGCGTTTCTCTCATCAATAGTGATTTAGAGAATTTTTTCATATGACTATATATAGTTTTAATTTCTTCATCTGACAACTGCCTGTTCATATCCTTTGGCCATTTATCAATTGAGGAATGACTTGTATTCTTATAAATTTGACTCAATTCTCTATATATTTTAGAAATGAGGCCTTTATCATAGATGCTGCCTGTAAAAATTATTTCCCAACTTCCTGCTTCCCTTCTAATCTTGGTTACATTGGCTTTGTTTGTGGAAAAACTTTTCAGTTTGATGTAATCAAAGTTATCCATTTTGCTTTTTGTAATGTTCTCTATCTCCTGTTTGGTCATGAATTCTTCTATTCTCCATAGATCTGATAGGTAAATTATTCATTGCTCTCCCAGTTTGCTTATAGTATCAACCTTTATATCTAAATCATGAACCCATTTTGACTTTATTTTGGAATTTGGTGTGAGATTTTGGGCTATGCTTAGTTTCTGCCATACTCTTTTCCTGTTTTCCCAGCAGTTTTTTTCAAAGAGTGGGTGATTATCCCAGAAGTCTTAGGATTTATCAAATAATAGATTATTTATATTATATTATATTATATTATATTATACTATATTATATTATATTATATATTATACATATATACATATAGTCATTGACTACTGTGTCTTGCATATTTAACCTATTCCACTGATCTACCACTCTATTTCTTAGTCAGTACTAAGTAGTTTTGATAATTGCTTCTTTTAATACAATTTAAGATCTGGAATAGCTAGGCCACCTTTCGCTGCATTTCTTTTCATTAGTTCCCCTGATATTCTGGACATTTTGTTCTTCCAAATGCATCCTGTTACTATTTTTTCAAACTCTATAAAATAATTTTTTGGTAGTTTGATTGGTATGGCACTGAATAAGTAAATTAGCTTAGGTAGACTTGTCATTTTTATTATATTAGCTCTGCCTACCCATGAGCAACTGATGCTTTTCCAATTATTTAGATCTGACTTTATTTGTCTGAAAAGAGTTTTATAAGTGTGTACATAGAGTTCCTGGATTTGTTTCAGGAGGTAGACCCCTAAATATTTTATGTCTACAGTAAGTTTAATGGAATTTCTCTTTCTATCTCTTGCTGTTGGGCTTTGCTGGTAATATGTAGAAATGCTTATGATTTATGTGGGCTTATTTTATAGACTGCAACTTTGCTAAGGTTGTGTATTATTTCAAGTAGTTTTTTACTTTATTCTCTAGGTTTCTCTAAGTATATCATCATGTCATCTGCAAAGAGTGATAGCTTTGTTTCTTCTTTGCCTATTCCAATACCTTCAATTTCTTTTTCTTCTCTTATTGCTAAAGCTAACGTTTCCAGTACGATATCGAACAACAATGGTGATAATGGACACCCTTGTTTCACCCCCAATCTTATTGGAAATGCTTCTAGCTTGTTCCCATTACATATAATAATTGTTGAAGGTTTTAGGTAGATGCTATTTAGCATTTTAAAGAAGACTTCTTTTATTCCTATGCTCTCTAATGTTTTTAATAGGAATGAGTATTGTATTTTGTCAAAAGCTTTTTCTGCATCTATTGAGATGATCATGTGATTTCTGTTAGTTTTGGTGTTGATATGATCAATTATGCTGATTATTTTCCTAATATTAAACCAGCCCTGCATTCCTGGTATAAATCCTACCTGGTCATAGTGTATTATTTTATAAGTTGCTGTAATCTATTTGCTAATATTTTTTTTAAAATTTTGCATCTATATTCATTAGAGAAATCGGTGTATAATTTTCTTTCTCTGTTTTGACTCTTCCTGATTTAGGCATCAGAACCATATCATAAAAAGAATTTGGTAAGACTCCCTTTTCACCTATTTTCTTAAATAGTCTATATAGTATTGGAATTAATTATTCTTTAAATGTTTGATAAAATTTGCATGTAAATCCATCTGGCCCTGGAGATTTTTTCCTAAGAAGTTCATCAATGGCTTATTCAATTTATTTTTCTTAAATGGGGTTATTTAAGTGTTTTACTTCCTCTTCTGTTATTCTGGGCAATTTATATTTTTGTAAATATGCATCCATTTCACTAAGATTGTCAAATTTGTTCACATACAGTTGGGCAAAATAGTTCCTAATTATTGTTTTAATTTCCTCTTCCTTGGTGGTAGCTTCACCCTTTTCATTCTTGATACTAGTAATATGGTTTTCTTCTTTCTTTTTCTATTCTAATTTTTAAGGAAGTATTTTCTTCAGTAAGCTTTTGGACTTCTGTTTCCATTTGATCAATTTTGCTTTTTAGGGCATTCTTCTCCTCATTGGCTTTTTGGGCCTCTTATGCCATTTGGGTTAGGCTGTTTTTTAAGATGTTATTTTCTTCAGTATTTTTTTGAGTCACCTTTAACAAACTGTTGAGTGTTTTTCATGATTTTCTTACATCACTCTCAGTTTTTCCTCTACTTCTTTTACTTGCTTCTCAAAATCCTTTTTGGGCTCTTCCATGGCCTGAGACCAATTCATATTTTTCTTGGAGGCTTTGGATGTAGGAGCTTTGACTTTGTTGTCTTCTTCTGGTTGTATTTTTTGATCTTTGTTACCAAAGAAAGATTCTATGTTCTGAATCTTTTTATGAAGCTCGCTCATGATCCCAGTCAATTATTTGTGTTATTGACTTTTTGTTAAAGTAGGAGTCTGCTTCCAATGTGGAGAATGTACTGTCACAAGTTTTGGATGTTTTGTGCAGCTGTTTTCAGAGATACTTCTAGGGACCTATAAATTTTCAGTTCTTCCAAAGTGGTATAAGGGGAGAGGTGTTACTCCTTTCCTGGCATGTACTCTAGTCTATGAGTGACAACAAGCACTCTTTTCTATCTTGGAACTGTGAGGAGGATTTCCTTTCCACCACCACTACAAGCTCCACCAGTCCTCCTTGCCCCAGGACTGCCACCCAGAACTGTGATCCAGATCTAACCATGGGCAAAGTAAGAGAATCCTACACCAGCAGAGAGATCCCTGCAATCCCCCTCTGATCAGTCACTTGATTCCCCTCAGTCTGTGGACCAGAAGCTCAGGAAGTAGCCACCACCCCAGAGCCGAGCTCAGGGATTGGGGCTGGCTCTGCACATTTCTCTTTCTTATCGCAGACACAGACTTTTCCCACTGACCTTCTAAGCTGTCTATGGTGTTGATGGGTTGAGAAGTCTGGAATCCACCACAGCTGCCTGTGATTCAGTACTCTGAGGCCTGCTTCAAGTTCACTGAGGCCTGCCTTGCCTGCCCACCCATGCTGAACTGCATTCCTCTCCCCTACCCCCACATGATCTACCTTTCTGATTAGCCGTTCAGGCTGTCTTGGTCTGTAAATTTGTTTCACTCCAGCTTTTTGTGGGTTCTACTGCTTTAGAATTTGTTTAGAGCCAATTTTCATAGGTATTTGGAAGGGTTTGGGGGAGAGCTCAAGCAAATTACTGCTTTTACTCCACCATCTTGGCTCCACCCCCTTATAACTCTCTAGTGCTTCTTTACAATGACAAATGTTAAAATATGGTTAATATTAATGTATCAGTAGAGCCTATATCAGATTGCATGTCATCTTGGGGAACGGGTGGGAGGAAAAGGAAGAAAACCAAAAACTCCAAAGCCTATGGAAGTAGATGTTGAAAACTCAAAATAAATAACTTCATTAAAATTTTAAAAAAGAACAATATTCATAATAAACTTCAGGATGAACAGGGGCTAGAAAGGAAAGGATCACAAAAATTAGTTGGATTTCATTTTAGGATCATAACTCATGGTGAAAGGGATGACCAATTGAGTCACATGCAATTATTTAATGTTTAATATGTGCCTGCACTGTGTTAAGGTTTCCTGATAAATTCAGAAAAATGAACCTGTCCCTAGGCTCAAGATGTTTATGTTTATATGAGGCAACAAAACCTTGAGAATAGATAAAGATTTAATTTTGTCTAGGTTTCAAGTATAAGTATTACTTTAGGTGAGTCATGAACAAAAGATACCATGATGTTGGTGGAGCCAAAATGGCTGAAAGAAGTCAGGAGATTCCCTGAGCTCAGCCCAGTTTCCCTCAGAAACAATATTAAATCAAGCATCTAGATTGTGGAGATACAGAACCCACATAAACATGGAATAAAAACATTTTCCAGCTAAAGATAATTTAGAAGTTCTCCAGAAGAGGGCTTTCTCATCTGAGTAAAAGGGGAACAGAGCCCAGCATGGAGAGCAGCCAGGCAAACCATCAGGAAGCTCAAAGTCACAGGACAGATCAGCAACGGAGTCCCAGTGATCCTGGCTCAGCAAGATAGTGGAGTAGCTGGCAAGCTGTTAGACCACCAGAGCAGAAGCAAATTGCCAGCCCCAGCACCCTAGCACAATATGTACAAATAGGACAAACAACTATAGCACAGGGGTGAAGTCATGAACATCTGAGGCCCTGGGGTGGAAAGGTAATGACCAGGCCCCTGGTGCCCAGTGCAAGAAGTGTGGGGCTGTAACCCCTATGCCACAGGAGCTTAGGCAAACATTTCAAACATTTCAAAAAGCAAAAAGAGCCATGATAATAGAAAGCTACTCTGGCAACAGGGAAGATCAAAACACAAATTCAAAAGAGGACAACAATGTCAAGATGTCTACAAGGAAAGCCTTAAAAGGAAATACGAGTTGGTCTCAAGACCAAAAAGCTTTCTTGAAAGGCTCAAAAATAATTTTAAAAAGCAAGTAACAGAGGTAGAAGAAAAATTGGGAAAAGAAATGAGAGTTATGATAGAGAATTATGGAAAAAAGAGTAACAGAAAAAAGAGCCTGGAGAGCATCTTTCAAGAAATTTTCAAGGAAAACTACCCTGATATTCTGCAACCAGAGGGTTAAATAGTCATTGAAATAATCTTGCAGGGGGTGGGGGGTGGTGAAGACAGGCACAACCAAGAAGGTGGACAAAAGGCATGATTCAACTAAGCTCTCCTCAAAAGCCCACTGAACACTTTTAAGGAATGCCATAAAACAATTTCTGGATGAGCAGAACCCACAAAAGGACGGGGTGAATTTTTTTTTTCAGACAAAGACAATTTAGAAGGTCAGAAGGAAAAGTGTGTCATACCTGGGTGAGAGTGGAGCACAGGTCAGGCCAGGCTGTGTCAGCACAGACCCAACACCAACAAAGCAGGAGCAGGCCTTGGGAGTCACTGAATCAGCAGCAGCAGTAGCAACAGTAGCAACAGTAGCTGCTGCTGCTTCCAAAGCTCTCAGCCCACAACTGGTAAGGGAGTAAAATGACCAATCAGAATGAGATTAGAAGGGACTCTTTGCTAGCACTGAGGCAGTACTGTGATGCTTCACCCATACTTGGATCCAGGTGTCACTCCCAGGGTGAGGAAGAGCACTACCACTCCAGAGCTTGTGCCAGCAGTGAAGAGGAAACCCTTGTCATAGTTCCAGGGGGAAAAGTGTGCTCATGTTCACTCACAGTTCAGAGCATGGGCCAGGAAAGTGGTAAAAACACCTCTCTTTAGATCATACCACCTTGAAAGAATTGAAAACTTACAGGTCCCTAGAAGTATCTCTGAAAACTGCACAGTTGCACAAAATCCCTGAAGATTGCACACTCCACCCTGGAAGCAGATCCCTACTTAAACAAAGAGTTAAAAATCAAGAAATAGGCTGAGAAAATTAGCAAACAATAGAAAAAATTCTGACCATAGTAAGTTACTATAATGATAAGGAAGATAAAAACACACACTCAGAAGAAGATAACAAAGTCAAAGTTCCTAAATCCAAAGCCTTCAAGAAAAATATGAATTGGTCCCAGGCCATGGAAGAGCTCAAAAAGGATTTTGAGAAGCAAATAAGAGAAGTAGAGGAAAAACTGAGAGTGATGCTGAAGGAGACCCAAAAAAATACTGAAGAAAATAACACCTTAAAAAATAGCCTAACCTGAATGGCAAAAGAGGTCCAAAAAGCCAATGAGGAGAAGAATGCCCTTAAAAGCAAAATTAGCCAAATGGAAAAGGAACTACAAAAGCTTACTGATGAAAATACTTCCTTAAAAATTAGAATGGATAAATTGGAAGATAGAGACAATTTGAGAAATCAAGGCACTGTAACACAAATCTAAAGGAATGAAAAAATAGAAGAGAATGTAAAATATCTCATTGGAAAAACAACTGATGTTGAAAATAGATCGAGGAGAGAAAACTTAAAAATTATTGGACTCTCTGAAAGCCATGATCAAAAAAAGATCATAGAAAACATCTTTCAAGAAATCATCAAGGAAAACTGCCCTATTTTAGAACCAGAGGGTAAAATAGAAATCAAAAGAATCCACAGATCACCTCCTGAAAGAGATCCCCAAAGGAAAACTCCCAGGAGTGTTGTAGCCAAATTCCAGAATTCCCAGGTAAAGGAGAAGATATGCAAGCAGCCAGAATGAAATGATTCAAGCATTGTGGAAACACAATCAGGATAACACAAGATTTAGCACCTTCTACATTAAGGATCTGGAGGGCATGGAGTATGATATTCTGAACGGGAAAGGAATTAGGACTACAACCTAGAATCACCTACCCAGCAAACTGAGTATAATCCTTCAGGGTAAAAAATGATCATTCAATGAAATAGAGTACTTTCAAGCATTCCTGTGGAAAAGACCAGAGCTGAATAGAAAATTTGACCTTCAAATACAAGACTCAAGTGAAACATGGAAGAAGTAAACAGGAAAGAGAAAGTGTAAGAGCCTTATTAAGGTTGAACTGTTTACATTTCTGCAGGGAAAGATGATATTTGTAACTCATGAGTCCTTTGTCAGTATTAGGGTAGTGGGAGGGAAAAAATTATATGTTTGTATCAATAGATAGATAGAGGACACAGGGTGAGTTGAAGATGAAGGGGTGATATCTGGAAAATAAAATTATGGGTGGGAGAAGATTATACTGGGACAAGGAGAAAGGGAGAAGTAGAATGAGGTAAAATATATCACATGAAACAGACAAGAAAAGGCTTTTACAGTAGAGGAGAAATGGGGGAAGGTGAGAGGGAATGAGTGAATGTTATTCTCATAGGATTTGGCTTAAAGAGAGAATAACATACACAATGGGATATGGAAATCTCTGTTGCTGTACAGGAAAATAAGGGGGGAAGGGGACAAGAGAGCAGGGAGTTGATAGAGGGGAGGGCAGATTGAGGGAAGGGATAATCAAAAGCAAACACTTCTGAGGAGGGACGGGGTCAAAAGAGAGACTAGAATAAATGGGGGGTAGGATAGGATGAAGGGAAATATACTTAGTTTTCACAACAGGACTACTATGGAAGTGTTTTGCATGACTACACATCTATAATCTATATTGAGATGCTTGCCTTTTCAATGAGGGTGGGTGGGGAGGGAGGAAGGGAGTACATTTGTAACCCAAAGTTTTAAAAACACATGTTAAAAATTTTTTAAAAATTTAAAAAAAGAAAAAAATATGAGTGGGTTTCAGGACATGGAAGAGTTGAAAAAGGATTTTGAAAATGAAGTAAGAGATGTAGAGGAACAATTGGTAAGAGAAATTAGAGTGATGCAAGAAAATCATGAAAAACAAATCAAAAACTTGGTAAAGGAGAATCATAAAAATACTGAAGAAAATAAAGCCTTATAAAAACAGATCAGGCTAAATGGTAAAAGAAATACAAAAAGGCAATGAGGACACAAATGCCTAAAATGTAGAATAGGCCAAATGGAAAAAGAGGCACAAAAAGTCACTGTAGAAAAGAACTCCTTAAAAAGTATAACTGGCCAAGTGGAAAAGGAAGTACAAGAGCTCAGTGAAGAAAATAATTCCCTAAAAATTAGAATTGAACACACAGAAATAATGACTTTATGAGAAATCAAGAAATGATAAAACAAAAGCAAAAGAATGAAAAAATAGAAGACAATGTGAATTATCTCATTGGAAAAAATAACTGACTTAGAAAAAAGTCCAGGAGAGATCATTTAAAAATTATTAGGCTGCCTGAAAGCCACTATCAGTAAAGAGCCTAGACATCATCTTTCAAGAAACTATCAAGGAAATCTGCCCCAATATTCTAGAAGTAAAGGGTTAAATAGTCATCAAAAGAGTCCACTGATCACCTCCTGAAAGAGATCCCAAATTGAAAATGCCAAGGAATATTGTAGCCAAATTCCAGAATTATCAGGTCAAGGAGAAAATACTGCAAGCAGCCAGAAAGAAACAATTCAAATATCATGGAACTACAGTCAGGATTACACAGGACCTTGTAGATTCTACATTAAAAGATCAGAGGGCTTGGAATATGATATTCCAGGGGGCAAAAGACCTAGGATTACAACCAAGAATCACCTACTCAGAGAAATTGAGCATAATCCCTTCAGAGGGATAATGGATATTCAAAGAAATAGAGCACTCTCAATCATTCTTGATGAAAAAACCAAAGCTGAATGGAAAATTTGACTTTCAAGTACAAGACTCAATAGAAGCATAAAAAGGTAAACAGGAAAGAGAAATCATGCGGGATTTAATAAGGTTAAATTGTTTACATTCGCACATGGGAAGATGATTCTTGTAACTCATAAGAACTTCCTCATTATTGAGACAGTTAGAAGGACTCCATATAGACAGAGGGCACAGATGTGAATTGAAAATGGAAGAATGATATCTAAAAATACATATAATGTACTAGAAGAAAGGGAAAGGGGGAGGTAGAATGTGATAAATTACCTTACATAAAAGAGCCAAGAAAAAGCTTCTACAGTGGAGGGGGAAAATAGTGAGGGGGAATGCATGAACTTTGTTGTCATCAGAATTGGCTGAAAGATAGGATAACATATACATTCAATTGGGTTTAGAAATCTATCTTATCCAACAAGAAAGTAGGAGGGGAAGGGAATAAGAGAGGGGGCTGCGATAGAAAGGAGGACAGATTTGGGGAGGTGGTAGTCAGAAACAAAGTGCCTTTGAGGAAGGACAGAGTAAAAGGAGAGATGATAGAATAAATGGGAGGGAGGATATTAGTTTAGAGGGAAATGTGGCTAGTGTTAGTAACAGTGGAAAACAAATTTTGAAGCAAAATTTATAAAGGTCTTATAGAGGCCTCATTTTTCAAACATATAGATAACTGAGTCAAATTTATAAAAGAGCCGGCCATTCCCCAAGTAACAAATGATCAGAAGATATGAACAGTTCTCAGATGAAGTAATTAAAACAATCTATAGTCATATAAAAATGTTCTAATTTGCTACTAACTGGAGTAATGCAAATTAAAATAATTTTGAGGCACTACCTCATACCTTTTAGATTGACTAAAAGGACTGAAAAGGAAAATGACAATTGTTTTAGGGGAGGAGGAAAAAAAATGAGATATCAACACACCATTGGTGGGGTTGAGGACTGATTAAATCATTCTGGAGAGCAATTTTTTTTTTTGGTGAAGCAATTGGGGTGAGGCAATTGGGGTAAAGTTACTTGCCCAGGGTCACACAGCTAGTAAATATTAAATGTCTGAAGCTGGATTTGAACTCAGGTCCTCCTGACTCCAGGGCCAGTATTCTATCCACTACACCACCTAACGCCCCACCAATTCTAATTTTTAATGAATTGTTTTCTTCAGTTAGTTTTTGTACCTCATTTTCTATTTGGCTCATTTTACTTTTTAAGGAGTTGTCCTCTATTTCCAAATTTTCAAAATGTATTCCTCAATTTTTCTTCTACCTCCCTTATTTGACTTTTAAAATTCTTCATCTCTTCCAAGAAGACTTTTTGTGCTTGAGACCAGTTCATATTCCCCTTTGAGTTTTCAGATGTGGGTATTAAAAATGTTATCCTCCCCTGAATTTGTGTTTTGATATTCCCTGTCACCAAAATACTTTTTTTATTAATTTATTTTGATTCATCAAAAATCACTTCCATATGCTTTTGAATTTAAATTTTTTCCCCTTCCTCCCCACCACCCTCCCAAAGATGGCACATAATCTGATATAGGATATACATATACATTCCTACTGAACATATTTTCGCATTACTGATGTTGAAGTAAGAATTAGAAGCAATAGGAGAAACCACCAGAAAGAGGAAAGAAAACTCAGAAGAAGAAAAAAAAAAGCAAATAGTATCTTTCAATCTTCATTCAAACTCAATAATTCTTTCTTTGGATATAGATAGCATTTTCCATCAGTAGGCCTTTGGAGATGTCTTAGATCCTTGTATTGCTGGGAAGGGTTAAGTTTATCAATATTAGACATTGTACAGCATCAATGTTACTGTGTACAATGTTCTCTTGGTTTTCCTCATTTCACTCAGCATCAGACCATACAAGTCTTTCCAGGTTTTTCTGAAGTCAGCCTGTTCATCATTTCTTATAACACAATAGTATTCCATTACATTTGTATACCACAGCTTGTTCAGTCATTAACCAATTGATGGGCATCCTCTCAATTTCCAATTCTTTGCCTACACAAAAAGAGGTACTATAAATATTGTTGTACATGTGGGTCCTTTTCCTATTTGTATGCTCTCTCTGGGATACAGCCCTAGAAGTGCTATTGCTGGGTCAAAGGGTATGCACATTTTTATAGCCTTTTGGGCATAGTTCCAAATTGCTCTCCAAAATGGTTGGATCATTTCACAACTCCACCAACAATGCATTGGTTTTCCAACTTTCCCACATCTTCTCCAACATTTATCATTTTTTTTGGTTTTGTCATCTTGGACAATCTGATAGGAGTGATGTGGTACTTCAGAGTTGTTTTGATTTGTATTTCTCTAATCAATAGTGATTTAGAGAATTTTTTCAAATGACTACAGATGGCTTTAATTTCTTCATCTGAGAACTGCCTGTTCATATCCTTTGATCAATTGGGGAATGACTTGTATTCTTATAAATTTGACTTAATTCTCTATGTATTTTAGAAATGAGGCCCTTATCAGAGACACTGGTTGTAAAAATTCTTTCCAAATTTTCTTCCTTCCAATGTTAGTTGCATTGGCTTTGTTTGTGCAAAAACTTTTCAATGTAATGTAATCAAAGTTATCCATTTTGCTTTTCATAATGTTCTTTACCTCCTGTTTGGTCATGAATTCTTCTGTTCTCCATAAACCTGTTGGTAAAATATTCCTTGCTATCCCAGTTTTCTTACACTATCAGCCTTTCTATCTAAATCATGAACCTATTTTGATTTTATTTTGGTATATGGTGTGATATTTTGATCAATGCCTAGTTTCTGCCATACTCTTTTCCAGTTTCGCCAGCAGTTTGTTTTTTTCAAAGAGTGGGTTCTTATCCCAGAAGATGGGGTCTTTGGCTTTATCAAATAATTGATTACTATAGTCATTGACTACTGTGTCTTGCATGCTTAACCTATTCCACTGATCCACCACTCTATTCCTTAGCCAGTACCAAGTTTTGATGATTACTGCTTTACAATGCAATTTAAGATCTGGAATGGCTAGGCCACCTTCCCCTGCATTTCTTTTCAACAGTTCCCTTGATATTCTGGACCTTTTGTTCTTCCAAATGAAACTTGTTATTATTTTTCTAGCTCTATAAAATAATTTTTGGTAGTTTGATAGGTATGGCACTGAATAAGTAAATTAGCTTAGGTAAAATTGTCTTTTTTTTAATTATATTAGCTGTGCCTACCCATGAGCAACTGATGCTTTTCCAATTATTTAGAACTGACTTTATTTGTGTGAAGTGTTTTGTAATTGTGTTCATAGAGTTCCTGGGTTTGTTTCAGGAGGTAGACTCCTAAATATTTTATAATGTCTACAGTAAGTTTAAATGGAATTTCTCTTTCTATCTCTTGCTGATGGGCTTTATTGGTAATATATAAAAATGCTTGTGATTTATGTGGGTTTATTTTATAGCCAGCAACTTTGTTAAAGTTGTTTATTATTTCAAGTAGTTTTTTATTTGTTTCTCTAGGATTCTCTAAGTATAACATCATGTCATCTGCAAAGAGTGATAGCTTTGTTTCTTCTTTGCCTATTCTAATACCTTCAATTTCTTTTTCTTCTTTTATTGCTAAAGCTAACATTTCCAGTATGGTATTGAACAAAGCAGTGGTGATAATGGACATCCTTGTTTCATGCCCAATCTTATTGGAAATGCTTCTAGCTTGTCCCCATTACATATGATGCTTGCTGGAGGTTTTAGGTAGTTGTTATTTATTATTTTAAGGAAGATTCCATTTTTTCCCTATGATCTCTAGTGTTTTTAATAGGAATAGGTGTTGTATTTTGTGAAAAGCTTTTTCTGAATCTACTGAGATGTTCATGTGGTTTCTGTTAGGTTTGTTGTTGATATGATCAATTTGCTAATATTTTGTTTCAAATTTTTGTATCTATATTCATTGGATAAATTGGACTACAATTTTCTTTCTCTGTTTTGACTCTTCCCAGTTTGGATATCAGGAAAGAATCATAAAAAGAATTTGGTAAGACTCCTTCTTCATCTATTTTCCCAAATAGTCTCTCTCTCTGTCTCTCTCTCTCTCTGTCTCTCTCTCTGTCTCTCTCTCTCTATCTCTCTCTGTCTCTCTCTCTCTGTCTCTGTCTCTCTCTCTCTCTCTCTCTCTCTCTCTCTCTATATATATATGTATGTATGAATTAATTGTTCCTTAAATGTTTGATATAATTCATATGTAAATCCATCTGACCCTGGAGATTTTTTTCAAAGGAGTTCATCAATGGCTTCTTCAATTTCTTTTCCTGAGATGGGGATATTTAAGTATTTAACTTCCTCTTCTATTAATCTGAGCAATTTACATTTTTGTAAATATGTGTCCATTTCACTAAGATTGTCAAATTTATTGGAATACAGTTGGGCAAAATAGTTCGTAATTATTGTTTTAATTTCCTCTTTCTTGGTGGTAGATTCACTCTTTTCATTCTTAGTACTGGTAATTTGGTTTTCTTCTTTCTTTTTTTAATTAAATTAACCAAAGGTTTATCTATTTTATGGTTTTTTATTCATGAAACCAGCTCTTAGTTTTATCTATTAAAACTAAGAGCTTTATTTATTAGTTCAACAGTTTTCTAAATTACAATTCTATTAATTTTTCCTTTGGTTTTCAATATTTCTAATTTGGTGTTTAATTGAAGAATTTTGATTTGTTCTTTGTCTAGTTTTTGTAGTTGTATGTCCAATTCATTGATCTCCTCTTTTTCTGTTTTATTCATATAAGCATTTAGAGATATAAAACTTCCCATAAGAACTGCTTTCACTGCTTCCCATAAGTTTTGGTATGTTGTCTCATTATTGTCATTCTCTTGAATGAAGTTATTGATTGTTTCTATGATTTGTTTTTTGACCCCATCAATTTTTAAGATTAGATTATTTAGTTTTCAATTATTCTGTAGTCTGTCTTTCCATGGCCCTTTGTTACATATAATTTTTATTGCATCATGATCTGAAAAAAGATGCATTTAATATTTCTGCCTTGCTGCATTGGATTGTGAGGTTTTTATGCCCTAGTACATGGTCAATTTTTGTGTATGTGCCATGTACTGTCGAGAAAAAAAGTATATTCCTTTTTATCCCCATTCAGTTTTATTCAGAAGTGTATTGTCCCTATCTTTTCTAATGTTCTATTCACATCCTCAAGTTCTTTATTGCTTATTTTGTGGTTAGATTTATGTAATTAAGAGAGGGGTAGGTTGTGATCCCCCACTAGTATAGATTTGCTGTCTATTTCTTCCTCTAACTCCTTGAACTTCTCCTCTAAGAATTTGGATGCTATACCATTTGGTGCATCTATGTCTAGTAATGACAGTACTTCATTGTCTATGGTACCTTTTAGCAAGATGTAGTTTCCTTCCTTATCTTTTTTTATTAATAAATTTATTATTTTCAGTTTTCAACATTTACTTCCACAAGATTTTGAGCTCCAAATTTTCACCTCATCTCACCCCTCCCCCCACCACAAGATGCATGCATTCTGAATACCCCTTCCCCTAGTCTGCCTTCCCTTCTATCTCTCCCCCCCTTCTCTTATCCCTTTCCCCTTCTATTTTCCTGTAGGGCAGGATAGATTTCTGCACCCCATTTCCTATATTTCTTATTTCCCAGTTGCATGTGAAAACATTTTTTAAACATGAGTTTTTAAAACTTTGGGTTCCAAATTTTCTCCCTTCCTCCCTCCCCACCCACCCTCATTGAAAAGGTAAGCAACTCAATATAGGTTGTACATGATCAGTTCTGCAAAACACTTCCATAGTAGATATGCTGTGAAAAACTATTTCCCGTAATCCTATCCCACCCACCCATTTATTCTATTCTTTCTTTTGACCCTGTCCCTCCTGAGAAGTACTTGCTTCTGATTACCCTGTTTCCTAATCTGTCCTCCTCTCTATCCATCCCCCTACTCTCTTGTCCCCTTCCCCCCTCCCATTTTTCTGTAGGTAAGGCAGATTTCCATACCCAATTGAGTGTGTATGTTATTCCCACCTTAAGTCAATTCCTATGAGAATAAGATTCACTCATTCCCTCTTACCTTCCCCCATTTCCCCTCCACTGTAAGAGTCTTTTCTTTTCTGTTTTTTTTTGTGAGATACTATACCCTGTTCTACCTCTCCCTTTCTCCTTCTTCTAGTATAATCCTCTCTCACCCCTTAATTTTATTCTCCAGATATCACCCCTTCATCTTCAACTCACTCTGTGCCCTCTACCTACCTACCTACCTACCTACCTACCTACCTATCTATCTATCTATCTATCTATCTATCTATCTATCTATCTATCTAACTATCTATCTATCTATCGATCTATCTACATACATATAGTTTTTTTTCCCCTCCAACTACCCTAATACTGACAACAGTCTCATGAGTTACAAATATCATCTTTCCATGCAGGAATGTAAACAGTTCAACCTTAATAGGTCTCTTATGATTTCTGTTTCCTGTTTACCTCTTCATGTTCCAATTGAGTCTTGTATTTGAAAGTCAAATTTTCTATTCATCTCTGGTCTTTTCATCAAGAATGCTTAAAAGTACTCTATTTCACTGAATGACCTTTTTTTTCCCTTGAAGAATTGTACTCTGGAATATTATATTCCATGCCTTCTGGTCCCTTAATGTAGAAGCTGCTAAATCTTGTGTTATCCTGACTGTATTTCCACAATACTTGAATTGTTTCTTTCTGGATGCTTGTAATATTTTCTCCTTGACCTGGGAACTCTGAAATTTGGTTACAATATTCCTAGGAGTTTTCCTTTGGGGATCTCTTTCAGGAGGAGATTGGCAGATTCTTTCCATTTCTATTTTACCCTCTGGTTCTAAAATATCAGGGCAGTTTTCCTTGATAATTTCTTGAAAGATGATGTATACACTCTTTTTTTGATCATGGCTTTCAGATAGTTCAATAATTTTTAAACTCTCTCTCCTGAATCTATTTTCCAGGTCAGTTGTTTTTCCAATGAGATATTTCACATCATTTTCTATTTTTTCATTCTTTTGGATTTGTTTTACAGTGTCTTGATTTCTTATAAAGTCATAAGCTTCCAATTGCTATGTTCTAATTTTTAAGGAAGTATTTCCTTGTTTTTTTGTTGTTTGTGTTTTGTTTTGGTTTCTTTTAGGCAATTGGGGTTAAGTGACCTGCCCAGTGTCACACAGCTAATGTTTAGTGTTTGGTCTGAGGCCAGATTTGAACTCAGGTCCTCCTGACTTCAGGGCCGGTGCTCTATCCACTGTGCTACCTAGCTGCCCCAAGGAAGTATTTTCTTCAGTAATCTTTTGGACTTTCTTTTCCATTTGGCCAGTGTTGCTTTTTAAGGCATTCTTCTCCTCATTGGCTTTTTGGACTTCTTTTGCCATTTGGGTTAAGCTCTTTTTTAAGGTGTTATTTTCTTCAGTATTTTTGGGGGGTCTCCTTTAGCAAGCTGTTGACTTGTTTTTCATGATTTTCTTGCATCATTCTCATTTCTCTTCCCAGTTTTTCCCCTATTTCTCTTACTTGTTTCTCAAAATCCCTTTTGAGCTCTTCCAAGGCCTGGGACTGATTCATATTTTTCTTGGAGTCTTTGGATGTAGGAGCTTTGACTTTGTTGTCTTCTTCTGTTTGTATGTTTTGTTCTTATTTGTCACCAAAGTAAGATAATATAGTCTGATTCTTTTTGTGAGGTTTGTTCATGATTGCAGCCAATTACTTGAGTTTGAAACTCTGTGTTAAGGTAGGAGTCTGCTTCCAATGTGGAGAAGGTACTGTCCCAAGCTTTGGGGGTTTGTACAGCTGTTTTCAGAGATACTTCTTGGGATCTGAAAATTTTCAGTTCTTCCAAGTTGCTATGATAAGGGGCAAGGTGTTTCCTCTCCACAGCCACAACAATCCCCACTACACCACACTCCTCCTCGGTATAGGACTGCCCTCAGTACTGTGACCCAGATTCAAGTACAGGCAAAACAAGAGATTCCTACCTCAGCACTGGCAAAGAGATCCCTACAATCCCCATCTGATCAGTCACTCGATTCCCCCTGTGAGCCAGAAGCTCAGGAGGCACCAGGCAGCCTGGAGCTGCACTTGATCTTATCTCTTACTGTAGTCACAGACTTTTCACACTAACCTTCCAAGTTGTCTTTGGCATTCATGGGTTGAGAAGTCAGGAAACTGCCACAGCTGCCTGTGATTCAGTCCTCTAAAGCCTACTCCAGTTTCCCTGCAGCCTGTGTGTCCTTGCCACACTGCGCTGCTCTCCCCGCCTGCATAATATACCTTTTTGATCAACCATCCAGGCTGTATTGGGCTGGAAATTCATTTCACTCTGACTTTTTGTGGGTTCTGCTACCCTAGAGTTTGTTTAGAGCCATTTTTTTACAGGTATTTGAAGGGGTTTAGGGGAGAGCTTAAACAAGTCACTGCTTTCCCTCCGCCATCTTGACTCTGACCTCCCTTATCTCTTTTGATAAGATCTATTTTTGTTTTTGCTTTGTCTGAAATCAGGATTGCTACCCCTGCTTTTTTTTTTAACTTCAGCTGAAGCATTATATATCCTGCTCCAGCCTTTTACCTTTACCCTGTGTGTGCTGCTCTTTTTCAAATGTGTTTCCTGTAAACAACCTATTGCATGATTATGGTTTTTAATCCATTCTGCTATCCACTTCTCTTTTATCAAAGAGTTCATCCCATTCACATTCATAGATATGATTACTATCTTTGTCTTTTTCTTCATCCTCCCCCCATTTATGCTTTTCTTTCTCCTTTCTCCTTTTCTCTCCTCACCAGTGTTTTGCTTTTGACCACTGCCTTCTTCAGTCCTTCCTCCCTTCTATTAGCCCTTTCCTTTTTCTCCCCCTTTACACCTACTGCTTCTTCCCTCCCTTCCATCCCCCCACCCTTTTCTTTCTCCTTTTCCTTCCTGCAGTCTATAAGGCAAGTTAGATTTCTACACCTAACTGATTATGTTATTCCCTTCTTGAGCCAAATCTGATGAGAGTAAGATTCAAGCAATGCTCATCCCCCTCCCTTCTTTCCCTCTGTTGTAATAGTTTTTTGTCTTTTCCTGTAATATAATTTACCCTTGTCTGTCTGTCCTTTCTCAGTACATTTTCTTAGGTCAGATTAATCCACTTACCTGAATCCATTTAACCCACTTGATTAGATTTTTTTATCATTACATCAAAGTCAACTTATATCCACCCCCTTTATGTATACTCCTTTAACATGGTATAATAACAATACAGTTCTCAAGAGTTGTGTCATCTTCCCTTGTAGGGATGTAAACATTTTGCCCATATTAACAACATATTATATCTTTCTGTACCATTTACGTTTTTATGTCTCTCTTGAATCTTGTACTTAAAGATCAAATTTTTTGTTGAGCTCTTATCTTTTTATCAGGATGGTTTGGAAGTCTCCTATTTTGTTGAATATCCATCTCCTCCCTTGAAAAATTATGTTTATTTTTGCTGGGTAGTTGATCTTATCTCTTACTGCAGCCACAGACTTTTCCCACTGACCTTCCAAGTTGTCTTTGGCATTCATGTTCCATGCCCTACAGTCTTTTAATGTAGAAGCTGCAAGGTCCTGTGCAATCCTGACTATGGTTCCATGATATTTAAATTTAAATTTTTTAGGGATTGGTTTTCTTCAGTGTACTTTTTTCCCATTTGACCAATTGTATTTTTAGGGATTCATTTTCTTCAGTGGACTTTTTTTCCAGCTGGCCAATTGTATTTTGTAGGGACTTATTTTCTTCAGTGTACTTTCTTTTCAGTTGGCCAATTGTATTTTTTAATGACTCTTCTACCTCTCTCATTTCACCTTTAAAATACTTCTTGAACTCTTCTAAGAAGACTTTTTGGGCATCAGATCAGTTCATATTCCCTTTTGAGCTTCCAGATGTGGGTTTACTGACAATGTTGTTTTCTTCAGAGTTTCTGCCTTGATCTTCACTACTCTCATAATATGAATCTATGGTATGTTTCTTTTTGCTCATGGTGTTTCTTTATTCTATGGCCTTTAAAGAGATTGAGCTCTCCTGCTGGGGAGCAGAGGACACTGACCCAAGCTTGTTTTGTCGGGAGCCTGGGTCTTGGTCACTGGTTTTGTGTGTTGGGGCCTCTGCAGTTGGTAATTGGAGGCTGCAAGGGTCTGGAAGCTTACCTGGTGTTGAGCTGGAATCAGTGAGGCTAGAACTCTAGGGCAACTCTAGGTTGCCTGTTTTCCTTTCCTTTTGCCTTCTTCTGCTCCTTTCAGATGGATGTTGTATGGTGTTTATCTGCCTGGGGCCCTTTGTAGTGTTGCTTCGCTTATTTTTGCTGAGGCACTGGGAGACCCATTTACTGTAGAATGCCAAGGCACCCAGTGGTTTTCTGAGCTGGTTTCCACCAGTTCCCCTGCTGTCACTGAGGCACTTGGAGGTCTAGGTGTTTTCCTGCTCCACCACCTGGGTTTCAGGATCTCCTCCTGGTGTGCTAAAGTGGGGGTTTCTGCTAGCTTGCTGATAGGCCTCCCATTCTGTACTGCTCCCCTTCCCCCAGGGCAAGATGGGCCTTTCCCCTTAATCCCTCAAGCTACCAGGGCTACTGAACTGCTGCTCCCCCTCTTAGTTCTGTTTTAGCTATTCAGGGTTTGTCCTGGGGTGATATTTCTGAGCTTTCAGAGATTGATAGGGGAGGGTGAGAATGACTACCTTTTTATTCCACCATCTTGGTTCCTGGATGATACTTTTCTATGGTCATTGTTTTTTCTGTGTTGCTTCTTGCTTACATTGTTTGCTTTTTTTCTGGCTTTTAAAGCTGATATCTGCTTCTGGTGCAGAAGAGGTACTGTCCCAGGCTTCTGGTACTGAGGGCTAGGAGCCTGGTTACTGGCTTGCTGATTTAGGGCTTGCCTCTGGCTTGCAAGGATTCCTCCCTTCCTGTACTCACTCCCTTTAGCCAAAGAGGGATCTTTCCTGTTACTCCCCCTAGACTCACGATTTAAAAGACTGCTGTATCTAGTCTTTCTACTCATTCTACTATTTCAGGATTTTTTTTCAGACAATATTCTCTGGGTTTTTCAAGGTAAATAAAGGAGGGTGAGGATGAGAATGACTTACTACTTACTCCACCATCTTGGCTCTCAGAATGTGAAATGGATGACTTTTAAACATTTAGTCTGTGGGCTAATATCTCCAGAAGCAGCCACTGACAGTACTACCTCTCCTGTCATTGCTACTGCTGCTGATTCAGTCAATCCCAAGATGGTGGTGCCGGGGCTATATTCCATACCTTGCAGCCCTATGCTGGACCTTGGTTCTCTCTCACCCAGTTACAACAGACACCCTCCTGCTGACCTTCTAAATTGTCTCTGGTGTCTGTGGATCAAAAAGACTGGAAACCACCACTGCTGCTAGTGATTCAGTCCCCAGGAGGGGCTTTGCTTAGGCCCTGTCTGCCTCTGCACCCTACTTGCTGGATACTCATCTCTTAGGCTGGTGTAAGAGACCTTTGCTGTCAACCTTCAAGGTTGTCTGGGGTTGGAAATCTGCCTCATTCTGTCTCTTTGTGGGCTCTACCACTCTAGAATTTTTTTCAGAATCACATTTTAGGGATATTTCAAGAGATTTGTTGGAGAGCTTAGGCAAGTCCATGCTTTCACTCCAACATCTTGGCTTAGCCCTCTGATCCTATTCTTTTGAGAAAAGATCATGTGATGAGAGGTAGGCAAAATACATTCAGGTTGACTTGAAGTTGATTTAATTGCCAGCTTTGTAACAGTGATTATTAATGGTTCAATGTAAATGTGGAACTAGGTCTCCAATGCAGTCCTTCATGATTCTAAGTTTGATCCTCTGTAGTTAAATATTTTCTATGATAAATTTGTATAAACCTGAAGATGATGCATAGATAGGAAGCATAGTTAATATAATTGATAACAAGGTCAAGGTTTAAAAAGATCATGACAGACTAATGAAAATTATTGAATATTGCATAATCAAATGCCTTCAGGAATAACTAGGAAAAAAGCTTCAGCTATTTTTTTCTGATTAAAGATTAATTTCTAAGATATGTGTAGTTCTAATTCAAATTTATAAGACCAATAGTATTTTTCATCCTCAGTTTTAAGTGGTCAGGGATCTAAGCACACTGTTTTCAGTAGAAGAAATCCCTGATATCAACAGTCATATGAGAAAAATTCATATCAATAATGAGAAATGCAATTTAAAGTGATTTTGAGGTTCTACCTCATATCCATCAGATTAACAGTTTATAATAAAGGAAAATAACAAATACCAGCAGAGACTTGAGAAAGCAGGTGCATTAATGTATTGTTAGAGGACCTGTGAACAGGTCCAGCTATTCTAAAAAAAATATTTTTGGAACTATGCCTCCAAATTTATTAAACTGTGCATGCTCTTTGACCCAGTAATATTACTACTAGATCAATGCCTCAAAAAGATCAAACAAAGACAAAAATGACCTATATGTAGAAAAATATTGATATTATCTCTTTATGAGGTAGCAAAGAACTGGAAACAAAGTGGTGCCCATTAATTGGAAGAAGTCTGATCAAATTATAGCAGAGAGTTGCAATGGAATTAGTGCATTATAAGAAATGAAAAAAAGGGGCAGTTGGAGCCAAGATGGCAGAGCAAAAACAGTTAATTGCTTGAGCTCTCCCCCAAACCCCCCAAATACTGTAAAAATGGTTCTAAACAAGTTCTAGAGCAGTGGAACCCACAAAAAGACAGAATGAAATATATTTACAGCCAAAGATAAACTGGATGTTTGAGGGGAA
Organism: Vombatus ursinus; assembly: GCF_900497805.2. NCBI lineage: Eukaryota > Metazoa > Chordata > Mammalia > Diprotodontia > Vombatidae > Vombatus > Vombatus ursinus. The sequence goes on from NW_020954583.1 coordinate 7,959,034, forward strand.
AAGTCTGTTGCATTGTGCTGGGAGAGGAGCACAGTTCAGTGTGGTCCATGTAGGCAAAGACTGAACCTCATTGAACCTGGAGCAGACCCCCAAGGACTGACTCATGGGCAGCTATGGCAGTTTCCAGAATTTTCAACTCAAAAATTCCAAAGACAACTTAGAAAGTCTGTAGGAAAAGTCTATCAGACCTCCGTGAGAGAGTAGGTTGGTCCAGCCCCCGTTTTGGCATAGTCCTGGGGCAGTGGCTGCTTCTGGAGCTCTCAGCACACAGATGGAGGGGGGGATCAAGGAGGTGATCAGAAAGGGATTGCAGGGATCTCTTTGCTGGTGTTGAGGCAGGATTCTCTTGTTTTGCCCATCCTTGTATCTGAGTCTCAGTTCTGGGTGGTGTTCCTGGTATAGTAGAACTTGTGGCAGTGATGGAAAGGGAATTGTCCTCACAGTTCCAAGGCAAAAAAGAGTACTAGTTGTCACTCATAGACCAGAGCACAGGCCAGGAAAGGAGTAGACACCTCACCTTTGATCAAACCACCTTGGAAGAACTGAAATTTATAGGTCCCTAGAAGTATATCTGAAAACAGCTGCACAATACCCCTGAATCTTAGGACAGCACATTCTCCACACTGGAAGGAGACCCCTCCCTTAATAAAGAATTCAAAGGAAACTATATTTTGAAAGTTATAGTGACTTCAAAGATAAGAAGGAACTAGTTTGCAAAGAACATTATATGTCAGACAGGGTACTTTATATTTGATTCTGGAGTCAATAGGAAGCTATTTGGATTTGTTCAGTAGAGGGCAGAGCCAAGATGGTGGAGCAAAAGCAGTAACTTGCTTGAAGTCTCCCACAAATCCCCCCAAATCCCTTCAAAAATGGCTCTAAACAAATTCTAAAGCAGTAGAACCCACAAAAAGACAGTGTAACAAATTTCCAGCCCAAGAAAACCTGGATGGGTGATTAGAAAGGTTTATTGCACTGGGCTAGGAGAGGAACACAATTCAGCATGGACACATAGGCTGCAGTGAACATGGAGAAAGCCTCAGAGGACTGAATCATGGGCAGCTGTGGCAGTTTCCAGATTTCTCAACCCACAAACACCAAAGACAACTTAGAAGGTCAGTAAGGAAAATCTGTGTCTGTGGTGAGAGAGAAGCATGGGAGTCCCGCCCCAGTTCCCATGTGTGGCCCCGGGCTGGCAGGTGCTTAGATCTGGGTCACAGCTCTGTGTGGCAGTCCTGGAGCTACAAGGAGCACTGGTGTGGTGGAGCTTGTAGTGGCTGTGGAGAGAGAATCCTCCTCATAGTTCCAAGATAGAAAAGAGTGCTTGTGGTCACTCATAGACCTGAGTATAGGCCAGGAAAAGAGTAAACACCTCGCTCTTGATTATAGCACCTTGGAAGAACTGAAAATTTACAGGTCACTAAAAGTATCTCTGAAAATACCTGCACAAAACTCTTGAAGCTTGGGACAGTACATTCTCCACACTGTAAGTAGACCCCTACCTTAACAAAGAGTTTATAGATCAAGCAATTGACTAGGATCATGATCAAGCAGCACAAAAAGAGTCAGACCATAAAATCTTACTTTGGTGATAAAGAAGATTAAAACATGCAACCAGAAGACAACAAAGTCAAAGCTCCTACATCCAAAGCCTCCAAGAAAAATATGAATTGGTCCCAGGCCATGGAAGAGCTCAAAAAAGATTTTGAGAAGCAAGTAAGAGAAGTAGAGGAAAAACTGAGAGTGATGCAAGAAAATCATGAAAAACAAGTCAACAACTTGCTAAAGAAGACCCCAAAAAATGCTGAAGAAAATAACACCTTAAAAACGGTATAACCCAAATGGCAAAAGAGGTCCAAAAAACCAATGAGGAGGAGAATGCCTTAAAAAGCAAAACTGGCCAATTGGAAAGGAAGTCCAAAAGCTTACTGAAGAAAATACTTCCTTAAAAATTAGAATGGAGCATTTGGAAGCCAGTGACTTTATGAGAAATCAATATTATGTAAAACAAATTCAAAAGAATGAAAAAATAGAAAATGATTTGAAATATCTCATTGGAAAAACAATTGACCTGGAAAATAGATCCAGGAGAGAGAATTGAAAAATTATTGGACTATCTAAAAGTCATAATCAAAAAAAGAGCGGATACATCATCTTTCAAGAAATTATCAAGGAAAACTGCCTTGATGTTCTGGAACCAGAGGACAAAATAGAAATTGAAGGAATCCACCAATCACCTCCTGAAAGAGATCCCCAAAAGAAAACTCTTAGGAATATTGTAGCCAAATTCCAGAGTTCCCAGATCAAGGAGAGAATATTGCAAGCAGCCAGAAAGAAACAATTCAAGGATTGTGGGAACACAATCAGAGTGACAAAAGCTTCTACATTAAGGGACCAGAGGTCTTGGAATAGAATATTCCAGAGGGCAAAGGAGACAGGATTACAACCAAGAATCACCTACCTAGCAAAACTGAGCATAATCCTTAGGGGAAAAAATGGACATTCAGTGAAATAGAAAACTTTCAAGACCAGAACTGAATAGAAAATCTGACTTTCAAATACAAGACTCAATTGAAACATGAAGAGGTAAACAGGAAAGAGAGATCATAAGAGACTTATTAAGGTTGAACTGTTTACATTCCTGCATGGAAAGATGATATTTGTAACTCATGAGACCTTTGTCAGTATTAGGGTAGTTGGAGGGGAAAAAAATTTATATGTATGTATATAGATAGATAGATGGATAGATAGATAGATAGATAGAGGGCACAGGGTGAGTTCAAGATGAAGGGGTGATATCTCTAGAATAAAATTAAGAGGTGAGAGAGAATTATACTAGGAGAAGGAGAAAGGGAGGGGTAGAATGGGGTAAATTATCTCACATCAAACAGACAATAGTGGAGGAGAAATGGGGGAAGGTGAGAGGGAATAAGTGAATCTTATTCTCATAGGACTTGGCTTAAGAAGAGAATAACATACACAATAAGTGAGTATGGAAATCTAACTTACCCTACAGAAAAATAGGGGGGAGGTGATAAGAGAACAGGAGAATGTTAGAGGGGAAGGCAGACTGGGGGAGGGGGTAATCAGAAGCAAACACTTCTAAGGAGGGACAGGGTCAAAAGAGAAAATAGAATAAATGGGGGGGCACGATAGGATTAAGGGAAATATACTTAGTTTTTCAGAACATGACTACTATGGAAGTGTTTTGCATGACTACACATGTGTAACCTGTATCAAGTTGCTTACCTTCTTAATGAGGGTGGGTTGGGAGGGAGGAAGGGAGAAAAATTGGAACCTAAAGTGTTAAAAACAAAAGTTAAAGAAAATGTTTTCACATGCAACTGGAAAATAAGCTATACAAGAACAGGGTATAGAAGTTTATCCTGCCTTATAGCAAAATAGAAGGGGAAGGTGATAAGAGAAGTGGGGGAGAGATAGAAGGGAGGACAGATTAGGAGAAGGGATATTCAGAATGAATGCCATCTTGGTGTAGGGGGAGGGATGAGATGGGGAGAAAATTTGGAACTCAAAATCTTGTGGAAGTGAATGTTTAAAACTAAAAATAAATAAATGAATTAAAAAAAAGAAAATTATGAAAAATAAGTCAACAGCTTGCTAAAGGACACCCAAAAATGCTGAAGAAAATAACACCTTAAAAATAGATGAACCCAAATGGCAAATATCACTTTTAAATGAGCTTTTTTCAAAAGAACATTTAATACTTCAGAGATAAATGCATAGTGTTGTACCCATATTTGGTGCTCAATAAATTTTTCTTAAGATTAAAAAAAATAAAAGAAATGAAAAAGAGGGCAATTTTAGAAAAGTCTGTGAAAACTCTTATGAAGTAATGGTGATTGAAGTGAGTCGAACCAGGAAAATGTTTTATATAATAATAAGAAGATGGAAAAGCTAAACAACTCGAAAGACTTAAGATCTCTGATTAAAAAAAAACACCTACCATGATTCTAGAGGACTGTTGATGAAACCTGCTAGACAAACAGAAGGACTCAGGATGAGACACTGAGAAACAATGACTATATCTATTATCTATCAATTCATCTCTCTATATAGCCAATGAGGTAATGTGTTTTGTTTGACTGTATATTTGTTACAAGGGTTGAGTTTTTCTTTCTTTTATCAATGGGAGAGGAGTGGGAGAGAAAGAAGATAGATTTAGTTAATTAAAAAAAATAAAATATTATATATATATAAATATATACACACATATATACACATACATATATACATATATACGTACATATATACATACACACATACATATATACATACACTTGTATACATATATACATGTGTGTATATGTATATATGTGTGTGTATATATATACATATTATATATGTGTGTATATATATATACATATTATATATATATGTATATATATATGGATCAAATTCTGGACACCACGTTTTTTTGAAAGAAATGGATAAGCTGAAATGTATTTAAAGCAGGATAGTCAGAGTGGTGAAGGGTTTTAAGTTCATGCCATATGTAGATTGGTCAAAAAATAGAAAAGTTAAGAGGGCCATGATGACTCTATTTAATGTCTGAATATCTGAATTGAATGTCTATCATATGGAAGGGAAATTAGACTTGTTGTCCTGTCTTAAGAGAACAGAAGTTTGGGAAAATGTGTGGAAATTAGAAAGAGTCAAATTTGGGCTTAGTGTAAAGAAAAAAAATTCCTAACAGGTATTCTGAAAGGATGTGAACTTCCTTATTATAGTAGGTAGTGAGTTCCCTTTCACTTCATTGCAGGCAAAAGAAACATAAAGCTCACTGAAATATTGTTTCTCATACTGCAGAATAAAGATGGATTTAAAACTATTAAGAATGGATTGACTGGCCTCAGACCAAATGCTTAACAGTTACTAGCTGTGTGACCCTGGGCAAGTCACTTAACCCCAATTGCCTAAAAAACAAAACAAAAACAAAAAAAATGAAAAAAAAGAATGGATTGAACCAGTGCTTTGGGCTTACTTCAATTTTGAAATGACAATAGGTTCTTCAGATTTTGTCTTCAGGTGCTAATGAAGGGAAAATTGTCAAGTTTATAAAGTGTGGAAATCAACTGATAAGTATTAATCAGCAAAGTTTGAGGTGTGGAAAGGTCTTTTAGCATTTTCATGTTGTTCACCATTTGATTACTATTTGTAGCATCAGCTTAAGGGAAGAACAAAATACAATAAAAAGCAAACTATTTTTCTTGGTTTTCAAGTTCACTATTCCTAACTCCTAAATGCTCATTTTCTATAAGTCTACCTAATTTTCTATCATTATATCTTTTATTTCTGCCTGTTACTCTCTTTTATTCTTTCTCCTCCTTCACCATTTCTCTTTCCTCCATTCATTGCATAAATCATGAATTATCTAGAATGTAAGTTCTTCATCTGTGGTTTGTAATACTTTAAAATATTTTTGATTATTTCATTTCAATAACATTAGTTTTCCACATATTTTATATATTTAACTTTATGCATTTAAAAACATTATTTTCAGTAGCACATAGACTACAGCAGATTATCAAATTGGTCTGTGACATAAAATAATGTTTAAGGACCTTTGGTGGAGAAGGAACAATATTCTCAGACAGTTACACTCATATGTATCAAAAGAAGATTAAAAGAAAATATGAAACTTACAAATATTATCTCATTTGATCCTTACAACAGCTCTGTAAGGTAGAAGAAAATAAATCACAACACAATAAGTAATTAACTTTATTAATATCATAAAATTTACAACTTTTACATCTTTAAAATATAGTATCCAATATGCCCTATTTTACTTCAATAACTTATTTTGCTATTTCAACATTGAATTCACAAGATTTTGGTTCATATTCTTTAATTTTTCATCTGGAAAAAACATTTTATCACATTGGCTTTTAGGTGAACAGTGTATTTTTCAAGTCCAGACTTTATTCTAAACCATAAGCTTTTGATGAAGTTTCCATTAGGTGAAATCTTGGGCACATTAATATGATAATCTCTCTTTTTATATCCACTTGTTAATTTTTCATATTATGTGGTAGAGTGTGAAGTCATATATTAAAATATTATATATCCATTTTAAATGTATATCCATTTAAAATTTCTATAATTCTAATAAAATTTTACATTTTATATTTACATTTATATATTTAATTTGATATATTTATACATCTTATATAAAGTATAAACATATGCATATACTTATGATGTATATATTTATTATTTGTTAATTAATATATCAAATATATTATACTTATATATTTATAATTTTAGCATAACATACTTATTGTGGTCATCATTCCTTCAATGGGGAAATATTTTGTTTCTTCTGGTTCACTAGAACTAATAAATCCCTATACTACAGTCTTCTGAAGATAGCTGGATCTTGTGGGTTTGCCTAGAATTCTTCTGACAACAGTTTTGGCATAGCTTTGAATGAATAAAACTATATTCATCAGCAAAAATTACCTTTATCCAATCTTCCTTACTCCAGGCTTTGTACTCTCCTTTCCATTCAAAGCTATTTGCTATTTCCCTCTTCAAAGCAATGGTTAGTAGCTTTCCTCTCCTTTCACTGTTCTACCAAGAAGCTTGTGCTTAACTATGTAGGAAACTGAGGGTCAGAGAGATAAAATAATTTAGCTAAGTTACACATCTAGTGTCAGACCTTAATTAGAACTCAGGTCTTAAGAAACCAAAACATTTCCCATAACATCATGTTTCCTTTTTTATTTAAATAAGTTTTTTTTGACTAAGAAAAATGGCATTTTATAAATGTAGCTCATCAAGATGTTCTTTTCTAAGTTCTTCAGATGGGTTCACAAAGAGTCAGACGTGACTAAAATTGACTGAACAATAACAAATTCTTTGGATATGAAACCCTTTTTACTTCCTGGTTGTGGAAATCCATTAGGTCAAGTACAAAATGGGAGACTTACAGGGTATAGCTTATTGACCATTAGGCACTTCCTTCAATGGAATATCCTTGAAAAATTAGGCCAACTGAGAGAGGGAAAATGATTATGATAAAATTTTGTTAAGTAACAGTAATTTCCTATATTAAATGACTAATGCCTAGGTAAATTTTCCATTTCTTTCCTCTTAGAATATGTGTTTAATGGCATGTAAACAAGCCTACACATATTTTTTTTCAAAATCTTATTTTCTTCAGAGGGTATAAATGGACCTCAAAATAATTCTTAGGAAAGAAGAAGTGAAGAGTTTAATAGTAGTTGCTGTGAATTAAACTCATAGGTAACCATTAATAATACAAGCTTAGAACTGTTTTTTGCAGAACTCTTAAAGAAACTTTCAGTCTTTGAAATTAATGGCATTCCTTATATTTATTGAGATTTAATGAGAATAGCAGAGTTACCCAAGGGTCTCACCTGAGAAGATTAGATAGAAATAAATATTGACTCTTGTTGAAAAACATTTTGCAATGCAAATCACTGATCTAATTAAACATTCACATAATGATATAATGACTCACTCATTTTTTCTTTTCATACTTAGTATAGTATTTCCTCCTTTTCTTTTTTAACATTTTCACAAAACCTCCTGAAACATAAGATTCTAAGGTTCCTATTTTCTGTATACAACCACCTGAGCTCTAATTAATTGATTTATTATTGTGTTAAGTAAACCGGTTCTCTGTGATGAGCTATGAACTATAAACTATTTTTTTCTGTAATCTGCAAGGTTATAACACTGTTTCTAAGGAATGTAAAATCAGGTTGACAGAGTGAATATTTCCTTATTTTTAGTCCTATTTTTGCCACTGTGCATAGCAGCTTTAACATAACCACAAAACTGTGAAATAAAGGATCAGCAGAATTAGATATTATAAAATTCTTAGAAGCTGATAAGATATATGCAAAATACCATTTCCCATGAAATTTTATTTTCCCAAGTATATAAAATATTCATATATATTTATTAAACATCTATATCTATCTATATCTATGTAGATCCCCCCTTTATGACAGACACAGATATGAATGATATAGTGAAACATCCCTATTGAAAAATAATATTTAACATTAAATAATGAAAGCAATTAAATTCAAATATACCAAATATATAGATATGAAAGTGAACAACTGTTTATAGAGTTATTAAGTCCATTGATTCTGAACTAATTTATTGATTATGTTAATTAACACTTAAAAGCATGATTTCTGGAGCCTGTTGTTTGTTTATTTGAAATTCAAGAATCCATAGTCGCAGTAGAAATTATCTTATAAAGTTTTTCATCTCCTTTCTCTATTAGAACAGCATTCATATAAAGGATATTGAAATAGATTTTGACAGATTTTGCTCACCAACATTACTTAACCTGATAACTAATGAAAATGGACATCTATAAATTTGCCTCTAATTAGGAAAATAAAAAAAGAACTTCTTTTTACAAGAAGTGCAAAATACTCAAAACTGTCCATCTAAGCCATTTGGATCAATTGAATTCATCTTGATTTTGTACAAAATGAATTATGAGATGGATTTGTTTGAAACTTGGCAAGCCATTTGACCTTGATTTTGTCAGTGCAGATGATGGATTCATATTAACTTCACTAATACATCCTTTATAGCTTTGAAGAATAGAATTATAAATAGCAGTTACAAAAGATAAGAATTGGGAGGAATTATTTTTGTGGGATGTTTTGTTCTTTACTAATGTCTTACAAGAGGTCTAAGGAACAGAGCTATCTAGAGGTGCTGGCTCTGTTATGGTTACTCAAACTCTGAAAGTATGATTTCACTACTCAGACAGACCATTATAGGTTGATGATTGGATTAGAACAGAAAGTTTGTCTCATATCTTTCTCTGAAATATATGTTCTTCTATAGCACCAAGATACTGCTACTATAGCTAAGTTCGATTAAGTAAAAAACACAGCTTCACTAAGAAAAAAGGCAGAAATAGATAGGTTTATACCTCACTAAGAAAATGGAATCCTATGCTTTCCTAAGTAAACAGAGGCTCCATCCTTAGAATAGATCCTTGTGTCTAGGAAAAAAGATCCATGATGGAAAAAAAGACACAAATTTAGGCCAGACAGTAAAATCTTGAAGTCCAGTTAAGTGCATTCCACTATAGGTGGGGGGGGAGGCATCATATCTTTCCAGTCTCTAAAAATCACACAAATTCTTCAACAATTAAATATATTGAAATATCCAAATATGTGGTGTTAGGTAAATAAATGCATTTTTCACCTTTCAAGAAATAATTTTGGTATCAAATTTATAAGTCATCTCCTTAAAATATCATCAAATAAGCTTCCACTTGTTACACAAGGGCACATTGACAGTTTTTTTCCCCTTGCATAGCAATGATTTTATTTCTTATTTTGTATTTAAGTTTAAAACAAATTAATTTTTAAAAAGGGGGAAAATGGGGACAAGAAATGAGTGATGCAGGAGAATTATGAAGAAAAAGAGTCAACAGTTTGGAAAAAGAAAACTGTTGCTTAAAAAGTAGAATTGATCAAATGGAAAAGGAGATACAAAAATGCAGTGAAGAAAATAACTCCTTAAAAAGTCCAATTGGCCAAATAAAAAAGAAAGTACAAAAGCTAATCCTTAAAAGTTAGAATGGGTGCAAGTGGGAGCTAATGATCCTATGAGATATTAAGAATCAATCAAATAAAATGTTTTTTTAATAAAAAAAAGGAAAAAATGTAAAATACCTCATGGGAAAAACAATTGACCTGTAAAATAGATCAAGGAGGGACAATGTCAGAATCAATGACTACCTGAAAGCTATAATCAAAAGGAGGAACTGGACAGCATGTTCAAAAAATTAACAAGGAAAACTGCCCTCTTGAAAGTGGCATTGAAAGAATCCACCGATTACCTCTGGAAAGAGTTCCCAAAGCAAAAACTCCAAGGAATACCATAGCCAAATTCTAGAATTATCAGGTCAAGGAAAAAATACAAGTGGTCAGAAAGAAACAATTGAAATATCAGGGAGTCACAATCAGGACTGCACAGGATTTAGCAGCTGCAACATTAAAGATTCAGAGGTCATGGAACATGACATTCTGGAAGGTAAAGGAACTAGGACTACAACCAAGAGTCACTTAACTAGGAAAATTAAGCATAGCATTTCAAGGGAAAAGATGGCCATTCAAAGAAAGAGAAGAATTTCAAGTTTTCATAAGGAGACAACAATTAGACCAAAAAGTTTGTTTCTAATACCAAGAGAAGTATACACAGGTAAAAAAGGGAAAGAAAACATAAGGGATTCAATAGGACTAAACTGTTTACATCCTTACATGGAAAGATTATATTTATAATTCTTAAAAATTGTACCATTAACAATGTAGAGTACATGCATAATGTGAATTTAAAGAAATGGAAAAAAATAAATAAAGTATGAGTAAGAGCAGTACACTCAATGAAGAAGTTAAGGAGAGGCAGAATGGGGTAAATTATGTCACATGAAGCGGCACTAAGCATCAATTAAAGGACAGGAAGATTAGAAGGTGAGTGACAGGCATCACTTGAAAATTGTTCACCAGTATTTGCTCAAAGAGGGAATAATGCACACAATCAGTGAACTAGATAAATCTTTCTTACCCAAATGGAAATAGGAGGAAAGGAGATTAAATAAAGTCAGGGGGTGGTATGTGATTGACAGAAGGAAGGGCAGATTAGGGGAGTTGGTGGATAGAAACAAAACATTGGCGAGGAGGCAAAGGGTGAAAGGAGATAGAGAACAAACAGGAAGGAAAAAAATAGAATGGAGGGAAATACAGAGTTAGTAATCATAACTGTGAATGTGAACGGGATGAACTCTCCCATAAGACAGAATCAGATAGCAAAGTGGATCAAAAAACAGAATCCTACAATATAGTGTTAACAAAAAACACATCTGAAGCAGAAAGTGATACACATAGAGTAAAGAGAAAGGGCTGGAGCAAAATCTATTATGTTTCAGCTTAAATAAAAAAAAAGAAAAGCTTATGTATCAATCCTGATCTAAGACATAATAGACATAATTAAAAGAGATAAGGAACTTCATCTTGCTAAAATATATGATAGACAATGAAGTAATATTAACACTAAACATATATGCATGGAGTGGTAAAGCACCCAGATTCTTAGGATAGAAGTTAAGAGAGGTGTAGGAAGAATTAGATAGCAAAACTATAGTAGTGGGGAATCTTAATTGTTTCCCCTTGGAACATAACAAATCCAACCAAAAAAAATAAACCAGAAAGAAGTTGAGGAGGTGAATAGATTATTAGAAAGTTTAGACATGACAAACCTTTGGAGAAAACTGAATGGAAACAGAAAGCAATATCCTTCTTCTCAGCAGCACATAGCACCTACACAAAAATTAACCATATAGTAGGGCATAAAAACTTCAAAAGGCAGTGGAGAGATAGATTAAAAATTAATTGACAACTAAATAATCTTATCTTCAAGAATAAGTAGGTCAAAGAGTAAATCACAGAAGCAATCAATAATTTCATTAAATAGAATGACAATAATGAGATATCACACTCAAATTTATTGTATTTAACCAGAGCAATATTTAGAGGAAAAATTATTTCTCTAAATTCTTACATCAACAAAATAGAAAAAAAGAACAGATCAATGCACTGAAAATGAAACTATAAGAAGAGAAAAAGAACAAATGGAAAATCCCCAATGGAGGACCAAATAAGAAATCTTGAAAATCAAAGATTTGATTAATAAGATTGAAAACAAACAAACAAACAAAAACCTATTGAGCTAATAAATAAATGTTGGAGCTGGTTTTATTTTTTTCAAAAAAAATGAAATAACCCATTAATTAATTTGATTTAAAAAAGAAAGAAGAAAACCAATTATCAAGTATCATAAATGAAAAGGGTGAAATCACCACCAAAGAAGAATGAAGAATCCATTAGAAAATATTTGACCAATTTTATGCAAATAAATCTTGCAATCTGAAAAAATAGATAAAAGTTTATGAAAATATAGATTATCTAGATTAACAGAGTAGGAAATAGAATGCCTAAATAACCCCATTTTGGTAAAATTTAACAAGTCATTAAGGAACTCCCTAAGAAAAAATCTCCAGGGGCAGATGGGTTCACAACTGAACTCTACCAAACATTTAAAGAACACTTAATTTCAATATCATTTGAACTATTTGGAAAGATAAGTGTTGGAGTCCTACCAAACTCTTTTTATGATACAAATATGGTGCTAATACCTAAACCAAAAAAACTAAAACACAGAAAGAAAATTATAGACCAAATTCCCTAATGAATATTGATGCAAAAATTTTTAACAAAACACTAACAAGGTGATTACAGTAAAATATTACAAGGACTATGACAAGGTGGGATTTATATCAGAAATGCAGTGTTGCTTCAATATTAGGAAAACTATCAAAATAATTGATCACATCAAAAAATTCGAACAGAAATCATCTGATTACATCCATGGATGCTGAAAAAGTCTTTGACAAAATACTTCGCCCATTCTTATTAAAAACAATAGATAATTTAGGAATAAAGGGAGTGTTCTTTAAAATTATAAGCAGTATCTATGTAAAACCATCAGCAAGCATTATCTATATGGGGAGAAGCTAAATGCTTTCTCAATAAGACCAAGAATGAAGCAAGGAAGCAATATTATCAATGTTATTGTTCAATATAGTAATAGAAATGTTAGCTGTAGCAATAAGAGAAGAAAAATAAGTTGAAGGAATGAGAATAGGCAACGAGGAAACAAAACTATTACATTTTGCAGATGATATGGTGGTATACTTAGAGAAACCTAGAGAATCAGCAACAACAACAACAACAAAAAACTATTTGAAATAATTAACAACTTTACCAAAGTTATAGGATATAAGATAAGCCCATATATATATATATATAATATCATGAGGATTTCTTTATATGACCAACAAAGCCCAACTACAAGAGATAAAGAAATTCCATTTAAAACAACTGTTGACAATATAAAATAGTTGGGAGTCTATGTGCCAAGACAAATACAAGAAATAGATAAACATAATTACAAAACACTTATGCAAAAAAGTCAGATCAAAACAAGTGGGAAAATATCAGCTGGTCATGAGTAGGCCAAGCCAATATAATAAAAAACCATAATTCTGCCTAAATTTATTTACTTATTTAGTGCCATACCAATTAAAATAAAAGAAATATCTGATAGAGCTAGAAAAAAACTAACAACAAAATTCATCTGAAAGCAAAAAAGATAAAGAATATCAAAGGAATTAATGAAAAAAAATTACAAAGGAAGGTAGCCTAGCAATTCAAGGTCTCAAACTATATTATAAAGTGTAAATATTCAAAACTATTTGGTACTGGCTAAGAAATAGAGTGGAAGTTCAGTGGAATAGGTTAGGTATGCAAGACAGTAGTCAGTGACCATAGTAAATAATTGTTTGATAAACCCCAAAATTCCACCTTCTGAGATAAGAACTCACTATTTGAAAATGATTGCTGGAAAAACTAAAAAATGATAGGACATAAACTAGGTATAGACCAACATCTCACATCATAAACTAAGATAAGTTTCCAAAATGGGTGCATGATTTAGACATAAAAAGGTGACACTATTAGCAAATTAGAAGAGCAAGGAATAGCCTACCTCTTAGATATATGGGTAAGGGAAGGATTCATGAACAAACAAGAGATACAGAGCATTATAAAATGTTAAATAGATCATTTTGATTATATTAAATTAAAAAGCTTTTGTACAAACAAAATGAGTGCAATCAAGATTAGAAAAAAAGCAGAAAGCTGGGAAACAATCTTTTATAGCAAGTATCTGTGATAAAGGCCTCATCTCTCAAATACATGTATAGATAGAACTGGGTCAAATTTATAAGAATAAAAGCCATTTCTCAATTGATAAATGGTCAAAATATGTGAACAGGCAGTTAGCAAATGAAGAAATCAAAGCTATCTCTAGGCATATGAAGAAGTTCTCTAAATCATTTTTGATTAAAGTTACCATTTTTAATTTGAGGTACCACCTCACACCTATCAGATTGGCTAATTTGCCAAAAAAAATGATAAATGTTAGAGGGGTTGTGGGAAATCATGACTCTAATACACTGTTGGTGGAGTTGTGAACTGATCCAACCATTCCAGAGAGCAATTTTGCCCAAAGGGCAACAAAAGTGTGTATAGCCTTTCATATAACAATTCCACTACTAGGTCTGTATCCCAAAGAAATCATTAAAATGGGAAAGGGGCCTATATGTGCAAAAATATTTATATCAGCCCTTTTTCTGGTGGCAAAATATTGGAATTTGGGGCTGCCCATCAATTGGGAAATAGCTAAACAAGTTATGGCATATGAATATAATGGAATACCATTGTGCTATAAGAAATGATGAACAGATAGATTTAAGAAAAACCTGGAAAGACTTGTGCAAACGGATGCAAAGTGACATGAGCAGAGCCACAAAAACATTGTACACAGTATCAGCAACATTGTGTGATGGCCAACTATAAATGACTCAGCTCTTCTCAGCAATACAATGATACAAGATAGACTCATGAAGAAAATGCTGTCCACATCCATATAAAGCACTAATGGACTCTGAATGCAGATCACACATGTTATCTTCACTTTTTTTCTTTCTCATTTTTTTTGTTTTGATCTCTTTCTTCTTTCAGGACCTTGACTAATATGGAAATATGAATAATCTAGATCAAATTACCTACATTCTCAGAAGAGGGGAGGGGATGGAGGAGGGAAAAAATTTGGAGCTCAAAATATTCTAAATTTGAATGCTAAAAATTGTCTTGACCAGTAACTGGAAAAATAAAATACTATTGAATTATTGAATAGTGACTCTGAGGTTTAAATAGTGCCCTGTATGAAAGGTTATGCCATTTTAATTCACATGGATTAAACTTGAGGGAAAATATTTTAGCTGCATTTTGCCTCTAGACCATGGTCATTGCAAACATTGCTTGACCACAATGCAGAGCTAAAAAAGCAATTGTAATCTTATTCAATTCAATTTCCCCTCTTTCACACTATGCTATGTGTATAAGGAAAAACTTTTAAAGAAAAAGATTTTTCCAAACAGTAGACTAATATTATATGAAACCATCAGACTTAACACCTTCATTTACATGCCTTAATGATATTTTCCACTTTTTTTATTGTCTTATTTCCTATATGGGCATATATGCAACAAAAATGCCTTCAAAGAAATAGAAATATTCAATGAATAAATATCTAAGCTGAGCTTAGTATTTTTTTAAATTTTTATTTAATCCCTAGATAGTTATTGGGTGTCTCTTTAGTATCTATTTGCACTGTAATTTGTAAATAAATATATTATTTGTATTATAAAGATCTACAAAATATGGAAATCTCTGTGTTAACCTAATTAATTATTTATTAATTAACTAATTAATTATTAATTCTTGTGCACAACCTACTTTGTTTAAAATTTATATATTTTTGATAATTCCTAACAAGTTGTCCTGTATTTACCTATCATTGGTCTGCTGACTAATATCCTAGAAAAGTGAGTAAAGATGAATCTATGAAAAGCTTTTTTTTCCCCACTGAAAATAGGCAATTCAGATTGCATGCCCTACTGGAAATGGGTTAGTAACATCCTCTTTCAGGTGGAAAATGCTAAAAAAGGAAAATTAATGAAGTTTTAAACCTTTACAAATGTTCATTTACTGCCTTGTATTTCTAATTTCATTTATCAAGAACTAATTATTAAAATTAAAATTACATATCAATGTAACATACATATACACATATACATACATGTAATATGTGTATAATGTATATACTTTTTATATATTCACATATCTACACACAAAAAATCATTCATACACAGAGAGTCAGAGGTGGAAGTATTCTGAATCTATTTATTTCTTGACATATTTTATTATCCCTGTAAAGATTCTATTAAATATATATATATACACATATATATGTATACATACTATATATGTGTGTGTATATATATTATATATATACACACACACACACAATATTATTGTAATGGACCAGTTATATATGTTGCCCCTCTATCTACAAATTATAGTCTGGACAGCAGGCACTCTTCTTCCACTTGTGTTTTGCTTCTGTCAATATTTAGACCTAATTTGAGTGATTTTTAATATTTTTAAGAGTGTCACCCATGAATAGTTTGTATTATATGCAAGACATAGAACCATGACTATAGAGAAGAAAAGGGCCTTGGGGTCCATAAAACCAAATTCCCTCATTTTATAAAAGGAAAAAAAAAACCTCAAACCTAAAGATATGAAGTGACTTGGCCAACATCAAACAGTAATCCAAGAGCGGTACGACTAGGAAAGAATGTGAACAATTGATATAGTGATAATAAAGATTTGTTAAATACCTTCTATATTGAAAGCACTGTACAAAATGCTAGGCATACAAAAAAAGGAAAGAAAAAAAAAAGGCAGTCCCCATTCTCAAGGAACTGGAAATCTAATGATGGAAGACAATACATAAAAAGAATCTGAAAAG
This sequence comes from Vombatus ursinus, assembly GCF_900497805.2. NCBI lineage: Eukaryota > Metazoa > Chordata > Mammalia > Diprotodontia > Vombatidae > Vombatus > Vombatus ursinus. The sequence continues at coordinate 7,975,561 of NW_020954583.1, forward strand.
CACTGTAGTGGAGGAAAGGGGAAGAGATTACTGGGGCTCATGGGCACAATCAAATGTGTATAAAATGAGGTGGCTGCTCTGGTCTCCCTTCTTAAATGAAGCATGCACTGTGCCCCCTCCATTGAGGGTGCAATGAGATGGAGGAAGGAGACTCAGGGGAATGGGGTACTGAGGAAATGTGAGTCTTAGAATTGATATGATGTTACAGGATAACCTACAATGTAATATTGATGTGATATTGCATGATGATGATAATATTCTTGAGACCATGAAGATGTCCAGAATGGCAAGGTAGGAAATGTTAATATCAGTGCCCTAAGCACCCTGTTTAAATGGAAGAACTGTAAGTAAGTGTATGGAATAACAAATGTACCACTTTCCTGTTTTGCTGTAGTTTGTATATTCTCAAGACCTATAAAGGAATGCCCATTGAATTTGGTGAATCTGTTGTGGAAAATTTATGGGAGGACAAGGACAGGAATAACACAAGATGACAAGGCTTGGCTTATTTATGTTCTGTAATACTGAAATACCCACATAGGTGATAACCAAAATTCATTGGTCTGAGGAAAGTATTACAAAATAGATGGAAAAAAATGTTTTCAAAATAAGGAAGACCTGTATTGAATTCTTATGTGTCATACATTATGTCTATATGACCCTGGGGAATTCACTGAATTGTTCATTACCCCAAATAATTTATTGAGAATATAAATTTCAGATAAGGTGTCAATGTGTATTTGTAAAGGAATTTCTTTCTGAGAGTTCCCTTCCTAGATGAAATCTAGATAACCAGATAGATAAATACATATCTATACAATGAGGGAATAAAAAGGAGACACTCCACCCAACCCCACCCCCAACAACTGGAGTTGATTCTCTTGACCTCTGAGTATGTACATTGGTCCTTTCAGGTGGGCAAGTCACAGGCTAAAATCATTAAAAACCAGAAACTTCAGTTTAGTTTCAGTATGTCTTTTTCTACCATTGTCCCTCCCCCCCCCCCATTCCATGATAGGGCAAAAGACTGTTTAGAGAACTGTACAATGAATAGTGAATGTGACTCAGTCAGCTTAGTTTAAAGAAAGAAATGACTCCCACACCCACAGTTCCTCTTTTCTTAATGTATGTGTTAGTATTTAAACAGTTCTTTCTTGAACTTCCAATAGGAAGATAGCCTCTATGCTCCCTAAAGCAATGGAAAATGCCTACGCAAGACAGTAAGCATATGTGCTGACCTAAGAAAGACTGAGTTTGGACCTCACTAGCTTCTTTTGCTTTTAGGTTTGTTTCCAAAGCACAAAAAATTGAATAGCAATACCAAAATAGGAACCAGTCTTATATTTCAAAAGTTTTTGAGCCGCTACATTTCTCAGTCAGTACTTACTAGAAGTAGGAAGAGTTTTCTGAAACCGTACCTTCTTTTGGATGACTATGAAATAGTTGGACGAGCCAAACTTTCCAGAAATTATGGAAATTGGTGAAATTGTTCAGACAGTACAGAGCCAAGGTGAAGGTGAAAAGATCTATTCAATAGTCCCGAAAGTATTACATATTTAGTGCTTCATTGTCAAATTCCAAGTTAAATATAATAGGAAGAATGGGTTCACTTATCATATGTGAAGCAAATATTTAGGTATGTCAGTTTGGGCCTAATTTTGTCAAAGTCTTGGCCTTGATGACACTTCCAGGACCTCTCACCATGCCCCTATTTAGGTGCCCTTTTTCCTACCACCCTACTATCACTTTCTAGTATCCACTTATGTGTTTTCTAACTGCATTAGTATGTAAGCTCCCAGAGGGAAGAGGCTAGATAATTAGAGAAGATGTTTTTAGATCAATTTAAAGAAGATATTTCTAGCCATTTGATATGTACAAAAGTGTGACCTCAGGAAGTATTATTTTTCTTTGTTTGATATTTAGATCAAAGATTGCTAATCTGGAGTTCGCAATATGTAATCATGTATATATTTCAGGAAGTCCATCAATTGGGGAGGGAAAATACATCTTCATTTTCACCAATTTTTTACTGAAATTTGACATTTTATTCAATTATAAATGTAGACAACAGGTATTCTGAGAAAGGGCACACAGGCTTCATTAGACTATCCCATGGGTCCATGAAACAAAAAGGTTAAGAATCCTGGGTCTGCATAATCAAGGATTGGGGGTTCCTGCTTCAGATTGGCTGAATTGCATTCTAATTTTGCTTTTTATATACAGACCTTAAGGTGGAAAACATATTCAAATTATGTGAAATTGAGTGTGATTTTCCCAATCCGAGTTTTAGGATAGATTATGAATGATGTTACTAGTCAAGTGAACTAGGCAAGGAATAAACATTTCCCCTACATATGTTTAAATATCTGAAGTAGAAGCTGGAAGCAAGATATGCCCTCAATTAATTGTATACTTTATGAAATATATTTTAATAATTTAAAGTAATATTGGTAAATAATTTGAAATAAAAAATTTAAAGAGAATTTATATATATATATGCATTTAAATGAAATAAATAAATAAATAATCAGTAGGACATTATTTAAACTATTAGAGTCAAATTCTTACTAATGGTTCTTAAATTTGAAGCTTGATCTCAAAAGTTTTCACACATTTTTCAATTTTTTTCCAAAAATTTAAGTATTGGTATCACAGTATAAATAAAATAATAATAATAACTAAAAACATTTTCCAAGCCATTACACTTTTTAGGCAACTTTCAGGCTACATTTCAAATTAAGCTGCCAATTTCAGATAAATTCAAATAAAACTAATTCAATGATTGGAAAAGAGAATTTTTTAAAAAATCTCAGAATTTTTTAAGGCCTAGATCTTTGAGAAATGATACAAAGTATTTTACTTACATAGGTCATGAAACTAAAAATTCTAGAAAGAGAATGAATTAAAAATCCACAATAATATGCCAAGATAGTAATTCTGAAAATCAAAGGAGAGGTTAATTTAATTGAAATGAATTTAAATTGAACTATAAATCAAACTAAGAGGTGGTTTTATGGAAAACAAAAACAATAAAATAGAGATAAACTTTTGGTTAATCTGATGGAAAAAAAGAAAGAAGAAAACCAAATTACCATTATCAAAAATGAAAAGAGTGATTCACCACCAAATGAAGAGGAAACTAAAGCAATAATTAGGAACTATTTTGCCCAAATAGATTCCAATAAATCTGACAATCTTAGTGAAATGGATGAATATTTAAAGAAATGTAAATTGCCAAAGTTAAGAGAAGAGGAAGAATACTTAAATAAGTAGCATTTAATTTACTTAAATAAGTAAATAAGTAATACTTAAATACTAAATTTTAGAAAAAAAAATTGAACAAATCATCAATGAACTCCCTAAGAAAAAATCTTCAGGGCCAGATGGATTTACAAGTGAATTCTAACAAACATCTAAGAAACAATTAATCCCAATACTACACAAATGATTTGGAAAGCATAGATGGAGTCCTACCAAATTATTTTTATGAAACAAATATGACACTGATACCTAAACCAGGAACAGTCAGAACAGAGAAAGAAAATTATGGACCAGTCTCCCTAATTAGTATGCATGCAAAACTTTTAAATTAAATATTGACAAAGAGATTACAGGAACTTATCATGAGGTTAACACATTATGACCATGTGGGATTTATACCAGGAATGCAGGGCTGGTTCAATATTAGGAAAAGTATCAGCATAATTGACCAAACAATGACAAAATTAACAGAAATTACATAATTATCTCAATTGATGTAGAAAAAAGCTTTTCACAAAATACAACACCTATTCCTATTACAAACACTAGAGAGCATAGTAATGAATGGAGTTTTCCTTAAAATGATAAAGAGCATCTACCTAAAACCATCAACATGCAATATGTGTAATGGGGATAAGCTAGCAGCATTTCTAATAAAATCAGTGCTGAAACAAGGATGTCTATTATCACCACTGCTATTCAATATTATACTAGAAATGTTAGCTTTAGCAATAAAAGAAGAAAAAGAAATTGATGGAATTAGAATAGGCAAAGAATAAACAAAGGTATCACTCTTTGCAGATGATATGATGATATACTTAGAAAATCCTAGAGGATCGAGTGAAAACTACTTAAAATAACAAACAACTTTAGCAAAGTTGCAGGATACAAAATAAAACCACATAAATTATTAGCATTTCTATATATTACTAACAAAGCCCAGCAGGAAGAGATAGGAAGAGAAATTACATTTAAAATAACTATAGACAATATAAAATATTTGGAAGTCTGCCTTCCAAGAGAAATGCAGGAACTATATGAACACAATTATTAAACACTTTTCACACAAATAAAGTCAGTTCTAAATAACTGGAAAACATGAGTTGCTCATGTGTAGGCTGAGTTAATATAATAAAAATGACTATTCTGTCTAAGCTAATTTACTTATTCAGTGCCATACCAATCAAACTACCAAAAAATTATTTTATAGAGTTAGAAGAAATAATAACAAGATTCATTTGGAAGGACAAAAGGTCCAGAATATCAAGGGAAATAATGAAAATAAATGCAGGGGAAGGTGGCCTAGCCATTCCCAATCTTAAATTGTATCATAAATCATGAATAAATTGAAGTCATTAAAACTGTTTGGTACTGGCTAAGAAATAAAGTGAACAGGCAGTTCTCAGATGAAGAAATTAAAGGCATCTATAGCCATATGAAAAAATGCTCTAAATCACTATTGATTAGAGAAATGCAAATCAAAACAACTCTGAGGTACCAAATCACACTTATCAGATTGGGTAACATGACAAAACAAGAAAACAACAAATATGGGAGAAGATGTGGGAAAATTGGAACACAAATGCATTGTTGGTGAAGTTGTGAAATGATCCCACCATTCTGGAGAGCAATTTGTAACTATGTCTAAAGGGCTATAAAAATGTGCATACCCTTTGACCTAGCAATAGCTCTTCTAGGGATATATCCCAGAAAAATCATACAAATGGGAAAAGGACCCACATTGGAAACTGAGATAATGCCCATCAATTGAGGAATGGCTGAACAAGTTATGGTATATGAATGTAATGGAATACTCTTGTGCTATAAGAAATGATGAACAAGCTGACTTCAGAAAAACCTGGAAAGACTTGTATGGTCTGATGCTCAGTGAAGTGAGCAGAACCAGGAGAACATTGTACACAGTAACAGCCATGTTGTGCAATGACTAATATTGATAGACTTAAAAGTTCTCAGCAATACAAAGATCTAAGATATCTCCAAAAGCCTCATGATGGAAAATGCTATCCATATGCAAAGAAAGAACTATGGAGTTTGAATGCAAATCGAAGTATAATATTTGGCATTTTTTTCTTCTGTTCTGCTTTGTTTCCTCTTTCTGGTGGTTCCTCCTATTGGTTCTAATTCTTACAACATCACTTATGTGAAAATATGTTTAATAGGAATGTATAAGTATAGCCGTCTTGGGGAGGGAGGTGGAGAGAGAGAGGGAGAAAAATTTAAAACTCAAAACCTTATAGAAGTGATTGTTGATAAATCAAATTAATAAAAAAAAGAAAAAATGACAACAAAGACTGCATGCATGATTTTCTGATTAATTTTGTATTATTTAATAATCTCTTATAGGTGGCTCAGTGGATAGACCCAGGATTAGGCTCTTACTAGCTATGTGACCCTGATCAGGTCACTTAACCTGTATTTGTCTTCATCCTCTGGAGAAGGAAATGCAAACCACTCCAATGTCTTTGCCAAGAAAACTTAATTGACAGTAGAATTTACAAGGTCATGCATAGTTGAACATGACTGAACAACACTTATATTTGCATGTTCCATGGAAAGTTTTCCTGATATTTATTATACTTGTGAACTCATTTAATTCTACTTTTAAATTTTCCCTTAAATGACATATAGAGCTCTGTTGATTCTCAAATCTCTTACTCATTTTCTTTCACTCTCAAGTGAACCTTAAACCAAATGACATAGTAGCAGTTCCTTGAATCTCTTATTAGCAACTTTCTATGATGTATCATAATTTGGTGGTTAATTATTGTACTCCCTGTAATAACATCTTCTTTTTCAATAAACATAATATCACACAATTGATATTTTACCTAATTTGATGGATTTGGCTCCATATAATTTTGAACTTATTCCAAACATCAAATCATCCTCAAAATATAGTGATTTTCAAATATTTAGAAAGTTCAAAAGGAAGTGTGATAAGGTATAAACATCCAAAGAGGTGTCTGAAAACACTTTGGGGGAAAGAATGAATCATTTGTCCTCGGATAAAGGTTCATCCTCTCAGGGAGTCTTCAATGAAGTACTGCATTCACTGTTTAAGCTTTTTTGAAGCATTGTTTTAAAATACATGATGACTTTACAGTTATTCTTTATATTATGAGGGTTTTAAAATTACTTTAAAACTGGTTATATTATTTCAGATTAGTCTGGATGATTGTACTATGATGTTAATTTGCCCCCAAATGCAAAACACAATTTCCCCCCAGCTAAAAAAAGAAAGAAAGAAAGAAAGAAAAAGCTCATAGCACCTTTTCCCAAAGTTAGAGTGTTTAATTAGCAAATCAATTGGTTAATTTATAGATATTCAATTTTTAATAATAATGAAAGCTAATATTTCTTATGGGAGCTGACTTAAACTGGGTAATGGAGAAGTATGAATTGTTGAAATGGATTATCTTTAAAATTGGGGTATTGAGATAAAATAAAACTACTCTAAAAACTCTATTAAAATAAATCATCATGAGTTTAATTCAGGTCATGGAGCATTTTACTTTTTTCTTTATTTCACTTTGCATTTTTAATCCATTCTTACATAAAGTCAATGAATAGTAAGGATAGTAGATAAGCCTCTAGTCAATTAAACTAAAAACACTTTAATAATTTTATATTTCTTTACATAAAGGGATGGAAATGATTGAAAAGCAAAATGAAATTTTAAGTAATTCCAGTTATTGAATAGACACACTTTACTTTGACAACAGTTTCAAACATTTAAACAAGTAGGACTAAAATGAGTATCTTGGTTTTTTTTTTCCATTACTAGTTCTGTGAAATTTGTACATTCAAACCATTTCATCTCTTTCATTTAATTGGCTGGTTTCTTAGATCATGTCAACTTAAAAAAAATTCTTCCTCCTTTGAAAATCATGTTAGGTCTTAATTCTATATAAACAAAATCCAAGGAGTTAATAATGCTTTACCTTTTACATTAAAAAAAAATACTTTTCCATTCCTGGTTAATGCTAAAACATCTGTAACTATACAATCGATACTTGGAAAGCTTGCAAATGGCCACCTTCTAAAACTTTCTGCCAATATAAATTAATATATATCCTAACAGGTACCCCACAAGGTATAAAAATACTGCCTCATGAGTAGCTTATGTGAGAAAACCTTGAAGTAAAACTGAGTAGTTCTAGATCACATACAACAGACAACAAAACACTTGTGCCATCAGAAATAGTATATATTAATTTATTCTAAATTCTTCCAACTTTATTTAGAAAAGGAACAATGAAGATTGAGAAAGAGACATTCTCTATTAAGGTATGTGTGTGTAGATAGATTTGTATGTGGAATGTATGGAGTGTTCAGGGAGGACTAGCACCTTTGATGCAAGGGCTTGCAGGGTACTTTGCAGGGCTACTTAGCTGCCTTTGCTGTCTACCTTTCACCTAACTCTCACCTGTGGTGCCAAGAAGCTGTAGCATGTGCAGTGGCCACACCCCAGTAAAACCATCTCTGGTGGATGGGCTAAAGCAGATAAATAATAGGCCTCAACCTGGTCAATAAGTTAAAGAGATATCTACCTCAAACATGTGAAGACTTCCCCCAGCAGAATGGGTGGATGATAACAATTTGTCCCAATGACCACAGAGGTGTCCAAAGCAGATGTAGTAGATTGCCTAGAGCTTGGTCAGACCTCAAAGAAAACAAGGTCATTCCATGCATCACTGACCATAAGCAGTCATTCTGACTTCTGTCTTGCCATTAGACTTCTATGACACAAGAGAGAGTGAGACTGATGACTTTGTTCAATTCTGCCACACTTGTATCCAAATTCACAGGCAAGTCAAGATTTTATCCTGTGATGTCATCGGCTCTCACCAAAATGATGGAAGAATAGCTAAGATATGTGTTTATACCCACATACATATATCACAGTAAGTACTTGGAGTAAATTTTTTCATATAATCCTATGCTCTTAAGCACATGTACCTATATATGTATGAATATGTATGTGTGTATATTGTATGCATAACATGTATAATGTGCTACAAGTGCATATCTATATATCATATTCATTGGTCTATATATCTTAGGAAAAAAGATGAATAGGAAAAGGCATTTATTCAGAATTTCCTATTTGTTATAGAGTATGCTAAGTTCTGGGGGTACAAATATTAGCAAACATGATAATACTTGACCCTCAAGTAGTTAATATTCTAATAGGTAATGATGACAAGAGAGAAATGTTTTGGAGAAGAAAATCATAAAGAATAGTGATTCAAGTAAGAGTGCCTTTAATAGTGTAAATACAAGTACTTTAAGTACTTAACCACATTGCATAACCACAAACTTAGATGCAATTATCCTTACTTTTTAGATAAAAAAAAAACTGAAGCAGATAGTGAATAAGTCCCTTGTCCAAGAGCACATAGTAATAGGTATTTGAGGCAGAATTTGAAGTGATGCCTAACTAACCTCTAGGTCCCACACTCTCTCCACTACACCACATAGCTGCCTATAGAAATAAATTTGACAAGAATGATACTGTTGAGGATTACTGTTTAGAACTACAAGTTGATAGGTTGTAGATTGGGGAATAGGGTGTAAGATACCTAGTAGCATGGCATGGGGAGCATGAAGGCAGCTTAGAAGTAGTGTGGGGTCTGAGAAAGGAAAATAATTAGATAAACAATCCACACATCAGAGGCCATGGATGACATGACAATAAGATCATGGAGGGTTTAAGAAGTGAACTGTGTATATGTGTATATACACAAAATACATATGTATATGTTTCTATATCTGTATGTACATATATGCATATATGTATATGTATATTTATGTTTTTCCTTTGACTTTATGATCTCCACAGAAATGGGAAAAATAAAATAGAGGCCTTGGGCTACATAGCTATATATCTGCATATACATTGTGATGTGTGTGTGTGTGATGAAATCATCAAAAGAGTGGGACAAACAAAAGTAGGATATGTGAGATGCAGCACAAGAAATGATTTTTTTCCCCTGACTCTCTCTAGGGCATAGAGAGGATATTGCCTAATCTGAAGGCAATATGAGGCAGGAAATAAAATAAAAGAAAGGTAATCGTTACTTTGTAGTAACCTCTCTCTCTGTCTGTCTCTCTGTCTCTCTATCTCTATCTCTCTGTCTCTCTCTTTCTCTCTTTTTTTCTTTATCCATCCCATTTGGATTCTGGGAGAAGCAAAAGAAAGAAGAAAGCAGAGTGACTAGAAACCAAAATGAGGAGTGAGAATGTCATGACTAACAATGCTGTCCAGAAGCAAATGAGGCCTGGGAGTTGCCATGAATTACATATTCCTCTGGCTACCAAGAATACAAGGAAAGAGAAAAGAAGTCAGTACAAATAAGAGAGTCACCAATCATAGAACAAATATGAAGAAAGGTAGCTTCAACAAGAAAACCAGAGTTACTAGGCTGAGCTCTTGTACATTTTGTTTAGCTCTTCATTTTGGGAAAGTGGCTTCATTTTTAATCAACAATCCTGAGGTGAGCACTTGAAAGCCCCTTCTCAACTCCTTCATGAGTTCTTGGTGGGTACAGCAAAAAGATGTTCCTTCCACATCCAAAGACCTGGGAGGAATATGGGAAGGGACTAAAAAAAACTGGAGGTCAACGTCTCAATTAAGATATGTTGGATTAAGTTACCTTCTCACATTTTTTTTTAAAATAAAATAAACTATGATTATGGCATGCTTAGTCTCTGAATCAGTGAAATTTGAGAGAGTGAAATGCACTACATGGTGGGGACTCTGAATTAGAAGTAGACATCAAATTATTTTAATATTTTGAAAAACATCTGTCTCATAAATAAAGTTGGCACCTGGATAGGAAAGGAAGTATTATTGAAAGACATTGGGCCTGACAGTAAGAGAAGAAAAAGATTGTATAGACTATGGGCCTTCTGATGGCCAACAGGAATATTTCAACACCTTAGGAAAAGGCTCTCTCTCCCATAGATCAGTGAATAAATGAAAGAGTTGAAACTGGTCACATAAGTAGAGTTTTACCTGGTGGGAAATTCAGATGTTACATTCACTTTAACTGCCTTGTCATTAACACAATAACACACCATTTTCCATAGGCTTAAGGAATGTAGTACTTTTCAGGGGAAGAGGATTATATATACAATCTTTATCTTTGTATATGAATAAATATAACAGGTTTGCTGGGCATATGTGTTCATGTATACATGCTATTATAATCACATGTACATTCCTTACATGTTTCAATTCATACACATGTGTAATAAATATTTATTATATATGCATATTATATATCCATACATGTGTGAATGCATACATAATCTGAAGAGATCCAAGGCTTCCTTCTCGACTAAAGCCCAACTGTTCCCATATGTTGATGTGTATACAAGTATGTATACATGTATACAAAAATGTCTATGTATATTTTATATGTGCGAGATACATCTCTACCAAAGAATTATCCAGTAATTGTTTAATATTAACAGATTGCATTTGTATGTTGTTGTTGTTCAGTCATTTCAGTTATGTCCAACTTTTCATAACTCTATTCAGGGTTTTCTTTGCAAAGACCCTGTAGTGGTTTGCCAGTTTCTTTCTCTTACTTATTCTAAAGATGAGGAACCTGAGGATAACACAGGATTTAGCAGCTTCTACATTAAGGGTTCAGATGACTTGGGATGTGATATTCCAGAGGTCAAAGGAGCTAGGATTGAAACCAAGAATCATCTACCCAGCAAAATTGGGGAGGGGGGATGGACATTCAATGAAATAGAGGATTTTTAAGCATTCTTGATGAAAAGACCAGAGGTGAATAGAAAATTTAACTTTCAAATACAAGACTCAAGAAGCATGAAAAGGTAAACAGGAAAGAGAAATCATGAGGGGCTTATTAAAGTTGAATTGTTTACATTCCTACATGGAAAGATGATATTTCTAACTCATGAGATCTTTCTCAGCATTGGGGTAGTTGGAGGGAATATATATCTATATCTATATCTATAGCTTTATCTATATCTATATCTCTCTCTATATCTACCCTGTGCCATTTGTGTGTGTGTATTCACACATACACATGTGTGTATGTGTGCATATGTGTGTGTGTGTGTGTGTGTGTGTGTACAGAGGGCACAGGGTGAGTTGAGTTGAATATAAATGGATGATATCTAAAAAAATAAAATTCAGGGGTGAGAGAGGATTATACTGGGAGAAGGAGAAAGGGACAAGTAGAATAAGGTAAATTGTCTCATGTAAAAGAAGCAAGAAAAAGCTTTTATAGTGTAGGGGAAAATAGGGGAGATGAGAGGGAATGAGTGAATCTTACTCTAATTAGATTTGGCTTAATGAGGGAATAATATACACACTCAATTGGGTATGGAAATCTATCTCACCCTACAGGAAAATAGGGGAGATGGGGAAAGGTCTGGATGATAGAAGGGATGGCAGATTGGGGGAGAGGGGTAATCAGAAGCAAACACTTTTGAGGAGTGACAGAGTCAAAGGAAAGAATAGAAAAAATGGGGGGGCAGTTTAGGATGGAGGGAAATATAGTTAGTCCTTCACAACTGAACTGGTGCAAAGTGGAAGAAACAGAACCAAGTGAACATTATATATAGCAATAGAAATACCGAATAATGATAAACTTGAACTTTATACCAAAGATAGATTAAAATTGGTAAATGAGTTGTAATAAATGTGACATTATACATAAAACAAGGGAACATAGAACATTTATCTGAGGTGGAGTCTGCCAGTTTCCCCTGTCTATGCTAAGGCACATGGGGTGTACTGGTATTGCTGTTTGCTTCTCCCACCCTGACACTCAGAATATCCCACTGGTTTACTGAGGTGTTTTTGTTGTTGTTGTTGTTGTTGTTTTTTGTTTGTTTGTTTGTTTTTTGCTGGTTTCCTGGGATGCTTCCTGTCCTGCAATGCACTCCCCTTGCACCTGAGTGACACGTATCTTTCTTGCCAATCCTCCAAATTTCTCTGGCTAAATAGTGTTCCACCCCCTTTTTTTCTACTGGCTTCCCTGTTCCAGGATTTTTAGTGGGGCACTATATTCTGGGTTTTTTTTTCAGGTGAATATGGGAAAGTGACAGCAATTTACTGCTTACTCTGCCATCTTGGCTTCACGAAGTCTAATTTCATTTTTGTTAGATAATCTTCCAATCATAACAACCTTTGTCTATGCATACTAATAATGAGAAAGTTTTTAGGAATTACAGGTATCATTTTCCCGGGTAAGAATGTAAATAGTTACAATTTCTCTTTCCTATTTATATTTTTATTTTTCACTTGATTTTCTATCATAGAAGTCAAATTTTTTTGTTCAGCTCTACCTTTTTTCATCAGAAAGTCTTAAAAGTCTTCTATTTCTTTGAATATCCATTTTTCCCCTGAAGGATTATACTCAGTTTTTCTGGGTAGGTCATTCTTGCAATACTAGCCTTTTGTCCTCCAGAATCTCATATTTCATGTCATCTGACTTTTTAATGTAAAAACTGCTAAATCTTGTATGATCCTGCCTTTAGCTCCATGATATTCAAATTATTTCTTTCTGGTGAGTTGTAATATCTTTTTTCCTTGACCTGAGAACTCTGGAATTTGTCTATAATAAGTAAATCTATTAATGTTAAAACATATAACTCATTTAAATGAATTTTAGTCTTTCAAATTGAACAGTTGTATGTCACAATTGCACAGTGAATTAGTCACAGGATATGTTCTTTTGCTGAAGTGTTTTCAGGAATTATATTTTGTGTAGAGCTTTGTGGGTTTTTATACTATTAAAACAAAATATATTCTTCCTCTTATCCTCATATGTCCCAGTAAATTTGAAAAAAAAAGTTTGGGGTAATAAAAAATGACTATAACTTCACAAGTGTAAGGTTTGAGAACTGGGCACATATACCTGACTTGTCTTGGAAAAAAACATCAGGATGAGGGGAAAAATATTCTTTTCCTCTTTGTTCCTGATTCCAAATTTATAACTCTCTTGGTAACATCCAAAGAAGTGTGGCAAAGAACTTACATCTTTTCTGTTGAAGAATTTCTTTAAATTGAATTGTGCATGTGTACCAATTATAGAAAATCTTACAAAACATTTGCCCTTAATTTCATCATAAGAATAATGTTGCTTTTGATGATAGTTGTCCAAGTTTCATAAAAGAGAATGGTAGGTCTCTAACACTATGGCCACTAGCCACTCTAGCTGGGTTTATGCTTGGATCTGAACTTCAACTCTTAATTTATTAGTTCAGGGGGCATTAGTCTCAGCTTTCCTCACAGTCCAAGCTGCAAGGAATACTTTGTCTTTAACTCACCTGTCTGGGAGAAATTTCTGATATTTAGCCAGAAATACATCCATGTAATGGAGGAAGTGGCACAGGTGGGAAATATTCAGAAAGAATGAAACTAGCAATATCAATCAAATCATGTAAGGTACAGAAAATACAAGACATTCAATAACTTGATAATATATTCCATGGAACATGCAAGCAGCATATTCATGCTTTGTTTGCTTGAGGACTCCTGAGAGTCCTCTACTTTTCAAGTCTGTCTCTGCCACACAGTTACTGATGATCATCTGGTCTGACATTGATAAGTTTCAGATCATTACCTGGTAAAATTCTAGAATGTTATTAAAGGAATGACTTGAGCATTTTGGAAATTAAGTAGATGATGAGTAAGAGTAAATGGCTTCATTTAAAACAAATCATGGCAGGTCGATATAAGTTATTATTTGGAACATGTTATAAGGGTTAGAACAGCAGAACTCTGTATGCATAGGATTTCAGTAAAGCATTTAACATGATAAACATACCTTGAAATAATTCCTGTGAAAAGGGTCTACAGAATTTAATGAGTTGCTAGCTTAATCGAAGTCAATAGTTTGATTTGACAGTCAAAAAGAGAGGAATTTTAGCCTACATTAATAGAAATGTAGTGGGAGAATGAGGGAAATGAGTGTATTCTGCCATAGACTACTTATGTTTCTAAGTACCGTTTTCAGTTCTTGGCATGATGTTTAAGGAAATACATTGACAAATTGGAGCCTTCCTGAAGAAAGACAACTATGATGGACTTAAAATCATATCATAAAAGAGTTGAATTAGCTTGTATATGATAACCACCTTTAGTTATTTGAAATTGTGCTACATGGAAGAGGAATTAGATTAATTTTACTTAGAGATGAAGGACAGAACAAGGAGCAATGGGTACATTTACAGTGAAGTAAATTACAGTTTAACATGCAGAAGAATGTTCCTCGTAAGGAACAAGGAATTTAATAAATAAAGCATTTACTAAGCACTTTCTAGGTTCAACACATTGTGTCAAGTGCTAACAATAAAAATATACAAAAATGAAGCAGACTACCATTGGACAAGTTCCCTAAAAGCTTCAAAGGTTTATTAATGACCACTTATTGTAGAAAATATTAATCTTCAGGAACTTACTCTACTAGATATACTTCCAGGTTTCTTCTCTGAGGTTCTATAATTATTTTTCTTCCACTAAAGTCCTATTCTGATGGACTATAGCATAGAAGTGACCTTGAATTCTAGGATACTATGATAGCAAAAATCAAGCTCTGAAAGATCTTATCAGTTTGAAAAGGTTTCAAGGATAAGCCCAAAGATCAACGTGTAGGTTTTTCAAGAAGGTTAACTATGGTTGAGAGATGCAATAACAGAGCTCTGTTCTCCATGAGAACCTATGAAGACCTGGATATGTATATATACATATACATTTATGTGAAATAATGTAACATATAAGTATAAAACAATAAATAATATAATTAAAATTATCAAACATAATTTTACATATGAGTTTTACAATTATATTTTATATATGTAAAATCAGAATGATTACTCCTTTCAAAAACATAGATCGAAATTCTTTTACAGCTTAGTAGGTAGTCCTTGGGAGTTTTTTTTTTCAGGAAGAAAGGAAGAAAACAAGCAAATATTGAGCACTTATTATGCATTAGACACTCTACTAAGTACTTTACAAATATTATCTCATTTGGTCTTCACAGCAACCCCAGGAGTCAGATGCACAAATAAACCTAATAAGGTAAGATTAAAAGGGAAATGTTTAATTGAGGAAAATATATATTTATAGTAATTTCTCTCATAAGGGTCTCATTCTCAACATATGTGTAGAAATGATTTGATTTATAAGAAAAAAATGTCTCCAATTGATACATTCTTTAGTATTATAAACTAATAATCCTCAAGGGGGAAAATACAGTTCATAGTCATATAAAATACTTTAAATTAATACTAAGGAAATGTAAAAGTATTCTGTGATATGACTTCATACCTATCTGAGTTGCAAAGATGAAACAATGGAAAATGATTATTGGAAGTATCATAGGAAAAGAGGCACATTGATTTATACTATTGATGGACCCCTGAATGGGCATAATAATTCTGGGAAATAAATGCAAATTTTACACACAAAGTTGTTAAACAATGTATCTCTTTTGATCCAGCAATGCCTCTGGAGGGCCTTTTTCTAAAAGAAATCAAAGATATAGGAAAATGCCCTTTCTAGACAAAAACACTTATAGTTGTTCTGTATAAGGTGATAAAAAATTGGCAGCTAAGAATGTGCCCATCTATTGAATACAGGCTGAAAATTTGTGGTATATATGAATGTGATGGAGTACTATTGAGCTATAATAAAAGAGGAAATATGTTATTTGAAAAAGCCACAGAAAGAATTATATGAACTGATTCAGAATGAAATAAACAAAAAAAGAAGAAAATATGTTTTAATGTCAATATTCTAAAAATGAGCTTTCATAAAGAATGAAATAAGCAAATCAAAGAAATCATGTTATTCAATAATAACAATAAAAAGAATTGTAAAAATTATCTATAAAATGACTATTCATGATGCCAGAGGTGAAACTTGCAAATTTTTATATACAGCCCGTGAGGAAAATTATTTTTCTTGCTATGAATATTTATTCCAAGAGTTTTTTTTCCTTTTCTTTGTTTTCCTCTAGGGTAGGTATTGGGAAGGAGAGAAAACAGATATTTTTAATAAAGTGGATGGAATTCCATAGATGTAAAAGTATCTCCAGATGAGGTTGTTGTTTATGAGTTTTTCTTAACTATTTTACTTGGTTAAAAGTAATTTATGTAAATTTATGTAAAATTCATATAAAAACAAAACACATAGATACATTTAAACATTTATTTTTAATATTCTTTTCAAATTTAGTTTTACATTGTATCTTGCTCTATCACCCTCTCCTTTACACATTGGAAAGAAAAAAAGCAATATTTTATAAATTATATATATGAAATCATATAAAATATATTTCCACATTAGCCATATTATAGAAAAAAAGCAAAAAATAAAATAAAATGAAAGCAAAATAACTTATACTTCAGCTTGTATTCAGAGTTCATTAGTTCTCTCTCTGGAGGTGGATAGCATTTTTTTCATCCTAAATGCTTTGGAATTGTCCTGGATTGTCATATTCATCAGAGTAGCAAGTGTTTCACAGTCAATCGTCATTACCACAATGCTGTTACAGTGCATAATGATCTTCAGGTTCTTTTCACTTCTTTTTGCTTCAGTTCATATAGATCTTGGGATATTTCTTTTTTTCTTCTTACACCACCCTCCTCATCATTTCTTATAGCACAATCATATTACATCACAATCATATGCCACGACTTATTCAGCCATTCTCCAATTGAGCATCCCTTCAATTTCCAAATCTTTGTCAATGAAAAAAAAGATCTACTAAAAATATTTTTTGTATATATAGGTCTTTTCTCTTTTTTTTTTTAATTGGGGTATAGACATAAGAGTGATATTGCTAGTTCAAAAAGGATACAGTTTTATACTCCTTTGCCCATAATTCCAAATGATTCTTCAGAATGGTTGGACCAGTTCACTACTTCATCAACAATTCATTAATGTGTCTATTTCCCATCATTTCCTCCAACACATGTTATTTCTAACAGACACTGAGTGGTATGTCACTGTTGTTTTACTTTGTCTTTCTCTAATCAATAGTGATTTAGTGCACTTTGTCACATGACTATAGGTAGGTTTGATTTCTTTGTCTGAAAACTTTTTGTTTATATCCTCTGACCAATATCAAGTGGGAAATGACTTGCATTTTTATAAATTTGACTCAGTTCTCTATATATTTGCAAAATAAGGCCTTTATCATAGACACATGTTGCAAATTTCCCCAAGTTTTCTGATTTCCTTATACTTTTGGTTACATTCGATTTCTTTGTGTAAAACCTTTTTTATTTTATACAATCAAAATTATCTATTTTATATTTTGTGTAGTATCCATAAATCTGAGAGATAAATTATTCCATACTCTCTCAGTTTTCTTATGGTATAATTTTTTATTTCTAAATCATGTACCCATTTTGACCTTATCTTGGTATACAGTGTAAGATATTGTTTTATACCTAGTTACTGTGATGGTTTCCTTCCTATACTTACCCCTGTTCTTATTCCCCTACTGATTATATTCCTCTGGTGGCTGTTTGGTCATTGTTTGCTTAACACACTTGCCAAGTTTGTTTCCTCTTGGGTTGAAGCCATCAACTTCCAGATGACTGCTGAGAGTATGCACCACCTCCAACTGAGTCCAAGGTCACTAGCCCACTGGACCTGACA
Organism: Vombatus ursinus; assembly: GCF_900497805.2. Taxonomy (NCBI): domain Eukaryota; kingdom Metazoa; phylum Chordata; class Mammalia; order Diprotodontia; family Vombatidae; genus Vombatus; species Vombatus ursinus. The sequence goes on from NW_020954583.1 coordinate 7,993,502, forward strand.
TCATCCAGGTTCTGAAATCTGACACCTTGAATGGAATCCAGTGAGGCAGGGACAACTCTATGCCCTTTGCCAACAGGAAGCAGTTTCAGAAGCCAAGACCTTCACCCCTCACCCTCAAAGAATTTGAGTCCAATTTGTTTGAAGGGGGAAGGATGGGGTACAGTCCCAAGCCCATCATGGGTCATTTTTCTACTGACCCTAGAAAACCCTACCTTGAACTATCCTTGAACTGTACCTCTTGGTCAAAGAAGTCTCTAGTTCCCTGAGGCTATAATCTATCTACTGGTTTTTCATTATTACTTACACCCAGTTTCCCAATTTTCCCAGCAATTTTTGTCAAATGATGAATTTTTGTTCCAAAAGCTTAGATCTTTGGGTTTACCATAGATTACTAAGGTCATTTACTATAAAGTAAATTGTACATAATCTATTCCACTGTTGCACCACTCTATTTCTTAGTCAGAAATACATTGTTTTGATAATTATCACATTATAATAAAATTTGAGATCTGGCAGGAATACACCACCTTCTTTTACATTTCTGCCCCCCATGGATTCCCTTGATATTCTCAAGGTAGTGTTCTTCCAGATGAATTGTGTTACTATTTTTGCGTCAGCTTTTAAAATAATTTTTGAAAGTTTGGCATGACACTGAATCAATATATTAATTTATTATTAATCTATAGTCATATGAAAAAAATGTTCTAAATCACTATTGATTAGAGAAATGCAAATCAAAATGACTCTGAGGCACCACATTACACATATAAGATTGGTTAACATAACAAAACAGAAAAATGATAAATGTGGGAAAAGATGTGGGAAAATTGGAGCACTAACGCATTGTTGGTAGAATTGTGAAATGATCCAACCATTTTCAAGAACAATTTGGAACTATGCTCAAAAGGCTATAAAATTGTGAATACCCTTTGACCCAGCAATACCATTTCTAGGTCTGTAACCCAAAGAGATCATAAAAATGGGAAAAAAAATCCCACCTTTACAAAAATACTTATAGCAGCTCTTTTTGTGGTGGCAAAGAATTGGAAACTGAGGGGAATGCCCATCAATTAGGCTGAACAAGTTGTGGTATATAAATGTAATGGAATACTACTGTGCAATAAGAAATGATGAGCAGGCAGACTTCAAAAAACCTTGGAAAGACTTACATGAACTGATGCAGAATGAAATGAGCAGAACCAGAAGAATATTGTACACAGTAACCTCCACATTGTAGGATGACTTACTTTAATGGATGTGGCTCTTCACAGCAATGCTACAATCTAAGACAACTCCAAAAGTCTCATGATGGAAAATGCTATTCACACCCAGAGAAAGAAGTATGGAGTCTGAATGCAGATGGAAGCACGCTATTTGCTCTCCTTTCCTGTTGTTTTTTGTTTGTTTTCTTGTTTGTTTTTGTTTCATTTTTTTTTGTTTTATTGCTTCATTTTTGTGGTTCCTCTCATTAGTTCTAATTGTTCTTTACATCATGACCAATGGGAAAACATGCTTAACATAAAAATAACGTAGAATCTATATCAGATTGTATGCCATATGGATAGGGGAAGAAGTGGGAGGGGGAGAAAATTTAAAACTCAGAAATCTTATGAATGTGAATGTTGAAAGCTAAAAGTAAATAAATTAACCATCCAAAAACAAAAAGAAGTAAAGCTTAAAAAGGGGGAACCTAAGAGCAGAGTACGGGGAGGGATGTGGCCATAGATGCAAGTAGGAATTGCTTCCTCAGTACAATTGGTACAACTGGCTGATGTAAAGTTACAGAGACACTTGTCACTAGTCCTATCTGCACAGTTAATACAGGTCAAAAGACCAGCCAAAACTCTTACAAACCCTCAGTCCACAGGGATATTAACTTGTCCAGTGGCCATGGATCTTGTCTCCCAAGTAAGGGAACATTTCCCTGTGGAGAAACAGTGTGTCGAGATGGAGAGAGTAGCACATAGAGGAGTAGCCAGAATAAATGGGGTGTCATAAATTTCTGAGAAAGTCTTTTGCAAAGGGGGCTTTTGCAAAGATGGCACATGGTGGCAGATGAGAGTTGCCCTGTTGGTGTGAGTGGCATACCTAACAACCTTGGACTCCTCCCCAGACTAATGAGTTTCCCAGTTTAATTAGGAAGTTATACTCCCACTTTCAAAGGCCAAGTGTACTTGAGGCATCAGGGAGGAGGAGGAAAAGGAAGAACACTATCATTGTCAGCTCAGAGGGAAATAATTTCAAGAGGGAGAGAAAAGGCAATTTCTCTGGAAGGAATTAAAGATAGCATGGCCAAAAGGAAAAGGGCAAGCATGATTTCATCCCTTTTTATCCACCTGTTCACTGGAGGGGACTGAGGCCTTTCTAAACTGTAGCTTGAGATCCTCCAAGGGCTCACAGGTATATTCTGGAGTTTCTTAAGCCTGGATTTTTGCCCAGGGTTCAGCAAGAAAGATGGAGAATGTTTGAACACTGCCAAGCCCCAGGCCCTCCCATCGTTCTGAGTCTTGAGAAGACTGGAGGACAGGGAACTTTGGGATGGCTTTACCTCTTCTCCAACCTCAGAGACAGTCCTTCTTCCAATGTCCCTTCTGGTCACTTGTTGGGCATTGTCCTGGAGGCATCAGCCCTGGGAGTTTCCTCTGGAAGGGGTGCCCTAAAGTTGTATTCCTTGGACAAGGAGTCCTCCTAGTGGCATAAAAAGCAGATTTTCCAACTATGTAAATCTCCAGGAGTACCCTCAGTCTTTTCCTGGTCATGGTAACAGCGAAGAATTAAGCATGTTCTCTATCTCTAGCCCTTTCCCTGCATTCTCTCTGTCCTGCTGCAACTAGGTCTCTGTTGTTAAAGACTCCAAAGCTGTCTGCAGTAACTGGGCCTGAGGTGTGTCGGTTCCCATTGCCAATTTCTGCAGTTTCCTTCTAATATCTGGAGCAGATTAATTAATGAAATACATGCTAAGGATTGCTGCCCCTTCTATAGAGTCAGGATCTAAATTCATATACTTCTTAATAGCTTCTACCAGCCAGTCTTGGAAAAGGGCAGGGTTTTCCTTTTCTCCCTGAGTAATTTCCTTTATTTTTTGAAAATGTATTTGGTTTTGAAATGCACTTCTTGTGAATGAGGGACTAGGGAATGCAGGCTGAAGTGGACTGGACTATAAGGCAGGGATCTGGCTGGCAAGGGGAAAAATCAGCTGACATGGGAGGGGCCAGTGGAGGAGATACCACCAAAACTGTTGTGGAGGCAGGGCTGAGACCAGGGCCTGGGTGGTCCTTGATGCAGGAGGAGGAGCCAGGGGAAGAAGTGGCAAGGTGAAGCCCTTGCTCAAGACCTGAGTAAGGGTCACTTCAGGGGTGGATACCTGAGGAGTAAAAGGTGAATGATGGGGGAAATGAAGGGGGGGGGTGGGCTAGAGGAGAAAGGAAAGAAAACCAAGGGAAAGAGAGGGTGGGTGAAGAGATAGGAGCATGGGAAATGGGGGGACAGGGGAGAATGGGAAGTGGCAGATGTGGTCAAGGGAGAATAGGGAGCAGCAGGGAGAGTCAGGGGAAAATGGGAAGCAGAAGGAGGGGTCGGGAGAGAATGGGGTGGGGATAGGGGATGATGCTAATGGAGGCTGGGAAGAGGGAAATGCTATAGCCTTGGTGGGCATAAAAAGAGGGTCATCCAAAAAGTCTAGTTGATCCCCATTCTCTGTTTCTGGGGCAACTCTAGCTATGAGCATCTTGCAATCTTTCACGAGAATGGGGTTGTGAGAAAGTTTGACAAAAGTCATTGTGTAGGGAATCTCTACCCATTTTCCTTCTCTGGGACAATATAATTTTAAATGTAAGAGAGCATTATGCTGCAATGCCACAAAATGGGCTACACCTCTCAATTTTCCAGGTGATACTGAGGCCAAACAATGTTGCAAAAGAACACCAGCCTTTTTAAGTTCTTTAGAAAAAACTATTTTTTTCCAATTTTGTAAAAGATAACCCAAAAGCAAATTTTTGGGAATTGAAAAGGATTGATGCATTATAGGCATGGAGGCTGTTAGTCCTTCACTCAGGAGGATCTGAGAATAAGCCTCAGGAAACAAACAAAAACAAAAACCACAATAGTACCTGAATTTTTCTCAATTCCCTAGCATCAAAAGAATTGAGAGGATTGGACATATGGTTCCAGATAGGGAGTCCATCCTGTAACCTAAGGAAGGTGTTCCCAGGTCCATGTCTTTGAACAGAACCACTAGACTGAGAGCCTGAGAGAGGCTGAGTTAGAGACAGCCTCATAGCTATCTGACTTAATGGGACCTGAGAGATCAGGCCTGAAAAGCACTTCCAAGTCACACCTTCCTAAGTGCTTGGAAATTCACCCCAACTGCAGGGCAAGAAAGGGATTAAGGAGAGAGGAAGGCTTACATAACTTCCAGTCTTGGCTGGAGAAGACCTTGGGACTAGGCAGTTCTCCCTGTACAGGCAACCAAAATGTTGAGGTTCAGGGGTTCTGGGACCTTGAAATATCAAAAGCAAGAGATATGGGTCATGCCAGAATGAATTCAACCCAAGCCTTTTTTCAGTCAAAGACAAGGCTTATTAAAGATCAGCCATATTGGCTAGATTATTAAGGAATCAAAACATTTGCAACACTCAGATTGACAAGCAGGCTAGAGTAAGTCTCAGGGTCTAGTATATTATTAAATAATAGAGGTGATGATGGGCATCCTTCCTTAACCCTGATTGTTATTGGGAAGGCTTATAGCTTATTCCCATTACAGATAATGCTTGCTTTTTGTTTTCTATAAATATTGCTTATCATTCTAAAGTAAGCTCCATTTATTCTTATGCTCTCTGGTGTTTTCTTTCTTTCTTTTTTCTTTTTCTTTTTAGGCAATTGAGGTTAAGTGACTTGCCCAGGGTCACACAACTAGTAAGGGTCAAGTGTTTGGTCTGAGGCTGGATTTGAACTCAGGTTCTCCTGACTTCAGGGCTGCTGCTCTATCCTCTGTGCCACCTAGCTGCCCCATCTCTGCTATTTTCAATAGGAATGTGTGCTGTAATTTGTCAAATATATTTTCTGCATTTTTGAGATAATCTTATGATTTACATTAGTTTTGTTATTGATATGGTTAATTATGATGACAGTTTTCCTAATATTGGTACAGCCCTGTATTTCTGATATAAATCCCACCTGCTCATAGTCTTTGATCCTTGTGATATATTGCTGTATTTTATTTAAAAGATTTGTGTCTATGTTCACTAGGGCAATTAATCTATCATTCTCCTCTCTTTTGGCTTTTCCTAGTTTAGATATCAGCACCATATTTTTGTCATAAAAGGAATTTGGAAGGACTCCTTCTTCATCCCTCCCCCATTAGTTTATATAGCATTGAGATGAATAGTTTTGTTTTGTTTTTTGATGTTCGATAGACTTCTGCTTCTGGGAGCCAATATGGCTAGATGGTAAGAAGTTGCTCCCACCCTCCCTTATTGACCTCTGAATGCCCAGAAAATACTGCCCCAGGAAAAAACCCTGAAAGAGCTGAGCCAGGAGAAAGATGAGGAGCAACAGTCTTGTAGCCCAGGAAATTTGGGAGATTAATGGGAAATTACCCTCTTTCTCTGGGGGAGGGGGAGCACTACTTGATGGGAGGCATCAGAGCAAGCCTGCAGCAAGCCCCCACCTTAGCATGCCAGGGGGGGATCCTGAGCAGGCAAGCACTAACAGCAGGACCCCCTGACTACCTCAGTACAGGCAGGGGAACCAGTAGACACCAGCTCACAAAACCACCATGTGTAAAATTGTTCTCCAGCAGCTTTGGCTGGTGCCTTGGCACAGTTCCAGGAAGCATAACTTCAGGAAGCACATATCCAGGCTGACAGACATCCTCTAGCAGCAAACAAAGGAGTGCAAGGCCTGGGTGAGCAGGCATTCCCCAGGGGCGGAAATGAAAAATGACCATAGATTCTTATTATGGGGATAGGAAAGATCAAGGCACAAATTCAGAAGAGGACAACATTGTCGATATAACCACCTTTAAAACATCAAAGGGGAATATCACCTGGTCTCCCATCAAAAAAGCCTTCTTGGAAGAGCTTAAAAAATTTTAAAGTCAAAAAAGAGAGGTAGAAGAAAAGTTGGGAAAAGAAATGAAAGGTATGCAAGAGACAGTTAATAGCTTAGAAAAGGAAGGACAAAAATTAACTGTAGAACACAAGTCCTTAAAAAATACAATTGATGAAATAGAAAAGAAGTACACTGAAGAAAACAGCTCCTTAAAAAGTAGGATTGACCAAATGGAAAAAGAGGCATAAAAACTCCCTGAAGGGTAGTGAGGTGGTGCAGTGGATAGGGCACCAGCCCTGGATTCAAAAGGATCTGAGTTCAAATCCAGCCTCAGACATGTAACACTCACTAGCTGTGTGACTCTGGGAAAGTCACTTAACCACAATTACCTCACCAAAAATAGAAAAAAAACTCACTGAAGAGAAGAACTCCTTAAAAAGTAAAATGGGTCAAATGGAAAAGGAGGTACAAAATCTAAAAGAAGAAAACAATTGGTTAAAAATTGGATTGAGGCAAGTGTAAGCTAATGAATCCATGAAAGATCAAGAATCAGTCAAACAGAAGCAAAGGAATGAAACAATAGAAGAAAATGTAAAATATCTCATTTGTAAAATAACGGACTTGGAAAGTAGATCCAGGAGAGACAATTTAAAAATTATTAGTCTACCTGAAAACCATAAGGAAAAAAGAGCCTGGACAGAATCTTTCAGGGAGTAATCAAGGAAAACTACCCTGATGTCAGAACCAGAGGGTAGAGTAGTCATCAAAAGAATCACCAGATCACCTCCTGAAAGAGATCCCAAATTGACAACACCAAGGAATATTGTAGTCAAATTCCATAATTTCATGTCAAAGAGCAAATACTTCAAGCACCCAGAGAGAAAAAAAATAAATGTCATGGAACCACAATCAGGATTATGCAGAGCATTGAAGCTTCTACAATAAAAGATCAAAAGGCTTGGAATATGATAAAAGAAAATACAAGCAAGGGAGCCTGTATTACAAGCAAGGATAAACTACACATAAAATTGAGCATAATCTTTCAGGGGAGGAGATGGACATTCAATGAAATAGGGGACTTCAAAACATTCCTGGTGAAAAGACCAAAGCTTAACAGAAAATTTTTATCTTCAAATAGAAGACTCAAGAGAGGCAAAAAATGGTAAACAGGGGGAAAATGTTATTAAGAGCAAACTGTTCACATTCCAGAAGGGGAGGTGACACTTGTAACTCTTAACTGTATTGTTATTATGACATTTAAAAGGGGTATACATAGACATAAGGTGTGGGTATAAGTTGACAATAATGTGATGATAAAAAATCTAATCAAATGATGAAAAGAAATTATACTGGGAGAAGAGGAAAGGAGGAGGCAGACAAGGGTAACTTACATCACAAGAAAAAGAACAAAAAATTATTATAAATAGAGGGAAAGAAAAGAGAGAGAATCATAGTTTGAACCTTTATTTAATCAGAATTAGTTCAAAGAGGGAATAATATAATCAGTTAGGTATAGAACTTACCCAATAATGAGGGGAAAGGGAAAAGAAAAGAGAGAGGGTGAATAGAAGGAAGGGAAGAAGTAGAAAGGGGAGAGAAAAGGGAGGGCTCTAACAGAAGGGAGGGCAGACTGAAAGAGGCAGTGCTCTAAAGCAAACCTCTAGTAAGGAGTAAAAGGGAGAAAGGAGAAAGAAAAGGATGAACAGGGAGGAAAATAGGACAGAGAGAAAGACACAGATAGTAGTCATAATATCTAATGTGAATGGAATGAACTCTCTTATAAAACAGAAGCTAAGAGTAGAGAGGAGTCAAAACAATAATCCTAAAATATGATGTATACAAGAAACACATTTGAAGCAGAGGGATACACACAGAATAAAGGTAAAAGGCTGGAGCAGAATATATTATGTTTCAGCTGAAGTAAAAACAAATAAAAGCAGGGGTAGCAATCCTGATCTCAGACAAAGGAAAAGCAAAAATAGATCTAATGAAAAGAGACAAGGAATGAAACTACATCATGCTAAAAGGTACTAAAGACAGTGAAGTAATATCATTACTTAACATATATGTGCCAAGTGGTATAGCATGCAAATTCTTAGAGGAGCAGTTAAGGGAGTTACAATAAGAAACAGAAAACAAAACTCTACTAATGGGTGACCTCAACCTCCCCCTCTCTGAAATAGATAAATCTAACCACAAAATTGACAAGAAAAAAGTTAAAGAGATAAATAGAATCTTAGAAAATTTAGATATGGTAGATATCTGGAGAAAATTGAATGGGAATAGAAAGGAATATACTTTTTTTCTCTGTGGTTCATGGCACCTACACAAAAATTTACCACATGCTAGGGAATAAAAACCTCACAATCCAATGCATAAAGGCAGAAATATTAAATGCATCCTTTTCAAATCATGAAGCAATAAAAATTACATGGAATAAAAGGCCATGGAAAGATTGAATAAGAATTAATTTGAGACTAAATAAACCAATCCTAAAGAATGAGTGGGTCAAACAACAAATCACAGAAACAATCAATAACTTCATTCAAGAGAATGACAATAATGAGACAACACACTAAAACTTATGGGATGCAGTGAAAGCAGTTCTGAGGGGAAGTTTTATATCTGAAAATGCTTACAGGAAAAAATTGAGAAAGAAAAGATCAATGAATTGGGTATGCAACTAAAAATAACTAGAAAATAAAAAAAAAATAAAATCCTCAATTAAATTTTGAATTAGAAAATCTAAAAGCAAAAGGAGAGATTAATAAAATTGAAATTAAGAAAACTGTTGAATTAATAAATAAAACTTGGTGTTGGTTTTATGAAAAAGCCAATAAAATAGATAAATCTTTGTTTAAATTGATTTATAAATGAAAGAAGAAAACAGAATTACCAGCATCAAAAACAAAAAGGGTGAATTCACCACCAATTAAGAGGAAATAAAAACAGTAATTATGAGCTATTTTGTCCAGGTGTATGCCAATAAATTTGACAATCTTAGTGAAATGGTTGAATATTTTCAAAAGATAAATTGCCCAGATTAAGGGAGGAGGAAATAAAGTACTTAAATAATTCCATTTTGGGAAAAAGGAATCGAACAAGTCATCAATGAATGCCCCAAGAAAACATCTACAGGGGCAGATGGATTCATAAGTGAATTCTATCAAACATTTAAAAAACAATTAATTCTAATACTACATAAATTATTTGGGAAAATAGATGAAGAAGGAGTTCTACCAAGTTCTTTTCATGATGCAAATATGGTGCTAATACCTAAACCAGGAAGAACAAAATGAAAGAAAGAAAATTATTGACCAATTTCCCTAGTGAATATAGATGCAAAATTTTAAATAAAATATTAGAAAAGAGATTATAGCAACTAACATTGAAGATAATACACAATGACCAGATAGGATTTATACTAGGAATGCAGGGCTGGTTCAATATTAGGAAAGCTATCAGCATAATTGACCATAAAGACAACAAAACTAACATGGAGTCCTCCATTAAATGATAGGTAGCATCATCTAAAACCATCAGTAAGCATTTTATGCAATGGAAATAAGCCAGAAGTATTTCCAGTAAAATTGAGGGTGAAACAAGGATGTGCATTATCACCAGTGTTATTCAACATTTTACTAGAAATGTTAGCTTTAGCAATAAGAGAAGAAAAATAAATTGAAGGTATTAGAATAGGCAAAGAAGAAACAAAGCTATCACTCTTTGCAGATGACATGATGATATACTTAGAGAAACCTAGAGAATCAAATAAAAAGTTACTTGAAGTAATAAACTGGTTTAGCAAAGGTGCAGGATATAAAAGAAACCCACAAAAAAACCATTGAAATTTCTATATATTACTAATAAAGCCCAAAAGTAAGAGATAGTGACATTCCATTTAAAGTTACTGTAGCAATTATAAAATATTTGGGAGTCTACCTGTCAAAACAAACTGAGAAACTATATGAATACAATTACAAAACATTTTTCACACAAATAAAGTCAGATCTAAATAACTGGAAAAATATCAGTTGCTCATGGGTAGGTTGAGCTAATGTAATAAAAATGACAATTCTACCTAAATAAATGTACTGTTTCAGTGTCATACCAATCAAACTACTAAGAATTATTTTATAGAGCTAGGAAAAAAAAAACAATAACAAAATTTATGTGGAAGAACAAAAGGTCCAGAATATCAAGGGAACTAATGAAAAGAAATGCAAGGGAAGGTGGCCTACTTGTAGCAGATCTTAAATTGTATTATAAGGCAGTAATCATCAAACCTACTCAGTATTAGCTAAGAAATACAGTGGTGAATCAATGGAACAGGTTAAGTATGCAAGACACAACATTCAATGACCATAGTAATCTACTATTTCATGAATTCAAAGACTCCAGCTTCTGGGATAAGAAATCTCTATGTAACAGAAACTACTGGGAAAATTGAAAAATGGTATTGCAGAAACTAGGCATAGAATAACATCTTACACCTTTACCAAGATAAAGTCATAATGGATACATAATTTAGACGTAAAGACTAATACTAGAAGCAAACTGAGAGCCCAAGGAATAATTTACCTATAAGATCTATGGAGAAAGGAAGGATTTATAACCAAACAAGAGATAGAGAACATTATGAAATGCAAAATGAATGCCATTGATTACTTTAAATTAAAAAAGTTTTTGCACAAAACCAATGCAACCAAGATTAGAAGGGAAACAGAATGGTGGGAAACAATTTTACAGTCAGTGTCTCTGATAAAGGCTTCATTTCTAATATATATAGACAACTGAATTGAATTTATAAGAATACAAGACATTCCTCAATTGATCAATGGTGAAAGGACATGAATAAGCAATTTTCAGAGGAAGAAATTGAAGCTATCTATAGTCATATAAAACATACTCTAAATCACTATTAATTAGAGAAATGCAAATCAAAACAACTCAGAGGTACCACATTACACCTATCAGATTGGTTAACATGACAAAACAGGAAAATGATAAACATTGGAGAAGATGTGGGAAAATTGGAACATCAATGCATTGTTGGTGGAGTTGTGAACTGATACAGCCAGTACACATTGAAAACTAAAAATAAATAAATTGTTTTTTTTAATAAAAATATTTGGTAGAATACTCTTGTGAATCCATCTTTTGCTGGGAATTCTTTCTTCAGGATTTCATTGACAGCTTATTTGAGTTCTTTTTCTAAGTTTGGGTTATTTAAGCATGTTATCTCTTCTTTTGTTAGTCTTGGAAATTTATATTTTTTTGTAGATATTCATTCATTTCATCCATTGTTGAATTTATCAGCATATAGTTGTGCAAAGTAGCTCCTAACAATTGTCTTCTACAAAAAAAAATTTTATAGAGTTAGAAAAAATAATACAAGATGCATTTGGAAGAACAAAAGGAACTAATGAAAAGAAATGGAGGGGAAGGTGGCCTAGCCTTCCAGATCTTAAATTGTATTATTAAACAGCAATCCTCAAAGCTGCTTGGTACTGGCTAAGAAATAGAGTGATGGATTAGTGGAATAGGTAAAGTAGTCAATGACTATAGTAAGATATTATTTGATAGTAATATATTATCCCAAAGACCCCAGGTTCTGGGATAGACAAAAGCAGTAATCTGCTTTGACAAAAACTGCTGGGAAAACTGGAAAAAAGTGTGGCATAAACTAGGCATTGATCAAAATTTCACACCATATACCAAAATAAAATCAAAATGGGTTCATGATTTAGATATAAAGGCTGATACTATGAGCAAACTGGGAGAGCAAAGAATAGTTTACCTATCAGATCTATGGAGAACAGAAGAATTCATGACCAAACAGGAGATAGACAACATTATGAAAAGCAAAATGAATAACTTTGATTACATTAAATAGAAAATTTTTTGCACAAAAGCCAATGCAACTAAGATTAGAAGGAAGGTACAAAATTGGGAAAGCATTTTTACAACCAGTGTCTCTGATAAGGGCCTCATTTCTAAAATATATAGAGAATTAAATCAAATTCATAAGAATACAAGTCATTTCCCAATTGATAAATAGTCAAAGGATATGCAGAGGCAGTTCTCAGATGAGAAGTCATCTAAGTCATATGAAAAAATTCTCTAAATCATTATTGATTAGAGAAATGCGAATCAAAACAACTCTGAGGTAGCACATCACTCCTATCAGATTGGCCAAGATGACAGAACAAGAAAATGGTAAATGTTAGAAAAGAAGTGGGAATATTGAAAGACTAATGCATTGTTGGTGGAGTTGTGAAATGATCCAACCATTTTGGAGAGCAATTTGGAACTATGGCCAAAGGGCTATGAAAATGTGCATACCCTTTGACCCAGCAATAGCACTTCTAGGACTATATCCCAGAGAGATCAGTCAAATGGGAAAAAGACTCACGTGAGCAAAAATATTTATAGCAGCTCTTTTTGTGGTGACCAAGAGTTGGAAATTAAGGGGATATGTATTGGTTGCAGAATGGCTGAACAAGGTGTGGTATATGAATGTAATGGAATACTCTTGTTCTATTAGAAATGATGAGCCAACATATTTCAGAAAAAAAAATGGAAAGACTTGCATGAACTGATGCTGAGTGAAGTGAACAGAACCAGGAGAACATTGTACACAGTAACAGTCACATTGTGTGACTAACGACTTTGAGCATTCAATGACTTAACTCTCCTCAGCAATACAAGGATTTAAGGCACTTCCAAAAGACTCATGATGGAAAATGCTACTCATCTTCAAGGCTCAACTCAAAATCTCTTCTTTGAGTTTGCTCTTTTACTTCGATTCAGATTCACTAACTTCACAAAACAATTTGTATTTTTCTTATGCTTCTATATTTTGTTTACAGTAGTTATTGTGTGTATATATATATAATGTAGCATTACATATTTATGTATATGTCTCTACTTGATTGGGTAAGCACAATGTGATCAGGTTTGCTATGTCTTAATTCCTTCACTGCCTACCCCAGGGCTGGGTAAATAGTAAACACTTCCTAATAAGATATTCAGTAAATGTACTTAAGTCTATCCTACTTTTAAATAATGAGAGCTCAAAACAACAATATTCCTTTACTTTCCCCAGAAAATACTTGTATATATGGGTGCATTGTCTGTCTCATAAAAAAATTAAACTTTCTTTACCTAGTTGCATGTTCTTGACAATTCTTCTTAGATGTTCACTTGGTTTTTCTTCCATAGTTCATATTCTTTTAAAATATGATTTTAGTTCTAACCATTAAAAATTGGAATTATATTTATAAAAAAAAGATTTATGAAGAATCTTTTTCTAGATCAAGGCAAGAAACAAGACTATCAATATGAGACATTGTAGTGTTTTGTTCAAATAAGTTTTTCATATTGACTCTTCAATAAGGAGATTAATAGAACATTATAATTTTGATACCATTGTGACATGAATTGTGGTCCTTGTTAGCACTGCATACTGTAGTAGCAGTAACAGGAGTTACTATCTAATTGGCATTGTTTTCTAACAAGTCGTTATATACTCAAGACAATCCGTGTCATTTCAGTGTTAGTATAATTAAATCATCTCATCTACAATGTAGGATGAATGTACTGCAGATACAAATATATGAGTTTTGAAATCCTAGAAAAAAGGTAGCTTTGAGATATCTTGAATGGGGGGAGGTGTCCTTTTCTATATAGAAGTTCTATATAGAAGTTCTATAATTGTATAAATTTGTATTTTATTCTTTTAGTTGTTATAGATTTAGACACTTAAAAAATACTAAGGGGGTCAGGTAGGTGGTGCAGTGGATAGAGAACCTGTCCTGAAGTCAGGAGGACCTGAATTCAAATCCAGCCTCAGACCAAACACTTGACACACTTACTAGCTGTGTGACCCTGGGCAAGTCACTTAACCCCAATTGTCTAAAACAAAAACAAAAACAAAAAATACTAAGGGTCTGCATTCATGAGTAAAAATGTAGTCTTAGTTTTTTGGCATCATGAAGGTTGTGATTTAATTTAACCTTATCATTTTTCTTTTTTATATTTGTTAAAAATGATCATAGTATAGTACTCAAGTGGATGTAATATTTAATTCTGTATAGTAAAAGCTTGAGTAAGATAAATATTTTTTGCTGAATAAAGATGGATTTCCCCTTTTCTTAGCCCTAAATGTCAATAGTCTAATGCAGAATAAGAAAATTGAACATTTTACTAATAGCTGCTATGCTAAGATAATAAAGAAATGCTTATAGTTATTAGATAGAAAGGTAACAGAAATAACTGCTTTGATTTATTGCATTGACTAGTAAAATGTAATTAAGTAAAAATAAATGAACTTTTCTACTGAATATAAGAGAAGGTAGAAGTAAATTTCTGTAAGTAAATTCACCCTAATATCATATCCTAGGCATACTACATGGAGGGAAATGCAGTTTGAGGAAAAAAAAATATAGAGAGATATACATATATATCTATATATATATACACACACACATACATATACATATACACACACACATGTATATGTATATGTGTGTACATACACATATGTATGTTGCAATTGTTTTTCAGTCATTCAGTGATGTTCAGCTTTTCATGACTCCATGGACCATAGCATGTCAGGACCTTCTGTAACCCACTCTCTCAAAGTCTGTCAGAGTTCATGTTCATAGTTTCCATGATTCTATTTATTCATCTCATCCTCTATCATTCTCATTTCTTTTTTGAAATTAAAATTTTTGATTTATCAACAATCATTTCCATAAGCTTTTGAGTTTTAAAATTTTCTCCCCCTATCTCCCCAACTCCCTCCTCAAGATGGCACACAATCTGATATAGGCTATACATACACATTCATATTAAACATATTTTCACATTATTCATGTTGTAAGGCAGAATTTGAAGCAATAGAAAGAATCTCAAAAAAGAGGAAATAAAATAAAACAGAAGTTAAAAAAAAACAAAATAAAATGCTTCAATTTACATTCAAATGCTATAATTCTTTGTTTGAAAGTGGATATCATTTTCCATCATGAGACTTTTGGAGATGTCTTAGATCCTTGCATTGCTGAGAAGAGCTAAGCATACCAAAGTTACTCATAAAAAATGTTGCTGTTACTGTGTAAAATTTTCTTCTGTTTCTGAATTCTGACTGCTCATCATTTCTTATAATATAATAGTATTCCATTATATTCATATATCAAAACTTGTTCAACCATTCCACCATTGATGGGCATCCTCTCAATTTCCAATTCTTTGCCACCACAAAAAAGAGCTGCTATAAATATTTATGTGCATGTGGGTCCTTTTCACATTTGTATGATCTCTTTGGGATACAACCCTAAAAGTGTTATTGCAGGATCAAAGGATGTGCACATTTTTATAGCCCTTTGTGTCTAGTTCCAAATTGTTCTCCAAAATGATTAGATCATTTCACAACTCCACTAACAATCTATTAATGTTCCAATTTTCCCACATCTTCTCCAATAATTATCATTTTCCTATTTTGTCATGTTGGCCAATTAGATAGGTGTGATGTGGTACCTCAGAGATGTTTTGATTTGCATTTCTCTAATCAATAGTGATTTACATTATTTTCTCATATGACTATGGATGGCTCTATTTTCATCTAAGAACTGCCTGTTCATATCCTTTGACCATTTCTCAATTGGGGAATAACTTTTATTCTTATAAAGTTAACTTAATTTTCTATGTATTTTAGAAATGAGGTCCTTATCAGAGACACTGGTTGTAAAACATTCTTTCGCAGTTTTCAGCTTCCCTCCTAATCTTGGTTGGATTGACTTTGTGCAAAACCTTTTCAATTTAATGTAATCAAAATTATCTATTTTGCATTTTATAATGTTCTCTATGTCCTCTTTGGTCATGAATTCTTCTGTTGTCCATAAATCTGACAGGTAAACTATTACTTGCTCTCTCAGTTTGCTGGTAGTATCAGCCTTTATATATAAATCATGAACTCATTTTGATTTTATTTTGGTATATGGTGTAAGATTTTGGATTATGCCCAGTTTCTGCCATATTTTTTTTTCAGTTTTCGCAGCAGTTTTTGTCAAAGAGGAATTTCTAATTCCAAAACCTGGGGTCTTTGGTTTATCAAATAGAAGTAGTCATTGACTACTGTGTCTTGTGTACCTAATCTATTCCACTGATCCACCACTCTATTTCTTAGCCAGTACCAAGTAGTTTTGATTATTGCTTTTTTATAGTGCAATTCAAGATCTGGAATGTCTAGGCCACCTTCTTCTTCATTACTTTTCATTAGTTCCCTTGATATTCTGGAGCTTTTCTTGTTTCAAATTAAACTTCTTATTTTTTTCTAGCTCTATAAAATGATTTTTGATTGTTTGATTGGTATGGCGCTGAATAAATAAATTAGCTTTGATAGAATTGTGATTTTTATTATGTTAGCTTGGCCTACCCATGAGCAACTGATGTTTTTCCAATTATTTAGATCTGACTTTATTTGTGTGGAAAGCATTTTGTAATTGTGTTCATATAGTTCCTGGGTTTGTTTCAGGAGGTAGACTCCTAAATATTTTATATTTTGTCTATAGGAAATTCAAATGAATTTATCTTTCTATCTCTTGCTATTGGGCTTTGTTGGTAATATGTAGATATGCCAATGATTTATGTGGGTTTGTTTTATATCCTACAAATTTGCTAAAGTTATGTATTATTTCAAGTAGTTTTTTACTAAATTTTCTAAGATTCTCTAAGTTTATCATCACATCATCTGCAAAGACTGATAGCTTTGTTTCTTCTTTGTCTATTCTAATACCTTCAATTTCTTTTCCTTCTCTTATTGCAAAAGCTAAAGTTTCCAGTACCATATTGAACAACAGCAGTGATAATGGACATCCTTGTTTCATCCCCAATCTTATTGGAAATGTTTCGAGTTTATCCCCATTACATATAATGCTTGCTGAAGGTTTCAGGTAGATGCTACTTATCATTTTAAGGAAGTCTCCATTTATTCCTATGTTCTACAGTTATTTTAATAGCAATGGGTGTTGCATTTTGTCAAGAGCTTTTTCTGCATCTACTGAGATGATTCTGTGGTTTCTGTTAGTTTTGTTGTTGATGTGGTCAATTAAGCTGATAGTTTTCCTAATACTGAAACAGCCCTGCTTTCCTGGTATAAACCATAGCAGGTCATAGTGTATGTTCCTTGTGATAAGTTCCTATAATGTCTTTGCTAATATTTTATTTAAAATTTTTACATCTATATTTATTAGAGAAATTGGTCTATAATTTCCTTTCTCTGTTTTGACTTTTCCTGGTTGAGGTATTAGCACCATATTTGAATCATAAAAAGAATTTGGTAAGACTTTTTCTTCACTTATTTTCCCAAATAGTCCATATAGTATTGGAATTAATTTTTCTTTAAATGTTTGATAGAATTCACTTGTAAATCCATGTGGCCCTGGAAATTTTTCCTAGGGAGTTCATCAATGTCTTGTTCAAATTCTTTTTTTTTTTGATGGGGTTATTTAAACACTTTACTACCTCTTTTATTAATCTGGGCAATTTATATTTTTGTAAATATTTATCCATTTCACTAAGATTGTCAAATTTATTGGCATACAGTTGGGCAAAATAGTTCCTAATTATTGTTTTGATTTCCTCTTTCCTGGTTGTGGACTGACCCTTTTCATTTTTGATATTGGTAATTAGGTTTTCTTCTTTTTTTTTAATTCAATTAACCAAAGGTTTATCTATTTTATTGTTTTTTTTAAAACCAGTTCTTAGTTTTATTTATTAGTTCAATAGTTTACTTAATTTCAAATTTATTAATTTTTCCTTCGGTTTTCAATATTTCAAATTTGGTTCTTAATTGAGGATTTTTAATTTGTTCTTTTTGTAGTTTTTTTTTTGGTTGCATGTCCAATTCATTGATCTCCTCTGTTTATATTTTATTCATATAATCATTTAGAAATCTAAAACTTCCCCTAAGAACTGTTTTTGCTGCATCCCATAAGTTTGGTATGTTGTCTCATTATTGATGTTTTCTTGAATGAAGTTACCGATTGTTTCTATGATTTGTTGTTTGACCCAATCATTTTTAGAATTAGATTATTTAATTTCCAATTATTTTTAATCTATCTTTCCATGGTCCTTTCTTTATTATATGTTATTTTTATTGCAACATGATCTGAAAAGAATGCATTTAATATTTCTGCCTTTCTGCTTTGGATTGTAAGGTTTTTGTGCCCTAGTACATGGTCAATTTTTGTGTACATGGCATGGACTGCCAAGAAAAAGAATATATTCACTTCTATTCCCATTCAATTTTATCCAGAGGTCTATCATACCTAACTTTTCTATTATTCTATTCACCTCCTTAACTTCATTCTTCTTTATTTTGAGGTTAGAATTATCTAATTCAGAGAGGGGGAGGTTGAGGTCCCCAACTAGTATAGTTTTGCTGTCTATTTCTTCCTGTAACTCCCTGAACTTCTCTCAGAATTTGGATGTTACATCATTTGGTGCATATATGTTTAGTATTGATATTACTTCATTGTCTATGCAGCCTTTTAGCAGGAGGTAGTTTCCTTCCTTATCTCTTTTGATAAGAACATTTTTGCTTTTGCTTCACCTGAGATCAAGATTGCTACCTCTGCTTTTTTTTTAATTCTACTGAAGCATAATATATTGTCCTCCAGCCTTTTACCTTTACCCTGTGTGTTTCACTCTTTTTCAAGTGTGTTTCCTGTAAACAACATATGGTAGGATTGTGGTTTTTAATCTGTTCGGCTATTCTGCTTCCTTTTTATGACAGAGTTCATCCCATTCACACTCACAGTTAGGATTACTGTCTGTGTTTTTCTCTCCATCCTTCTCCCCCCATTTATGCTTTTCTTTATCCTTTCTCCTCACTAGTGTTTTGCTTTTGACCACCTCCTCCCTCAGTCCCACCTCCCTTCTATTAGCCCCTTCTCTTTTCTTCCCCTTTACCCTTACTACTTCTTCCATCTCTTCTATGCCTCTCCCATTTTTCCCCATTTTCTCTCCTACTACCTATAGGGCAAGATAGATTTCTATACCTAATTGATTATGTTATTCCCTTCTTGTGCCAAACCTGATGAGAGTAAGGTTCAAACAATGCTCATCTCCTTCCCTTCTTTCATTATGCTATAGATTTTTCTGCCTTTTCCTGTAATGTAATTTACCCTTGTCTGCCTCCTCCTTTCCTTTTCTCTCAGTACATTTTCTTATATCAGATTAATCCATTTATTTGGATCCATTGAATCCACTTCATTAGGTTTTTTCTTATCATTACATCAAAGAAAACTTATATCCACTCCCTTTATGTATAACCCTTGAACATGGTGTAGTAACAATACAGTTCTCAAGAGTTACAAGTGTCATCTCCCTTTATAGGGATGTAAACAATTTGCCCTTATTAACAACATGGTGTATCTTTCCATCCCATTTATCTTTTTATGTCTCTCTTGAGTCTTGTATTTGAAGATTAAATTTTCTGTTGAGCTCTAGTCTTTTTATCAGGAAGGTTTAGTAGTCCCCTATTTCATTGAATATTCATCTTCTCCCCTGAAAGATCATGCTCATTTTTGTTGTGTAGTTGATCCTTGGTTGTAATTCAAGCTCCTTTGCCTTATGGAATATTATATCCCATGCCCTATGGTCTTTTAATGTAGAAGATGCAGGGTCCTGTATAATCCTGACTGGGGTTCCATGATATTTAAAATGTTTCTTTCTTTCTGCTTACAATATTTTCTCCTTGACTTGGTAATTTTGGAATTTGGCTACTATATTCCTTGGTGTTTTCAGTTGGGGATCTCTTTCTCTGAGTGATCAGTGGATTCTTTTTATGACTATTTTACCTTCTGGTTCTAGGACCTCGGGGCAGTTTTCCTTTATGATTGCCTGAAAGATCCTATCTAGGCTCTTTTTTTTAATTGTAATTTTCAGGTATACCAATAATTTTTAAATTGTCTCTCCCGGATCTATTTTCCAGGTCAATTGTTTTACCCATGAGGTATTTTATGTTTTCATTTATTTTTTTCATTCTTTTGTGGCTATTGGACTGATT
Source organism: Vombatus ursinus (assembly GCF_900497805.2). NCBI lineage: Eukaryota > Metazoa > Chordata > Mammalia > Diprotodontia > Vombatidae > Vombatus > Vombatus ursinus. Next base: position 8,013,627 of record NW_020954583.1, read on the forward strand.
CTTACTCTCTCATTGAGTCATTAGCTTCCACTTACCCAATTCTAATTTTTAACAAATTGTTTTCTTTTATTAGAATTTTGTACCTCCTTCCCCTTTTGGCCAGTTGTTTTTTTAGGGATTTGTTTTCTCCAGTGTACTTTGTTGTTGTTGTTTTTCCCAAGTTGGGCAATTATATTTTTGTAAGGACTTGCTTTCTACAGTTAATTTTTGTCATTCTTTTTCCAAGCTATTGACTCTCTCGTATACCTCTCATTTCTTTTCCCATTTTTTATTCTCCTCTCTCATTTGACTTTCAAAATTCTTCTTGAGCTCTTCTAAGAAGGCTTTTTGAGCTTCAGACCAGTTCAAATTCCCTTTTGAGGTTCCAGATGTGGGTTTGTTGAGTAAGTTTCAATTAATGCTCATCTCCCTCCTTTCTTTCCCTCTCCTCTAATAGGTTTTTGTACCTTTTCCTGTAACATAATTTACCCTTGTCTGCCTCCTCCTTTCCTTTTCTACCAGTACAATCCCATAATTAGATAATATTAATCCACTTACTTAGATCCATTTAATCCATTTAATTAGATTTTTTTTATCATTACCTGAAAATCAATTTATACACACCCCCTCTAAACTTGCCACTTTAAAATGGTGTAATAACAGTACAGTTTTCAAGAGTTACAAGTGTCATCTTCCCTTGTAGGGATGTAAACAGTTTGCCCTAATTAATAACATGTTGTTTTTGTTTTGTTTTGTTTTGGTGGCCTGTTTACCTTTTTATGTCTCTCTTGAGTCTTTTATTTGAAGATCAAAATTTTTATTGAGCTCTGGTCTTTTTATCAGGAAAGTTTGAAAGCCCCCTATTTCATTGAATATCCATCTCCTCCCCTGAAAAATTTTACTGGGTAGTTGATGCTTGGTTGTAATCCAAGGCCTTTTGCCTTAAGTAATATCATATTCCACACCCTACAGTCTTTTAATATAGAAGCTGTAAGGTCCTGTGTAATCCTGACTATGGTTCCATGATATGTAAATTGTTTCTTTCTGCCAGTTTGCAGTATTTTCTCTTTGACCTGGTAATTTTAGAATTGGCTACTATATTCCTTGGCATTTTCAATTTTGGGATCTCTTTTAGGAGGTGATCAGTGGATTCTTTCTATGGCTATATTAACCTCTGGTTCTAGGACCTCAGGGAAGTTGTCCTTGATGATTTCCTGAAAGATGCTGTCCAGGTTCTTTTTTTGATCATCATTCTCAGTTAGATCAATAATTCTTTTTTTTCCCCCAAAATGTTTTGTTAATTCATTTTGAATTATCAACAATCATTTCTATAAGCTTTTGAGTTTTAAATTTTTCTCCCCATCCCTCCCTACTTTCCTCCTTAAGATTGCATGCAATCTAATATAGGCTATACATATACATTCCTATTAAACATATTTTCACATTAGTGATGTTGTAAGTAAGAATTAGAACTAATAGGAGGAACTACCAGAAAGAGGAAATAAAACACCCAAAGAAAAAAATAGCAAATAGTTTGCCTTGATCTGCATTCAAACTCCATGGTTCTTTCTAGGGATATGCATAGTATTTTCCATCCCAATGCTTTTGGAGATGTCTTAGATCCTTGTATTGCTGAGAGGGGTTAAGTCTATCAAAGTCAGTCATTGCTCAATGTGGCTGTTAATGTGTACAACATTCTCCTGGTTCTACTCACTTCACTCAGCATTAAACCATACAAATCTTTCCAGGTTTATCTGAAGTCTGCCTGTTCATCATTTCTTATAGCACAATAGTATTCCATTATATTCATATATCACATTCACAATTATGATTGCTATCTGTGTCTTTCTCTCTATCTTTCCCCCCACCCCATTTATGTTTTCCTTTCTCCTTTCTCCTTTTCCCTCCTCACTAATGTTTTGCTTTTGACCACTACCTCCCTCAGTCCCACCTCCCTTCTATTACCACCCTCCTTTTTCTTTCCCCTTTTCCCTCCTATTGCCTATAGGGTACTTAACTGATTATGTTATTCCCTTCTTGAGCCAAATCTCATGAGAGTAAGGTTCAAACAATGCTCATCTCCCTCCCTTCTTTCCTTCTGCTGTGATAGGTTTCTGTGCTTTTTCCTGTGATGTAATTTACCTTTGTCTCACTCCTCCTTTCCTTTTCTCTCAGTACATTTTCTTAGTTAGATCAGATTAATTCAATTACTTGGATCCATTTAACCTACTTGAGTAGATTTTTTCATCATTATATCAAAGTCAATTTATACCCACCCCCTTTATGTATATCCCTTTAACATGGTGTAATAACAATAAAGTTCTCAAGAGTTACAAGTGTCATCTTCCCTTGTAGGGATGTAAACAGTTTGCCCTTATTAATAACATGCTGTTTCTTTCTTTCCCATTTGTCTTTTTATTTGACCAACAATTATTAAATTGTCTCTCTTGTATCTATTTTCCAGGTCAGTTGTTTCCCCAGTGAGGTAATTTAGGTTTTCTTCTTTTTTTTCATTCTTTTGTTTCTGTTTTACTGATTCTCACTCTCTCATAGAGCCATTAGCTTCTAGTTACTCGAATCTAATTTTTATAAATAGCTTTCTTCTATTAGATTTTATACCTCTTTTTTGGCTCATTGATTTTTTTAAGGAGTTCTCTACAGTGAATTTTTATGTCTCCTTTTCTATTTGGACAACTCTGCTTTTTAAGGACTTTTTTCTACAATTTATTTTTTAATTTTAACTTTTAAAATTAATTTATTTATTTTTAGTTTTGAACATTCACTTCTACAAGATTTTGAGTTCCAAATTATCTTCTCATCTTGTCCCTTCCCCCTCCCCAGGATATCATGCAATCTGAATAACCTTTCCCTTACTCTGCCCTCCCTTCCATTTCTCTCTCCCTTTACTTATCCCCTTTTTCCTTTAATATTCTTGTAGGGCAGGATAGATTTCTGTACCCCATTTCCTGTATATCTTATTTCCCAGTTTCATGTGAAAACAATTTTTTTTAACATTTGTTTTTAAAACTTTGGATTCCAAATTTTCTCCCTTCCTCCCTCCCCACCCACCCTCATTGAGAAGGCAATTAACTCGATACAGGTTACATATGTGTAGTCATGCAAAACACTTCCATAGTATTCATACTGTGAAAAACTAAGTATATTTCCCTTCGTCCTACCTTGCCCCCCATTTATTCTATTCTCTCTTTGGACCCTGTCCCTCCTTAGAAGTGTTTGCTTCTGATTACCCTCCCCTCAATCTTCCAGGAACTGCCCTCTATCATCCCCTGCTCTCTTCTCCCCTTTCTCCCCGCCTGTTTTCCTATAAGGTAAGATAGATTTCTATACCCAATTGAGTTTGTATGTTATTCTTTCCTTAAGCCATATCCAATGAGAATGAGATTCACTCAATCCCTCTCACCTTCCCCCATTTTCCCTCCCCTCTAAAAGCCTTTCCTCTTCTGTTTTTTTGAGACAATTTGTCCCATTCTACCTTTCCCTTTCTCCTTCTCCCAGTATAATCCTCTCTCACCCCTTAATTTTATTCTCCAGATATCACCCCTTCATCTTGAACTCACCCTGTGCCCTCTATCTATCTATCTATCTATCTATCTATCTATCTACCTATTTACCTATCTACATACATACATATAATTTTTTCCTCCAACTACCCTAATACTGACAAAGGTCTCATGAGTTACAAATATCATCTTTCCATGCAGTAATGTAATCAGTTCAACCTTAATAAGCCCTTATGATTTCTCTACCTGTTCATGTTTCTCTTGACTCTTGTATTAGAAAGTCAAATTTTCTATTCAACTCTGGTTTTTCATCAAGAATTCTTGAAAGTCTTCTATTTGACTGAATGTCCTTTTTTTCCTCTGAAGGACTATACTCAGTTTTTCTGGGTAGGTGATTCTTGGTTGTGATCCTATCTCCTTTGCCCTCCAGAATATTATATTCCAAGCACTGCAGTCCTTTAATGTAGAAGCTGCTACACCTTGTGTTGTCCTGATTGTGTTTCCACATTACTTGAATTGTTTCTTTCTGGCTGCTACCAATATTTTCTCCTTGACCTGGGAATTGTGGAATTTGGCTGTAATATTCTTAGGAGTTTTCCTTTGGAGATCTCTTTCAGGAGATGATCAATTGATTCTTTCTGTTTCTATTTTGCCTTGTGGTTCTAAAATATCAGGGTGGTTTTCCTTGATAATTTCTTGAATGATGATGTCTAGGTTATTTCTAGGATCATGGCTTTCAGATGGTTCAATAATTTTAAAATTATCTCTCCTGGATCTATTTTCCACATCAATTGTTTTTTTTTCTTTTTTTCCAATGAGATATTTCACATTGTTTTCTATTTTTTCATTCTTTTGGCTTTGTTTTAGTGTCTTGATTTCTCCTAAAGTCACAAGCTTTCAATTCCTCCATTCTATTTTTTAAGGAAGTATTTTTTTTAATTTTTAAAAATTAATTTATTTTGAATTATCAACAATCACTTCCATAAGCTTTTGTGTTTTAAATTTTTCTTCCCCTCTTTACTCACCTCCCTCCCCAAGTCAGAGTGCAATCTGATATAGGCTACACATATACATTACTCTTAAACATATTTTCACATTAAGCATGTTGTAAATAAGAATTAGAACCAATAGGAGGAACCACCAGAAAGAGGAAACAAAACACAGCAGAAGAAAAAAAATAGCAAATAGTATGCTTTGATCTGCATTCAAACTCCATAGTTCTTTCTTCTTTGTGGATAGCATTTTCCATCATGAGGCCTTTGGAGATGTCTTAGATTCTTGTATTGCTGAGAAAGGTTAAATCTATCAATATTATTCATCACACAAAGTGACAGTTATTGTGTACAAAGTTCTCTAGGTTCTGCACACTTCACTCAGTATCAGACCATGCAGGTCTTTACAGGTTTTTGTGGAGTTAGTCTGTTCATCATTTCTTATATCACAATAGTATTTCAATACATTCATATCCCACAACTTTTTCAGTCGAAGTATTTTCTTCAGTAAGCTTTTGGACTTCCTTTTCCATTCATCCAATTTTGCTTTTCAAGGCATTCTTCTCCTCATTGTTTTTTTGGACCTCTTTTGCCATATGAGTTAGACTATTTTTAAGGTGTTATTTTCTTCAGTTTTTTTGGGGGGGGTCTCCTTTAGACAGCTGTTGATTTGTATTTCATGATTTCCTTGCACCACTCTCCTTTTTCTTCCCAGTTTTTCCTCTACTTCTCTTATTTATTTCTCAAAATCCTTTTTGAGTTCTTCCCTGACTGTGACCAATTGATATTTTTCTTGGTGTCATTGGATTTAGGATCCTTGACTTTGTTATCTTCTTCTGGTTGTATGTTTTGATCTTCTTTGTCACCAAAAAAAGATTCTATTGGCTGATTTTTTTGGGAGATTTGTTCATGATCCTAGCCAATTACTTGAGTTTTAAACTCTGTTAAATTAGGGGTCTACTTCCAGTGTGGAGAATGTACTGTCCCAAGTTTCAGCAGCTTTGTGCAGCTGTTTTCAGAGATACTTCTAGGGACATGTAAATTTTTATTTCTTCCAAGTTGGTATGATAAGAGGCAAGGTGTTTACTCCTTTCTTGGCCTGTGCTATGGTTTATGAGTGATCACAAGCACTCTTTTATGCCTTGGAACTTTGGGTAGGATTGTTCTCTTCACCATCACTACAAGCTGTACCATGCCAGCAGTCCTCCTTGCCTCTAGACCCAAATTGTGACCCAAATCCAAGAACAGGTAAAGCAAGAGAATCCTGCACCAGCAAAGAGATCCCTGCAATATCCCTCTGATCAGCCACTAAATTCCCCCTCAGTCTATGGGCCAGAAGCTCTGGAAGCAGTCACTGCCCTGGGCCTGTGCTGGGCCTCATGGTGGGACTGAGCTTCTCTCTCACTGCAGTAACAGACGTTTCCTACTGACCTTGTAATTTGTCTTTGGTGTTTGTGGGTTGAGAAGTCTGGAAACTGCCACAGCTGCCTGTGATTCAGTCTTCTGAGGCCTGCTACAGGTTCACTGAGGCCTGGTTTGCCTGCACGCCCACACCAAACTGGGTTCCTCTCTCTATCAGTTGTCTTGGGTTGTAAATTTGTTTCTCTCTGTCTTTTTGTGGGTTCTGCTGCTTTAGAATTTGTTTAGAGCCATTTTTACAGGTATTTGGAGAGGTTTGGGGGAGAGCATAAGCAAGTAACTGCTTTTACTCCACCCTCTTGGCTCTGCCCCTCTACAGGTAATTTTTGTCCTTCCTTTTCCAAGCAATTGACTGTCTCTTGCATACCTCTCATTTTTTCCCCAATTTTTCTCCTCCCTCTTATTAGACTTTTAAAATTCTTCTTGAGCTCTTCCAAGAATGCTTTTTGGGTTTCAGGCTAGTTCATATTCCCTTTTGAGGTTTCAGATGTGGGTTTGTTTACAATGTTGTCTTGTTCAGAATTTCTGCCTTGATCTTCACTCTCCCCAGAGTAAGAACTTATGATATGTTTCTTTTTGCTCATGGTGTTTGCTTATTTCCTGTTTTTTTTTTTCTGAGCTCTCCTGCTTGGGAGCAGGGGGCACTGACTGAAGCTTCTTATGCTGGTAGCCTGTGGCCTGGTCACTGGCTTTGTGTGCTGGTTCCTCAGATGCTGGCCGTTGGAGACTGTCAGGTTCTGGCAGATTACCTGGTGTTGGGCTGAAATCAGCAACACTGGAGCTCTAAGGGTGGAGAGTCTGACCCCTGGAGGATGCCTGCTTATCCAGGCCTTTCACTTTCTTTGGATCCTTGCAGATGGATGTTTCAGTGCTGCAGGATGTGTCTCCACCTGGAGCTTTCCTTCTTGGAGCTGTGCTTCCCACAGTTTTGTTGAGGCACCGGGAGACTTGGCTGCTGGAGAATGCTGTGGCCCATGGTGGTTTCCGGACCTGGTTTCCACTGGTTCTTCTGTACTGAGGCACTAGGGGGTCCTGGTGTTGGTGCTTGCCTGCTCTACCACTTGGGCTTCAGGATCTCCCCCTAGTATGATGAGGTGGGGTTTCTGCTAGCTCACTGGGGCATTTCCCATTCTGTACTCCTCCCCTTACCCCAGGGCAACTGGGACCTTTCCTGTTAATCCCTCAAGCTTCCTGGGCTACAGCAATCTTGCACCCCATCTGTCTGCTTATTCAACTTTTCCAGGGTTTTTCCTGGGGCAATATTTTCTGGGCTTTCAACAGTTAATAAGGGAGTGTGAGAGTGACTTAATTTTTACTCTGCCATCCTGGATTCTGGCAGTGGAACCTCCCTTTTCCTTTTGCCTTCAGTCTTTCCCAATATCAGGCCAATCAGCACTGCATTCTCATTATGAAGCCAAAGTATTTTAGCTTCAGCTTCAATATTCATCCTCTCAGTGAATAGCCTGAATTAATTTTTTTAAGTATTTACTGATGCAATCTCCTTGCTGTCCAAGGGACTCTCAAAAGTCTTCTCTTTCTCCACTTAAAAAGTATCAATTCTGATACTCAGCTTTCCTTAGAGTGCAACTCTCACAGCTAAATATTTGCATTGTAAAAACAATAGTTTTGACTATATGGACCACTGTCAGAAAGGTGATGTCTCTGCTTTTTAGTGTGCTGTTCAGATTTGCCATAGTTTTCATTCCAAAGCTCAAACATCATTTAATTACATCAGTGTAGTTGCTGTCTATAATGTTCTTTGAGCCCAGGAATATAGAATCTGTCATTAATTCCATTTCTTCTCTTTCTATTTGGCAGGAACTGATGAGACCAGTTACCAAGATCTTAGGTGTTCTTTTTTTCATGTCCAGCTTTAAGTCAATTTTTACATTCTCCTTTTTCAACCACAAGAGGCTTCTTAATTCCTCTTTACTTTCTGCCATCAGAGTGATATCATCTGCCCATGTGAATCATTTGATATTTCTCCCAGCAGCCTTAATTCTAGCTTTTCATTCATCCAGCCTGATATTTTTCATGGTGTGCTATGCTCATATGTTAAAAAAATAAATTGATGATATACAGTCTTGTCAAACTTTTCCAATGTTAAACCTATCAAGTTTGAACTATTGATTTTTGGTCTAACTACAGGTTCCTCAGTAGATAAGTAAGATGATTTGTTCTCCCAAACACTTTGAGGGACTTGCTGCATTTGATTTTGTTCCACACAGTCAAAGGCTTCATGGTAATCAATAAAGCAGAAGAAGATTTTTTTTTTTCTGGAACTCCCTTGCATTCTCTATAATCCTACAAATTTTGACAATTATGCATACATAAAACTTAAATTCTACTGGAAATGTAGCAGCTTATGCAGAGACAAGTAAGCACACAATAATTTGGGGATAGAAAGGTGGGAAGAAGGACTTTTTTTGTTGTTTCACAGTGCATTGCATCTCCTGCATTCTTTACATTCTTTTCACTCAAAGGACTACTACCACAATTCACTTTTGCTGTATTATTTCAAGTTTTCTATTACATCTTCCTGCCTCCAATGTCTCCCCACTCTAATCCACCCTCTACAAAGTCACCAAAATGATTTTTCTAACAAACAAATCTTAACACAGTACTCCTCTACTGAACAAATTCTTATTTATTTATTTATTTAAATTAATTTATTTATTTTTAGTTTTCAACATTCACTTCCACAAGATTTTGAGTTCCAAATTTTCTCCCCATCTCATCTCTCTCCCCACCCCAAGATGGCATGCATTCTGAGTACACTACTCCTAATCTGCCCTCACTTCTATTTCTCCCCCTGCCTTCTCTTATCCCTTTCCCCTTCAGTTTTTCTGTAGGGCAGGATAGGTTACTATGCCCAATTTCCTATATAACTTATTTCCTAGTTGCATGTGAAAACAATTATTTTTAACTTTTGTTTTTAAAATTTTGGTTCCAATTTTTCTCCCTTCCTTCTCACCCACCCTCATTGAGAAGGCAAGCAACTTGATACAGGCTACACATGTGTAGTCATGCAAAACATTTCCATAGTAGACATGTGAAAACCTAAGTATATTTCCCTTCCTCCTATCCCACCTGCCATTTATTCTATTCCCTCTTTGAACCCTATTCCTCCTTAGAAGTGCTTGTTTCTGATTACCCCCTCCCTCAATATGCTCTCCCCTCTATCATCCTCCTGCTCTCTTGTCCCCTTCCTCTCACATTATTTTCCTGTAGGGTAAGATAGATTTCCATACCCAAATGAATGAGTATGTTATTCTCTCCTTAAATCAAATCTGATGAGAATAAGATTCACTCATTCCCTCTCACCTTCACCTGTTTCCCCTCCATTGTAAAAGCCTTTTCTTGTTTGTTTTATGTGAGATAATTTACCCCATTCTACCTCTCCCTTTCTCCACCTCCCAGTATAATTCTCTCACTCCTTAATTTTATTCTCCAGATATTATCCCTTCATCTTGAACTCACCCTGTGCCCTCTATTTATCTATCTACATACATACATACATACATATATTTTCCCCTCCAACTATTCTAATACTGACAAAGGATTCATGAGTTACAAATATCATCTTTCCATGCAGAATGTAAACAGTTCAACCTTAATAAGTCTCTTATGATTTCTCTTTCCTGTTTACCTCTTCATATTTCTCTTGAGTCTTGTATCTGAAAGTTAAATTTTCTATTCAGCTCTGGTCTTTTCATAAAGAATGCTTGAAAGTTCTCTGTTTCACTGAATGTCCATTTTTGTCCTTGAAGGATTATGGTCAGCTTTGTTGGGTAGATGATTCTTGGTTGCAGTCCTGTCTCCTTTGCCCTGCAGAGCATTATATTTCAAGTCCCATGGTCCCTTATTGTAAAAGTTGCTAAATCTTGTGTTATCCTGATTGTGTTTCCACAATACTTGAATTGTTTCTTTCTGATGGCTTACAATATTTTCTCCTTGACCTGGGAATTCTGGAATTTGGCTACAATATTCCCAGGAGTTTTCCTTTGGGGATCTCTTTCAAGAGGTGATCAATTGATTCTTTTAATTTCTATTTTACCCTCTGGATCTAAAATATCAGGGCAGTTTTCCTTGATAATTTCTTGAAAGATGATGTCTTGGTTGTTTTTTTTTTTTATCATGGCTTTCAGATAGTCCAATAATTTTAAAATTATCTCTCCTGGATGTATTTTCCAGGTCAGTTGTTTTTCCAATGAGATATTTCACATTGTTTTCTATTTTTTCATTCTTTTGGATTTATTTTACAGTGTCTTGATTTCTCATAAAGTCACTAGCTTCCAATTTCTCCATTCTAATTTTTAAGAAAGTATTTTCTTCAATAAGCTTTTGGACTTCCTTTTCCATTTGGTCAGTTTTGATTTTAAAGGCATTCTTCTCCTTATTGGCTTTTTGGACCTCTTTTGCCATTTGGTGTAGTCTATTTTTTAAGGTGTTATTTTCTTCTGTATTTTTTGGGTCTCCTTTAGCAAGCTGTTGACTCATTTTTCATGATTTTCTTACATTACTCTCATTTCTCTTCCCAATTTTCCCTCTACTTCTCTTATTTGCTTCCCAAAAACCTTTTGGAGCTCTTCCATGGCCTGGGACTGATTCATATTTTTCTTGGAGGCTTTCAATGTAGGAGATTTGACTTTGTTGTCTTCTTCTGGTTGTATGTTTTGAACGACTTTGTCACCAAAGTAAGATTCTATGGTCTGACTCTTTTTGAACCGCTTGCTCATGAACCCAGCCAATTAATTGAGTTATAAACTCTTTACTAAGGTAGGGGTCTGCATCCAGTGTGGAGAATGTACTGTCCCAAGCTTTGAGGGTTTTGTGCAGCTGTTTTTAGAGGTACTTCTAGGGATCTGAAAATTTTCAATTCCTCCAAGGTGCTATGATCAAGGCTGAGGTGTTTACTCCTTTCATGGCCTGTGCTCTGATTGATGAGTGACTACAAACACTCTTTTCTGTCTTGGAACTATGAGGAGGATTCTCTCTCCACAGCCACTACATGCTCCATCACACCAATGCTCCTCCTTGCCCCAGGACCACCACCCAGAACTGTGACCCAGATTCAAGCACAGGCAAATCAAGAGAATCCTGCACCAGCAAAGAGATGCTTGCAATCCCCCTCTGATCAGTCACTCAATTTCTGATTCCCCTTGAAGCTCTGGAGGCAGCCACCACCCAGGGTCATGCTTGGGGATCTTCTCTATCTCACCACAGACACACACTTTTCCTACTGACCTTCTAAGTTGTCTTTGGTGTTCATGGGTTGAGAAGTCTGGAAACTGCCACATCTTCCTGTGATTCAGTCCTCTGAGGCCTGCTCCAGGTTTGCTGAGGCCTGAGCTCCCACACCGAACTGCATTCTTCTCCCAGCATGGTTCGATATACCTTTCTGATCAACCATCCAGGTTGTCTTGGGCTGAAAATTTGTCTCACTCTGTCTATTTGTGGGTTCTGCTGCTTTAGAATTTGTTTAGAGTCATTTTTACATGTATTTGGAGCGGTTACGGGGAGAGCTCAAGCAAGTCACTGCTTTTACTCCACCATCTTGGTTCCTCCTCTTCTGGGGTCTTTTCTAACTGGAGGATTTTGACTCTCATTCTAACCTTGATGAGATGGAACAGAACTGAAAAGGAGCTATATTAACAAGTTCTAGCTAAAACTCAGATAAGTCATTGTTTTTTTCAGATTCATTTGTGTGACAACATTTCTGGGATTGCAGACTTTCATCAGTCACTGATAAAAAATTTTAAAGAGAGTAGGTTAAAGAGAGTAGGAAGATTTCCAGACCTTTCAAGGGCTTAGAAGTATCCTTGGTAGTCTGAATGGAAGAGATTAAAGAACATTCAAACTGACAGAAGTTACATATGATAAATTCCCTATGCAATAATATTGAGAATACATAATTTTAATGGAGCTTTTCATGGGCTATTCATGTTAGAAAACTAGATTAAAAACCTAGGGACAAAGTGAATCCCAAAAATACCTTCAGAGATTAAATTAGGGCAACTCATTGGAGCAATTGAAAAGGGGATTCCCTAAGACTGAAAACTTTTTTTTAAATGGCAATAAGGCTTGATTCTTTTACTTAAATAATTCAGCTCCTTCTTTTGGCAAAGGAGCTAGGATTATAACCAAGAATCACCTATCCAGAAAATACTGAGTATAATCCTTCCATGTGAAAAAAATGTACATTCAATGATATCAAGGGCTTTCAAGCACTCTTGGTGAAAAGACCAGAGCTGAATAGAAAATTTGACTTGCAAATACAGACTTGAGAATCATAAAAAGGTAAATAAGAAAGGGAAATTATAAAGTTAAACTGTTACATTCCTCTATGGGAAGATGATATTTGTATCTCATAAGATTTCTCTCATTATAAGAGCAGGTGTGAGTTGAATATGAAAGGATAATATCTAAACAAATAAAATTAAGGAGTAAAAGAGGAATGTCCTCAGAGAAAGGGAAAGAGAGAGGTAGAATGAGTTAAATTATCTCATATAAAAAAGGCAAGAAAAAGCTTTTACTGTGGAGGTGAAGATGGGGGAAGTAGGGGGGAATAGTGAACCTTACTCTCATCAGGATTGGCTCAAAAAGGGAATAACATTCACACTCAATTGGGTATAGAATTCTATCTTACCCTGCATGAATGTTGGAGGGTAAAGGGATAAGAAAATCTGGGTGATAGAAGGGAGGGCAGATTGGGGGAAGGGGTAGCTAGAAGCAAAACATTTTTGAAGAGGGACAGTTTGAAAAGAGAGAGAGAATTAAATAAATTGGGGAATAGAATGAGGGAATTGTATTTAGCAACAGTAACTGAAAAAAAATGAAGCAAGATTCCCTGTTAAAAACTTCATTTCTCAAACATATAGAGAACTAAGTCAAATTTATAAAAAAAACCAAACAAACAAACATTAGAACCATTCCCCTAATTGATAAATGAACAAAATATATGAACAGTTTTCAAATGAAGTAATCAAAGTAACCAAAAAGTCATGTGAAAAATAGCCTAACTCACTATTGGAGAAATGCAAATTAAAACAATTCTGAGACCTCATACCTCAGAAAACTCAAATAACAAATGTTGGAGAGGATGTGGGAAAAAAATAAGATGTTAATGTAATGTTGCTGGAATGTGAACTCATTCAACCATTTTGTAAAATAATTTGGAACTATGTCCAAAGAACTATAAAACTGTACATACCTTTTGACCTAGCAATACCACTACTAGGTCAGTTTCCCAAAAGAGTTAAAAAGAAAAAGGAAAGAAACCATTATGTACACAAATATTTATAGCAACTCTTTTCTGGTGGCAAAAAAAGCCTTGAAATTGGGGGAATCATCAATTTTTAAAGTGGGAAATTCCCCATCAATTGGGGAATGGCTGAACAATTTGTGGTATGTATGATTATGATGGAATACTACTGTGCTACAAGAAATGATGAGCAAGATGCTCTTAGAGAAACCTGGAAAGACTTACACAAGCTGGTGCAAAGTGAAATGTGCTGTGTACAAAGTAAGAACAATATTGTAAGATGATTAGCTGTCAATGGCTTAGCTATTTTCTGCAATATAATGATCCAATACATCTCTGAAGGACTTACGATGAAAAATGCTAGAGAAAGAACTGATGATGTCTGAATACAGATTGTGGCATACATTTTTTATTTTTTTTTCTGGAGGCTTTTTTTTTTGTTTTGGTCTGTTTTCTTTCACAACATGACTCTTCTGAATATGTTTGCATGACTAAACCTGTATAACCTATATTGAATTCCCTGCCTTCTCATTGGGGAGGAGGTTGGGGGGACAGGAAGGGAGAGGATTTGGAGCTCAAAATTTTAGAAATGAATGTTAAAATTGTGTTTACATGTAACTGGGAAAAATAAAATACTAAATAAATTAGAAAGAAAAAAAGATGTTTAGTACAATAGAAAATAAATAGGGAAATTATTACAGAAATAGAGAAGCTTTGTTGGTCCTCTACAGATTTTTTCAAATCTGGAGAAGGGGACATAAATGTACAAGATCACTAAGGGTTTTTATGACAAGCTCTTTTTACAGCAAAACAACCACATATGGACTTAAACCTTGTAGTACCGATGTGCTACATGAGTAATTTGAAATTCCACTATAGAAAACAAAGATGAGAAGAGAGGTAGACTTAATCAAAGACTTAGAATAAATGTGTCCTGGAGGTAACACTATTTTGATGATTGAAAGATAAGTTCTAAAGTTATATGAAAGAAGAGAGAATATAAAAGAAATGGGGCTGGGGATCTATGTTATTGTTAATTTCCTTCCAAAAAAAGTGAGCAGGTAAATACTCACGATTATTAACTGATATGCCTAATTTCACATGACTTTAATTTTTTTATGAAAATAATTTACATATATATCAAGGTCATCCTTGATAAGCATATAAAAAGGGAACTCAAATACTTTTCCCAATGATATTCTAAAGCAGACAACTTCCTAAGGGTCACAAAATATGCTGAAATGTGTGGAGAATCCACTATCCCATTGTTATTTTTGTCTGTTGTCTATAAAAGATGCAATGGATTTAGTTAAGCAAAACATAAAGTCTTCACCAATATTTTTCCTTGGAAGTTATTGAAATCATCCTTGAGGTTTAGTGGGCCCAGGAGACTGAGGATTGAACCATTGGCATAGTTTTCAGGTTACTCAAACACACAAAAAGCAACACATGAGAAATCAGGAGCTTCTTGCTTATTTTTTATTTAGAGTACTAATCAAGTATGTCAAACACAGAGACAGGGACACTGTGCTAAATTAGTGTTGTAGTCTTATGAAATATCTTTTTCCCTACTATGGCTAAATCAACTTGTTTTTGTTAATTAGTTGATATTTTTTGATTCTCATTTTGTCCTGATTTCCAGTCTGAAGCACTAGACTGTTCTATATCATAGCCAGCCTATTAGAACCATCTTACAGATTGTCCTCTAAAAAGATGTCCTTAATGCATATACTAAAATTATCTAAGACTTTTGGAATCTTATATGTTATATTATAATTTTGCTCAAAGAGTCTCTAATTAAGCACAGCAAAAGATCAGGTGTTCCTAACCAGGGGTTCAAATACTCCCAACATTTCTGCAGGTTTTGTGAATAGATTTCACAACTAGATTTTAGGGGTTTGTGAAATTCAATGGAAAAATTACATCTTTATTTTATTTAAACTCTAACTAAACTTCTGTATTTATTTCAATTATTTTTAAATCTATTATTAAAAGAAACGTATAGGTTTTACTAGACTTCTGAAGGAGTCAATTACACACACACACACACACTGGAAATTTTGATCAATAATCACTCAAGTGTTTGATCTCCTTATTTGACCTGAAGGAGGGAGGAAGTGGATAAATATTTATGTTGCTCATACTGTGAGATTCAGTTGGGATCATATTCCACAGGGTTGGGACCAACACTGAATGTGGACAATAACTAGAAGCCAGAATTCTACAAGAGAAAGAGATGAGATTAGATTGTTCTTTTGTTCAATTGCTCTGTTCTTTTCAAGACCACAATCTTCTCCCTGAAATAAAGACCTATTATTCTAAGTAACAATGTTGCTCTAATGATGCTATATAATAACTGAGTCAAAGATTACTATATCCTCCAGAAAATTATAATTGTGGCTCATCTAAAGGGCAATAGAGGGAATGCATTATAGACATAAGTAAGCTTCAGCCTATTATTGATCATGATTTGTGTAAGAGAATTAACATAAAAGATGTCATTGAGATATGTGATTGAAAAAGAAAATAAAGAAAAGTATAGTAAAGAAAGAAAAAAAAAAGAGATAACAGATAAGTGATTTGTAGACTCCCTGGTATACATACCACACCAGGGAAATAAAGGAGGGCCTTCTGCATATTGTGTTCACCTCCTGCCAAGGATTTATAAAGGTCATGGAGAAGTCTCACAAAATGGAAAGGTGAAGATGAACATCAATTTGCTGATCATTTGGAAGCCATCATAGCTTCATCAAAGTTTCTCCAAGATACCAAAACATCTGATGAAGTGTGAAAATCCAGTAATTCAGTCAAATGTTTTGTACTTGACTACTGGACATCTAGACATCTAAGAACATTTTCACATTTGGGTCATGTAATCTTATACTCCAGTTAACTAATTAATACTATTTTGACAGATACTCTGACTCTAATATTTCAATTTAAAACGATCCACAATTGTGCGACAATAATAAATGTTTTGAAGAAGAAAGAAAAATTTTGTTAGTGCGTGCATACCTTCCTAAGCTCTTAAGGTGTTTAATTTTGGATATTGGAGTAGATTTTTATATGATTATTAAAATATAGCAGATGGTAATGTCAATATAGTACTTAGTGCTACATTTATTTAATTTTAAATAAGTGAAAACTATGTCCAGATTTTTTCTGGTTAAAATAATTTTATAAAGACTTCTAAGCTATGCAAAATCACTTATGTGGTAGATTGGATAGTGGACATTAATATTCCTTCTATAACTTCTTAGAATTGAAAGAATTTTGACTGAGAGGACAATAGGATATATTTGCTATTGTCTATCAAATCTATTGCAAAGTAATGTTCCATTAGTATTCTGTATTTTTTAATATACAGAAAATATGAACTGTAATTTGGTACATATTTAAGTTAATATAAATATTTCCTCTTTTATATGGGAATTTCCTGCTTAAATGATTGGACGTTTAGAGAAGATTGCTCCCCATTATCTGCTTCTTTGTACCCACTCCTAGAAATAAATAACGATTACTATGAAATTTATTTGGCCTTGTGTGATGTATGACTTTTGTGACCCTTTTGTAATAATGAAGAAGCACAGGTGTAGCACCCCACCATTGGGATTGATTTTGTCTTCTCTCACTCTTCCACCATTATACATCCTCCCTGAATACCATTATTCTGTGAGTAGGAAACCAGTTTTACTTAACTAACTGTACTGTCCTCATGAGGTGAAAGAGGTTAATCAGTTTTGGAGAGAAAAGAGAGACTTTTTCAACTATCTATGATGGACAGCTTTACTTTGAACTGACTAGTGGACTAGGAAATTTTGTCCCAATGTTTGGTATAATACTTTAGCTATTTTGGTAAGCAGACTCATCATCAGCTTGAAATCTTTATTGCCTTTTAAATTAGTAAAGGAAGAGTCAGCCTTATATTTTTTATCACTGAGAAGTACTATTCTATTCTTTTTCTTTGAAAGTATAATGCAAATTTTATTGGATTCTCAGCAGTGAATTTTGTCATTTTTATTCCAGAGAGGCAGATATAGAGACAGAAGGATAGAGAGTCAGAGCAACTGCAGAGTTAGACACAGTTTATTGTTTGTAACTTGTATAAACTCATCATAGATGTGGGATTATGAGAGAGACCTACTGCAAGAAATAAGGATTGTACTGGAACATTTGAGAATTATATTAAAGTGAGATTTTAGCAATACTTGTTATGAAAATTGATGCTTACTCTTAGCTATTGTGATGCAAGGAAATGTAGTGTTGAGATGCATTATCTTCCCAGCCAGAGCAATATATGAGAGACATAAAAAGGAATAGAGAAGAGGACAGGAGATAAACAAGATAGAAGAACAGCCTTTGAGAGAAAAACAAAAATGTAGGCAACTAAGGAAAAAAAAAAACAAGATAAAAAGGAAAAGAATATTAGATAAAGTGAGTAGGTAGAAAGACAAATGATGAAAACTACAAATTTGGAAAGGAGGGAAAAGTTTGAAGGGGAAAGAAAGATTATTAAAAACAAAGAATATATTACACAGAAGTAAAAATAAATATTTTCTGTCAGTTTATCTCCAATTTTATTTGTCTTCCTTTCCTAATTTTTTTACTTTATATGTATGTAATCATAATCCATATGATAATGAAAGAATGATAATTCATGAAATCACTTCTTAACTTCTTTATGTTATCAACTCTCACAACTTTATTTTAACTCCATTGACATATATCTGAGTCATCCTAATGTTGATCAAAGAAAGATAAGGTCAAAGAAAAAAAAACATTCTTGTGTTCATACTAGCAACAAGATTATCATGTTATTCAAATAGCTGCTTTCTTCACAAGATTTGAAAGATCTGTTCATGGTGTTTCCTAGAACATATGGGTCTTCTTTGGACTGAATAAAATTCATTTCTCAGAAGGAACCATATTCTGCAAGAATCAAACATTAGTTCATTTTAAGGAAAAAGTCATGGAAAACTGAGGGAGGTTGTTTTCATCTCACATTAACTCTAGAGATTACTTTTGTTTCTCTAGAGTCACTAGACCCAGAAATTTAGAATTCATCATCAATTTTTTCAAGAATTTACAAGTCTGTACTTCAATAAATTTGTATTTTCCCTCATGATTGCAACCCTTCCACACCTTTATAAATTCATTACCATTTTCAGTGCCAGAAAATAATTTCTTGTTAGCCTCCCCACTGGCAATAAGCCTATTTACACTTAGTTAGACTGGTTGTCAATCAATGGGCAAAGAGACTTTGTTCTGTGTCTGAAGATTTTCCAACTTTTTAAGACTGAGAGCTTATATTCCACTGAAATAGCCTTCAAGAACCTATGAATAAATCCACATTGTGATAATTTAAAAAATAAATTACTGATTATTAAGTATTGATTGATATTTCAACCAAAAGAGTGCCTCATCTTGGCTTGGAGGGCATCAGAGTTTCTCAAAAGTTCTGCCAGCAAAGTATAAACTCTTGTAGGTTCTAACTCCTTCTGCTCATCTACTAAGTTACAGAGGAGTTTTAATCTGCATTGATAGGGGGATTGCCAACACCAAATAAGTTAGAAATTTTGGAGTTCTTGACTTTTTTTCTTCCAAGACCAGTATGTGTCCAAGTATTGTGGAACTTGAAAGAGAAATATAAGACATGACTTCTTCCCTCAGGAAGTTTACAGTTTGGCTAGGGATAAAACACTAAGAAAAATGGAATAATTAGGGATGAATGAACTAACTAAACTTATTGATTAATCATATAATCAAAAAGATATCAGAGAAAGACAGAATTGTTGAAAAATGACATCACCAGTTCCCTGAGCTATCTGTCCAGTTGCCACAAATTTGTCAAATACTAAACCATCACTAGAATTTGAGCAGATCCTTGAAGGGCAGACAGAAATTGAGTATGTGAAGAGAAAGGGGTTGGGCAGAGTTTTTTTTTTTAATTTACATTTTGTTCTTGTGATAGCACTAGATATGCTTGTGTAATATTAGATATGTAACATAAACAGAATTCTCAGTTGCAAAACATTCTACTGAGTTGTATTCTATTTGGGTAGATTATGAGTAAATTGCTTTATCACTAAGAATCATAGCTATGAAATTTTGCATCTTATCAAATATACATAATAATGAAAATTTACTTGATGACAAGTTCAATTTTTATCATATAACAAAGACTTTGTTGTACAGCAATCTGAAGTGACTATTACGCCACACTTTAACTTCAGAATGGAGCAAGTTAATATTTCCAAAGTACAACCTCAAAATAGCTTTTAAGATATAGTTTATGGGAAACATCTCAGAATGAAGTCAAAAGTCTAACTAACTTGCCATGACTGAAACAATGAAATGATTGTGTGCCATTTCCTTTCATTTGCAAATTTTGTCACCAGAATGAAGTAGTGGTCTTTGCATTTTCCATTTGTTCTGTGAAATATTGTTACATGCTGTACTATTATGGCCTTTTGAAAATCTGGAATTTAATTTGTTGACTATTTTCCACTAGCACTTATCTCACTTTTGCTGAATTGTGGTAAAGAATGTAATGACCATAAAAACAAAATATAATGGAATGTAGAGAAGTAAAAAAGAATATAACATTTCATATATCTTTAATCTTCACAGTACTTTCAATGGAGTACCAGTTGTGATACATGTGTCTAATCAAAATTATGGAATATAGGAGTGCAGTGAAATATTCCTTGTAATGTGACATAATTTTTCTGAAACATACTCTTTTTCT
This sequence comes from Vombatus ursinus, assembly GCF_900497805.2. Lineage (NCBI taxonomy): Eukaryota > Metazoa > Chordata > Mammalia > Diprotodontia > Vombatidae > Vombatus > Vombatus ursinus. The sequence goes on from NW_020954583.1 coordinate 8,033,550, forward strand.
AGCGGTCATAATTTTTGGTAAATGAAGATATATTATGTTATGTAGACACTAGAATGTAAAAAAAAAGGAGGATTTGGAGGTTTGGAAAGCATTAATTATGGTGACTTTTTATGGGTGTTATGATTTGTTACTACAGAAGTGAAGTTTAAATACATATAAGAATCCTTCTTCCCAGGTGAAATGGAACTGAGAATGAACATATGGAAAATTGACATGCCATGGCCAAGTACAGGAATATTTTACTTTTTTCCCCCCAGAATTAGGTACTATATATGGGTAATATTTGAATATATGTTTGTGTGTATATACACATATATACATATGCATGTATTTATGTGTATTTTTGTGCATGCATAAATTTGTTAAATGTATATTATTAAAGAGAGTCATCAACATGAGGATAGTGAATAAAGAATAATATCAAAATCAGGATGACCCAGCTTCAAGTCTGACCTCAAGAAAAGACTTACTATTTGACCTTGGGCAAATGACTTAACCTGTTAGTTCTCCAAGTAAATCTCAAAATTCCAGAACTGTTGCTGATATTTAGCAGTAGAGGGAGTATGTTCAGCAGGAATTCCCTGAACCAATAAATCAAACTCATATTCTATATGATATATAAATTGTAATATATAATTCCATAATCTATGTATGTGACAGTAATAATGAATACTTAATAATGTTTTTACCACTGCAAATATATTCTATATACATTAACAAATAAAAAAAGTAACTGGAGTAGAGGAATAGTCAGGGTGGGAGAAATTTTCAATCCACCCATCTCCAAATACATCAATGCCATCTAGAACAAAATGTGGTTGTGACCTTATATCATTTTGTTTCTGTTAATTATTTCTAAGGAAATCTAACAAGAACTTCAAATTAATTTTTGATAATTTGCATTAACCATGAACCTTTGTTCAGTCAACTTAAAATGAATGCAAGACCAAAACATTATTTCCAATTCAGAATAAATGCATGGATAATTCTCATTGGATATTCAATATTTCTTTGCTCAAAGTTTGAAATTTCTGGCTGTTAAGAGTCCTACGCTAGAAATACCTTTTAATATGGGACATCAAGGAAATATTTTTTTTTTATCCCATGCTTTTTCCCTTCCTCATCACTGCTTTCCTTCTAATCTTGGTGGCAATTGTTTTGTTTGGGCAAAACCTTTTAAATTTAATATATTTGGAAATCTCCATTTACATATCATAATCCTTTTTTTTTATTTGACCCTAAATTCTTCCCTTATGCATACATTTGACAGGTAAACATTTCCATGTTTTCCTAATTTGCTCATGATTTCACCCTTTATGCCTAAATCATGTACCCATTTTGATCTTACCTTGGTATATAATAGGAGGTGTTAGCCTGCCTAATTTCTGCCAAATTGCTTTCTAGTGTTCCAAACAGTTTTTGTCAAATAGTGAACTCTTTTTCAAAAGCTTAGATCATTGTTTTTATCAACCACTAGATTACAATAGTCATTTATTTTTCCTGAGTATTTTGTAGCTAATCTGTTCCACTGATCTACTGCTATTTCTTTGGTAGCACCAGGCTGTTTTGATGAATACTATTTTGTGATACGGTCACCCTTCATATATTTTCTTCATTAATTCTTTTGATACTTTTGTTTTTTTGTTCTTTCACAAGAATTTTATTATTTTTCTAGGTCTATAATATAATTTTTGGTAATTTGATTGGTATGGCAGTGAATAAGCAAATTAATTCATGTAGAATTGTCATATTTATCATATTGACTTGTCCTACCTAAGAGCAATTAATATTTTTCCAATTGTTTAAATCTGACTTTATTTGTATGAAAAAAGTGTTTTGTAATGGTTTTCATATAGTTCTGGTCTTGGCAGGGAGACTCTCAAGTATTTTATATTATCTGCAGATATTTTAAATGGAATTTCTCTTTTGATCTCTTCCTGCTAGATTTTGTTGGGAATATTTAGGAATGTTAATGATTTATGTGGGTTTATTTTGTGTCCTGCAACTTTGATGAAGTTGTTAATTATTAGGTGATTTTCTAGGATTCTCTAAGTGTCCCATTATATCATCTGCAGAGAAATAATTTTGTTTTCTCATTGCCTATTCTAAATCCTTTAATTTCTTCTTCCTTTATTGCTAAAGCATAGGTACCATTTCTAGTATAATATTGAATAATAGTGATGATAATGAACATCCTTGCTACAACTCTGATTATATTGGGAAGGCTTCTAGCTTATACCCATTATGGAAAGTGTTTACTAATGGTTTTAGATAGATGCTACTAATCATTTGAAGGAAAGTCCCACTTATGAAATTAACTGTTTTTAATAGGAGTAAAAAATGTATTTCATCAAAAAGCTTTTTCTGCATTTATTGAGATAATCATATGATTTCATTGGTTTTGTAATTGATATGGTCAGTTATGCTGATATTTTTCTAGTATTGAACCAGCTTGCATTTTTGGTATAAATCTTGCTTGGTCAGAGCATGCGATCTTTGTTATATATTTCTGTAATCCTCTTGCTAGTATTTCTTTTTTCTGATTTAATATTTTATTTTTCCCAATTACATATACAACAATTTTAACATTCTTGTTTGTTTTTCAAATTTAGGGTTCCAAATTCTTTCCCTTCCTTTCCACCCCCCCCAAAGATGAAGATAAACAATATGACATAGGTCATATGTGTGTAGTGATACAAAATTCATTTCCACATGCCATTCTGTGAAACAAACAAAAAAAAAACTGACAAAACCCAAGAAAAATAAAGAAAGTAAAGAAAAAGTATCTTTGAACAGTATTCAAGCTCTGTCAGTTCTTTATCTGGTTGTAGACAACATCTTTTTATCATAAGTCCTAAAGAACTGTCTTAGATCATTGCATTGCTGAGAATAGCTAAGTTATTCATAGTAGATCATTAGATAATATTGCTGATAATGTATAAAGTGTTCTCTTGGTTCTGCTCATTTCACTTTGCATCAGTTTATATAAGTCTTTCCAAGGTTTTCTGAGAGCATTCCACTCATAATTTCTTAAAACACAATAGTATTCCATCATAATCACATACAAAAAGTTGTTCGGACATTCTCCAATTGAAGAACAGCATCCCCTCAATTTCCAATTCTTTCCCATCACTAAAAGAGCTGCTATAAATATATTTTTATATGCATATATCCTTTTTATTGGTTTTTTTTATCTCTTTGAGATACAGCCCAAGTGGTGGCATTTCTTGGTCAAAGGGTATGCATGGTTTCATTGCCCTTTGTGCATAGTTTCAAATTGCTCTCCAGAATGGTTGACTCAATATACAACATCACCAAAAGTATATTAATGTTTTAATTTTCCCACATGCCCTCCAACATTTTTTGTTTAACTTTTCTGTCATATTAGCCAATCTGATAGGTATGAGGTAGTAGCTCAGAGTTGTTTTAATTTGTATTTCTCTCATCAATAATCATTCAGAGCATTTTTATATGTCTATAGATAGCCTTTATTACTTTGTCTGAAAACTATATGTTCTTATCCCTTGACCTTTTATGAATTGAGAAATGGCTCTAACTTTGACTAATTTGACTCAGTTTGCTATGTTTGAAAAGTGAAGTATTTATCATAGAAACTCATTGTAATTTTTTTCATAGTAATTATTACCAACCATGTATTTCCCTCCATTTTATTCCCACCATTCATTCTATTCTTTCTCTCATTTCACCCTATCCCTCCTCAAAAGTGTTTTGCTTCTGACTATCTCCCCTGAATCTGCCTTCCCTTCTATCACTGCCCCCTTCTCTTATCTCTTTCCCCTCTTATTTTCCTGTAGGGTGAGATTGATTTCTATACCAAAATCAGTGTGTATGTCATTCCCTCTTTGAGCCAATTCTGATGACAGCAAGGTTTGCTCACTCCTCCTCACCAATCCCTTCTTCTCGTCCACTGTAAAAAGGTTTTTTCCTTGCTTCTTTTATATGAGATAATTTACCCCATTCTAACTCCTTCTTTCTCCTTCTTCAAGTACATTCCTGTTTCACCCTTAAATTTTTAGATATAATTCCTTCATATTCAACTCACCCCATGCCCTCTGTCTCTATATACATGTTTTAGCTACAGTAATAATGAGGAAATTCTTATGGGTTACAAATATCACCTTTCCATGTAGGAATGTAAACAGTTTAAATTTAATAAGTGCCTCATGATTTCCCTTTACTGTTCACCTTTTTATGTTTTTCTTAAGTCTCATATTTGAATGTCAAAGTTTCTATTCAGCTTTGGTCTTTTAATCAAGAATGCTTGAAACTCCTATATCTCATTGAATGTTTAATTTTACCCTCATGGATTATATTAAATTTTGCTGGGTAGGTGATTCTTGATTGTAATCCTAGCTCCTTTGCCCTCTGAAATGTCATATCCCAAGACCTCTGATCTTTTAATGTAGAAACTGCTAAATCTTGTGTTATCCTAACTGTGGCTCCATCATACTTGAATTGTTTCTTTCCCACTGCTTGCAATATTTTCTCCTTGATGTGGGAACTACGAAATTTGGTTGACTTGTTTTTCATGATTTTTTTGCCTCACTCTCATTTCTCTTCTCAATTTTTCCTCTACCTCTCTTACTGAAATTTCAAAATCCTTTTGGAGCTCTTCCATGGCCTGAGACAAATTCATATTTTTCTTGGGGCCTTTGGTTATAAAAGCTTTGACTTTGTTGTCTTCTGGTGAGTGTGTTTTTGATCTTCCTTGTCACCATAGTAACTTTCCATAGTCAGAGTTTGGTTTTTTTTTCATTTATTGCTCATTTTGCCAGCCTACTATTTGACTTTTATCTCCTTGTGAAAGCAGAGCTCTGCTTCCAGGGTGTAGGGTGCATTGTCCCAAGTTTCTGGGATTTTGTGCAGCTGTTTTCAGAGATACTTCTAGGAACTTAATGAAATTTCAGTTTTTCCTGGGTGGTATGATCTAAGAAGAGGTGTTTACTACTCTCCTTGTCTGTGCCCTTGTATTTGAGTGACCGCAAGTACTCCTTTCTGTCCCAGAACTGTGAGCAGGGTCCCCCTTGCTATTGCTGCAAGCTCTGCTGTGCTGGTGTTCCTTCTTATCCTGGAACTGCTACCCAGGATTGTGAACTGGATACATGTATGGGCAAAGCAACATAACCCTGCATCAGTGCAATCTCCTTATGACCAGTTGTTTGACCCTTTACCCTCTGTGGCCTGAGAGCTCCCAAAGAGCCCCTGCTGCTGCCACTTCTGATTCAGTCATTCACAAGGTCTACTCCAGGTTTTCTGTGACCAGGACTGTGTTGACTTGTGCTATTCTGGATTGTGTTCCACTCTCACTCAAGTGAAACAGACCTCTCCTGTTGACCTTCTAAGTTGTTTTTGGCATCTGTGGGCTAAGAGGTTTGGAAACCACTGCTGCCACTGATTCAGGCCTGCTCTTGGTTTGCAGGGGCCTGGGCTTTCCTGGTGTGACTTGGGCTGTGCAGTGTTCCTCTTTCACCCTGATGTAACAGATCTTTCCTGCCAACCTTCCAAGTTATCTTGTTCTGGAAGTTTCTTTCACTCCATCTTTTTGTGAGTTCTGCTGCTCTAGAATTTGTTTAGAGTAATTTGTAGTATTTGCAAGGGTTTCGGGGAAAGCCCAGGTAAGTCTTTGCCTTTACTCTGCCCTCTTGGCTCCACCCTGACAATAGTTTTGTAAATTTTCACCCAATTTCACTTAAATTGTGAAATTTATTGGTATACAGTTGGGCACAGTAGCTCCTGATTAATTTTTTTTTTAATTTCTTCTTCATTGGTGGTGAATTCACCCTTTCATTTTTGATACTGGTGATTTGGTTTTCTTTCTTTTTTTTAATTAAATCAATCAAATGTTTATCTATTTTGTTGTTTGGTTTTTGTTTTTTTTTTTGTGAAACCAGCTCTTAGTTTTATTTATTATATCAATAGTTTTCTTAATTTCAATTTTATTAATCTTTCCTTTGATTTTTAGAATGTCCAATTTGGTATTTAATTGGGGATTTTTAATTTGTTCTTTTTCTAGCTTTTTTTAGTTGCATACCCATTCACTGATGTCCTCTCTTTATTTTGTTTATGTAAGCATTTAGAGATATAAAATTTCCCCTAAGCACTGCTTTGGCTTCATCCCATAAGTTTTGTTATGTTGTCTCATTATTATCATTGTCTTGGATGAAGTTATTGATTATTTCTATGATTTGTTGTTTGACCCACTGATTCTTCAGCAAAAGATTAGTTAGTTTCCAATTAATTTTTTCTATCTTTCCATGGCACCTTATTCCACACAATTTTTTTTGTGTCATGATCAGTAAAGTATGCATTTAATATTTCTTCCTTTCTACCTTTGTTTGTGAGGCTTTTATGCTGTGATACATGAAGAATTTTGTGTAGATGCCATTTACCACTGGAAAAAGGTATATTCCTTTCTATCCCCACTCAGCTTTCTCCAGAGGTTTATCATATCTAACTTTTCTAAAATTCTATTCACCTCCTTACATTTTTTCTTCTTTATTTTGTGGTTTTACATATCTAGTTCTGAGAGGGGGAGGTTGAAGTCCCCCACTAGTATAGTTTTACTGTCTATTTCTTCCTGGCACTCACTTAACTTCTAAGAATTTGGATGCTATTCCATTTGGTGCATGTATGTTTAGTAATGATACTACTTCATTGTCTATGGTTCCTTTTAGGATTTAGTTTCCTTAGCTACCTCTTTTAATTAGATCTCTTTTTCCTTTTGCTTTGTCTGAGATCAAGATTGCTATCCCTGTTTTCTTTTTCTTCAGTTGAAGAATAATATATTCTGCTCTAGTCTTTTACTTTTACTCTGTGTATATCTCTCTGTTTCAAATGTGTTTCTTGAAAACAACATTTTGTAGGATTATGGTTTTTAATCCACTCTGGTATCCACTTCCATTATATAGGACAGTTCATCCCATTCACATTCACAGTGATGATTACTAACTAGGTCTTTCTCTCCATCCTATTCCCCCTTCCCCATTTATGCTTTTCTCTCTCCTTTCTCCCTTAGCCACCTCACTAGTGTTTTGTTTCTGAGTTTCACCTCTCTCATTATGCCCTCCCTTCTATCAGCCCCCCTCCCTTTTTCTTCCCCTTTCTCTAGTTACTTCTTCCTTCCCTTCTGCTCTCTTTTCTATCTACCCTTCCTCTTTCTTTCTGCTTTCTCCTCCTATTTCCTATAGTGTAAGTTAGATTTCTATACCTAACTGTTTGTGTATATTATTCCCTCTTTGAGCCTAATCTGATGAGTGTAAGGTTCAAACAATGTTCAACTCCCTTCCTTCTTTCCCTCTACTAAGATATATTTTTGTACCTCTTCATGTGATATTTAATTTTTTCTGCCTCCCCCTTTCTCCCTTTCTCTTTTTTCTTTCCTGTTTATCTTTTCATGCTTCTCTTGAGTCTGCTGTGTAAAGATTGAATTTTCTGTTCAACTCTGTTTTTTGTTCATCAAGAAAATGTGGAAATCACCTATTTCATTGAATGTCCATCTCCTCCCCAGAAAGATTATCCTTAGTTTTGCTGAGTAGTTGATCCTTTGTTATAACCCAAGTTACTATGGCTTCCAGAATATCATCTTTCAAGCCCTCTTATTTTTTAATGTAGAACCTACTAGGTCCTGCATAATCCTGACTGTGTTTCCATGGTATTTAAATTCTTTCTGACTGCTTGCAGTATTTTCTCCTTGACCTGATAGTTTTGAAATTTGGCCACAATATTTCTTGGGGTCTTCATTTTGGTATTTCTTTCAGGAGGTGATCAGCAGATTCTTTCAATGAGTATTTTACCTTCTGGTTCTAGGAACTGCCTCAGGGCAATTTACCTTCATAATTTCTTGAAAGATGCTGTCCAGACACTTTTTGATCATGCCTGTGAGGTAGTTCAATAATTATTAAATGATCTCTCTTGGATCAATTTTCCATGTCAGTTGTTTTTACAATGACATACTGTTACATTTTTTTTCATTCTCCTGATTTTGCTTGACTGAGTCTTGATGTCTCATAGAGTTCTTAGCTTCTACTTGCCCAATTCTAATTTTTAATGAATGATTAAATGATTAATAAATGATTAAATAATGAGGTTAGCTTTTGTGCCTCCTTTTCCTTTTGGCCAATTCTACTTTTTAAGAAGCTGTTTTCTTCAGTGGGCCTTTTTTTCCACTTGGCTAAATGTATTTTTCAGGAATTGTTTTTGTAAGTTTTAAATTTTTTTTAAGGAATTGTACATTCAATTTTTGTCCTTCCTTTTCCAAGCTGTTGACTCTCTCTCACATATGTCTCATTTACTTGCCCAATTTTTCTTCTGCTTCTCTTATTTGACTTTTAAAATTCTTTTTGAGCTCTTCCAAGAAGACTTTTAGGATTTGAGACTAATCTATATTCCTCTTTGATGTTTCAGATGTAGGGATATTGACATTGTTGTCCTTTTCTGACTTTTGTGTTTTGATCTTATTTGTCACCATAGAATGATTCTATGGTCAGTGTCTATTTCTGCTTTTTGATCATGATATTTGCCTTTTTCCTGACTTTTGAAGTTGATCTCTGCTTCTGTGGCACAGGGGATACTGTCCCAAGCTTCTTGTGCTGGCTAACAGGTTCCTGGTCACTGACTTTGTGTGCTGTATCATTTTGGTACTGGCAGTTGAAGGCTATAGAGGTCTGGCAGCTTACCTGGGGCTGAATTGGGATTCTAGGGGTCTCACATGTTCTAAGGCCAGGTGGGGATTTTCTATATTTTCCTAGGGATATACTGAGGCTCATGAGAAGGGGTTGGGGGTCTGGCCACTGGAGGATGCTTGCTCACATGGGGTTGTGCTGATGCATGTGGGTTTTTTACTGCATCTGCCCAGAACTGTGCTGTAGCATGGGGAAGTTTGACTATGGGAGGATGACTGCTCATAGGTGAACATGGAGATTCTCCTCTCTGGAGTATGCTGATTCCCCTGCCTATGATGAAGCACATGGTGTGGTGGCCCTGGTGTTGGTGTTTGCCTGCTCCATCACCCTGGGTCTCAGGATGTCTGGTTGGTTTGCTTAGGTAGACCTTGCCACTGGGTAGCCAGGATGCCAGCAGTCCTAGACTATAGTCCCCTTCTACCAGAGTGAGTGGGACCTTTCCCACTGATCTCCCAAACCTCCTGGATTAATAGAATGCTCCACCTCAGTTTTCTACTAGCTGCATTGTTCTAGGATTATGTCTGGGGAGAAATTTTCTGGGTTTTTAGAGGTCAGTGATGGAGAGTGAGAGCAACTTACTGTTTACCATGTTGGCTCCCAGAAGTTGATGATTTCTTGAAAGATGCTGGTCAGGTACATTTTTTTTAATCATGACTTTCAGGTAGACCAATAATTCCCAAATTATCCATCCTAGATCTATTGTCCAGTTCAGTTTTGTTTTTGAAATGAGGTATTTTACATTTTATTCTATTTATTTTATTCTGTTAATTTTGTTTGATTGATTCTTGATGTCTAATAGATTCATTAGCTTCCACTTGCCTAATTCTAATTTTTGACAAATTGTTTTCTTCAGTTAGCATTTGTACCTCCTTTTTCTTTTGCCTAGTTCTACTTTTTGGTGAATTCTTCTCTCCAGTGGATTTTTGTGCTTTCTTTTCCATTTGGACAATTCTACTTTTTTAAGGAGTTGTTTTTTTCAGTCAATTTGTGTCTTTCCTTTTCCAAGCTGCTGACTCACTCTTGCATACCTCTCATTTCTTTTCCCTATTTTTCTTCTACCTCTCTTATTTGACTTTCAAAAATTCTTCTTGAGCTCTTCCAAGAAGGCTTTTGGACTTGAGACCAATTCAGATTCACCTTTGAGGTTTTGGATGCAGGTATATTGACAATGTTGTCCTATTCTGAGTTTGTGTTTGATCTTCCCTGTCACCATAGTAACTCAATATTATCACTGTCCTTTTTTGCTTTTTGATCATTTTGTTTGCCTCTTTCCTGGCTTTTAAAGGTGAGCTTTGCTTCTGGGGCGCAGGGGGCACTTCCTAAGCATCTTTTGTGGGAGGTCATGGTTCTGGTCATTGGCTTTGTGTGCTGTATCCCTCAGGTGTTGGCAGCTGGAGGCTATAAGGGTCTAACTGCTTGTCTAGTGCTGAACTGGTATCCTACTGATGGTGTCTAGCATGTGCTAAGGCCAGGTGTGATTTTTCTGTGTTTCCCCAGCATTACACTAAAGCACATGGAGGTGTGCGGCTGTGCTGAGCACAGAGAGGCCTGCTGCTGGAAGATGCCAACTTTTCAGAGCAGGGGAAAAGTCTTATACAGAACACTGTATTCATTTGTAGACACCATTTTAGGAGGGACATTGAAAAGCTAACACATGTTCAGAGCAGGTTGGTGCTCATGAGGAGAGAGAAAGGACTTACAACTATGCTATATGCAGTAATTGGGTATATCTAGCCTCGAAAATAAAAAAAACCCTTGGTGCACCATAATATCTTCAAATATTAGAAAAATCCTTATGTGAAAGAGTGATTATTTTTATTTTTACTTCATAGAGTAGTACAAGGAACAATGCTTGGAAGTTTCAAAGGAAAATATTTCAATTAAAAATAAACAAGAATGTCTAACAATTAGAGTTTTCCTCAACTGGCATTAGACTACCTGTGAGAAAGTAAGTTCCCCTTCCTTGAAGGTATGTAAGCAGCAAATAGATATTAGGTGAGCACTTCTCAAGAAAGGTATATATTGAATTTATAATTCAGTTAGAACTAGATTCTAAAACTTACTAATGTATTAATTGACAATCAAGCTATTAGCAATATCAGCTTCTGATAAAACATTTCCCCCAACATTCCAATTTTGAAAGTTAGGAGGATGATAAAATTGAATCCATGCCATTTCTGCTTTCTCAATCTTCAAAAACAGAGAAACATTCCACAGCAGTATAAAGTATCTGCTGAACGGCCTCAAAGTAGAGAAGTTACTTAGGAATATGGCTTGGAGGGACTTATCCCATCAATCCCAATCCTATTTACAAAAGAATGAGTGGATTAAGACATCCCAAGACAGTTATGAAAAATTTTTAATCTCTGGCATAAGTTATATGCATTCCAGGGAACTCTGCAACATTTCCACATGGGATGATGCTTGGTTACAAACCATTCATGGGAAACATTAGGGATAGGTATAGAGAGGGGAATGTTTTGAATGCAAATAATATAAGCAATTAAAAAAATAGTCCAAGAAAGCAATTCACAAGTCATGAGCAAGACCATTTGCTTTTCTTATATGAAATATAAGGAACAACAAATACAAAACTTTCTGTTCCAAATAGTGTGATTTTTGAAATCAGTTGTTTTACTTCTTAGACAGAAATTGCTATAGTTTGAAGAAGTGCAAACTACATGAGGTAATTTTTTTCTTAATAATGGATGGTTTTAAAGTTCTGTATGAGCTAGTTTTATGTCAGTGTTTTACAGCCTAAAATTGCTAGGAAGATGAACAATCTGGGGTAATTTCCTACTACAAGATGGGGGAAAAATTCAATTTGATGTGCCCTTAGTTACCCACACAGAGTTCTATCTAGCTTTGGGAATGCCATTTGCACAAGTAACTAAGAAAAGGTGCACCACTATTTATCACTATTACAACTTATCTGTCTCCAAAAAACAAGAGAAGAACACAACCCAAGAATAAACTTTCTCTAGGCCTTTTGGCTGCATATCATTTTCAGTTTCTGGACAGGTTAAATTCACTCTTGTGGGAAAATTATGTCCATTGAAAAAAAATGTGTGTGTAAAAATGTAAAGGAATGTTGCAGATTCCATAAAGTAACCTCAAACAGAATTATGTAAATCCACAAACTCTGAAGCTTTTGTCAGCACTGATTATTCTTAGTTTCTATGAGAGATATTCCAGTTTTCTCTTCTTTCTCATCTCTCTTGGTCCTGCTTTGTTGCTTTGACCTGGGGCAATGAGAACCTGAACGTTATTCAGAGGCCCTTTTCTTGAGATAGAATGATGATTGCCAGAACAAACTGGGTAATATTTATAGAGGATTGTAAAGAATTTAGTATTTTGGATCTGTATATGAGGTGGTGATGTGATTTAGCTAGAAGTCAATTTAATTCACTAAGTTCTAATTTAATGCTTCTTCTCTATAAAGTACAGTACTAGGCACTGGAGATAAACAGGCCAAAATGAAATAATTCTTCCTCCAAGAAACTTAAATGCTACTGAGGGGAAACAACATGTTTAGCGCTCAGTAAATGCAAAAACTGTACCAGGTAAATACAATGTTTGGGATGCTAGTACCAATAGTTTCAAAGGTAGTGGCAGAGAACAAGGGATGCCACATATAGGATGCGACATGTATTGTAAGATTTGAAAGGAAGTAGGGATTGCAAGAAAGAAAGGTAAATCAATAGACTACTACAAGAATGTAATGCAATCTATGTCAGGTTTTTCAGTGGAAAATGGAGATAAAAATGACTTGATTTCAAAAAAAATTTGAAAGAACATCCAAGGAGGAATTTGAGAACAAAGGAAATCTGGAAATTGAGCTGAGCTTCAATTTGGTACTTCAGGAGAATGAAGAAACCCCAAGGTGTCCTTTTGTAAAGGTCTTTTTAAAAGTAACACTGTGGAAAGATGGCAGATTAGGTCAGGAAATTACAAGCTCTTGAGAATTCCCCACAAACAAGACAAAACTAGTGCCTCAAGGCAAACACAGAGTGGTAAAAATAAACAAGAGTTGGGGCAGAAAAGTAGTCCTCCTGGGACAATCAGATAAGATCTGAAGAAAAGTCCTAAGACCAAGGTTTTGTCTCTTAAGTGTAAACACCTCTAGGCTAGTTTCACTGCAACAGCAAGCAGTGAGCCCTGGGGCTGGCTTGGTTTGAAGGTAGACTTGGCCCTAGCCATGGGAGTTTTCACCTCCCAAACAGTGTGGGGGGTCTGGTGTCTGAGAAAGGAAGAAAATTAGGTAACCTCTGCTAATAAGGGAAGCCAAGCCAAGCTGTGCTGCTAAGATGTGGCCCTGGGTGAGAAGGAAGCAGCACATACCCAGTGAATACAGAAGCAGTAGGACACTTTCAGGAGGGTGGAGTTCTTGGTTTTGGCTCCAGGAAGGAGGGGAGAACTGAAGGAGGAACTGAGGCCAGAGGAACCATCCCCCATACTCGGACTAGAGGTAGTTACAGTATTAAACTGCTACAAATAAAAAAAAATGAGCAGGCAAAGGAGAAAGAATCCAACTATAGAAAGTTACTTTGGGAATAGAGAAGACCAGGGTTCATCTTCAAAGGAAGATATTGAAGGAAAAAAAGCCTCTTCTACCCCAAAAAGTAAAGTCAAATGGTCACTTGCCCAAAAAGGATTTATAGAAAAACTTACAAAAGACTTTAAAAATAAAATGAAAGAAATTGAGGGGAAAATCTCAATATAATAATACAAAAAATAATTAATGAAAATTGTCCTGAAGTGTTAGAACAAGAGTATAAAATAGAAATTAAAAAAAAACAATGGTCAGTAATAGAAAGAGAAGAAAACCTATAGGAATATCATAGTTATATTCTGAAATTCCCAGCTCAAGGAACAAATATTATGGGCAACATGAAAAAAAAATATGGCAGAGCAGCAATTAGAACTATGTAAGTCTTAGCAGTGATGACACTACGACATCACAGGTCTTGGAAAGAACTGGTAGTAAGGCTGAAAATATCATAAAGTTAAACATAATCCTGAATGAAAAAAAAAACAAAAGCAAAAGTAAAAACAAGGACTTTCAATGATTTCCCTGACTTTCATTATTTTGTTGCAAAAACAAAACAAAACAAAACTGAATTCAATAGAAAATATGAAGTACAAGATCCAAGAAAATTCTGATGTAAACATCAAAGATTGATTACAAGGGACTCAGTAGGAAAGACTGTTTACTCTTTTATATGGGGAAATGTAAAACATATGTCTGATTGTTATTAGTTAATTGGGTAGTTTGAAAGAAAGATTGGAGTAGACCTGAGTATAATGCAATACTAAAAAGTAAACCATCTAGTAAAAAAAAAGAGTAATTGTCTTATATAATGAGGTTTGAGAGGAAGAACTGATACCTTTTCCATTTTGAATCTTTTTGTTAATTCATTTGAGTCTAAGACTAGTTGTAATAGAATCCCGTAACAGCTTTGGTGGCAGAGATGTTGCTGAGGCAGATCTTCACTGGTTTGTCCTGGTCCTGGTAAACATCTCTCTCCTCATAGACAAAACCTCCACCAGGCCTGTTGTTCCTGGGAGCCCTGTTGCCTGGCATAGTTAGTCAAGCTTGGCATGGCATTGTGGTGAGTCAAGAGCCCCAGACAGACATGGATTGTGTCTGACCTATGGACTGAGAACTGTATCTTTATTACAACATTTAAAAGGGATATACATAGACAAAGGAGGTGGGTTTAAATTGCCTTTGACTGTGATGATGCCCATCAATTGGGGAATGGCTAAACAAGTTGTGGCATATGAATGTAATGGAATACTATTATGCTGTAAGAAATGGTGAGCAAGTGGACCTCAGAAAAACCTGGAAAGACTTGTATGGACTGATGCTGAGTGAAGTGAGCAGAAGTAGGAGAACATTGTACACAGTAATAGCTATGTTGTGCAATGACTAGTTTGATAGAGTTAGCCCTTCTCAGCAATGAAAGGATCTAAGACATCTCCAAAAGTCTCATGATGGAAAATGCTATCCACATCCAAAGAAAAGAACTATGGAGTTTGAATGCAGATCGAAGCATACTATTTGCCCTTTTTTTCCTTCTGTTTTGTTTTGTTTCTTCATTCTTGTGGTTCCTCCTATTGGTTCTAATTCTTCTTTACAACATGACTAATGTGAAAATATGTTTAATAGGAATATATATGTAGAGCCTATATCAAATTTCATATTATCTTGGAGATGGAGACAGAGAGGGAGAGGGAGAAAAAACTAAAACTCAAAAGCTTATGGAAGGGATTGTTGAAAACTAAAAATAAATTAATTAATTAAAAAAATAAAATGCAGAAAAGACACCTTTCTCTTCCAGTTATTCACTGTACCAATGTTATCACAGGTTCAATCCTTATTATTTTATTTTTAAGTGGTATCATTTCTAGGAAAACATCTTTTTATTTTCTTGTCCTTGGAAAACAATCATTTCCTCACTGCATATAATGCTAGTTTTTACCTTTAGATATGTACTTTTAAGTCTTTTTCTGCATATGCTTTATTTTTTTGCCCTTTAACACGAGCAAGTCCTCGTAAATTGTTAAATTTTCATTTTTTCCTGTATTTATAGATATTATCATGGAGTTTTAGATGTTTTCCTTTTTAACATGATTTGTTATATTGGTTACTTTCCTAATGCTTAACCACTTTATTTCCCTACTATTATTTGACATCATCACAGTAATAGCTGTTTTGCATAGATAGTTATGTTTTGCTCCCCCTAAGGAATCATTTTTTTCTTGATGGAATCAATATTGATTAATAACAATTATAGGAGTCCTCTTTCTTTATTTTCTCTTTCTAATTTAGTTACTAAAATAATATTTGATTCATAAAAATGTGTTTTGAAATCTTTTTTTAATTTTGAAAATGATTTGGGTACTATTAATTAATTTTTGAAGATTGATGAAAATTTTCTTTAAACCACAGGGACAATAGGGTTCTTGTTTTTGTTAACTCTTTTATTACTACTTCAGTTTTTTTTCTTTAAAATTGAATAATTTAAGATTTACATTATGTTCTATAAATTTGCTATTTTATTACTCTATTTTAAATTCTCAGTTTTACTGGCATATATGACTGCTTGGTAGTGTACTTCATTCTTGAAGAGGACAAAAATGACATCACTATATTGGGGTGAAGGTATAGTGTGTCCAACTGTGATTGGTCAAACCACTATGAGCTCAGAAGGTTTTATAATGGATCAAGCACAAATAGTTCATAATTTTTTAGACTAGAGATGTTTCTAAATTTTTACATCTAACATTTCTTTTGAGCCATTGCAAATCTGCTTTGCTCATTGAGCACCTTTTTTTTTGTGGATGTCATGCTGGGCAGTTTTGTCCCACTGTTTCCCATATCTCTCAATTGACTCCAAAGTTCTTCAAAGAGGTCTTGAAAGTGTCCTTGTATTGCTTCTTCTGACTTCCATGTCAGTGTTTGCCTTGTGTGAATTCTCTGTAAAATAGTCTTTTAGGCATATCTACACTTGACATTCATACATGGCTAGCCTATCAATGTTGCACTCTTTGCAGAAGAGTTTACATGTTTAGCAGTTCAGCTTGAGAAAGGGCCTCAGTGTCCAGTATCTTACTTTGCCTGGTGATCTTCAGAATCTCCATAAGACAATTCAGATGGAAGCAATTCAGTTTCCTTGAATGGTACTGGTATACTGTCCAGGGTTCACAGTCATACAACAATGAGGTCATCACAATGGTTCTGTAGAATTTCAATTTGGTAGGCAGCTTAATACCTCTTCTCTGCCATGTATTCATCCAGAGACTCCAAAAAACTGAACTACTTCTTGCAATGTATGCATCAAACTCATCATCTATGTGTAATCCCTGGAAAGTGTACCACCATGTTAAGTGAACTTATCCATAGCATTCAAAATTTCTCTATTTGCTGTAACCAATTGTTCCACATACTGATAGTGTGGTGCTGGCTGGTGTAGAACCTGTATTTTCTTGGTTTTGATTGTAGGCCAAAATTTGCATAAGCAGCAGAGAATAAATCCATCCTTTGTTGCATCTCAGCCTCATAGGCTGCATTGAGTGCACAATCACCTGCAAAAAAAAAAATGTCATGCGCCAATTCTCCCTCCTCTTTAGTTTTGGCTTGTAGCCATTTCAAGTTATATAATTTGCTATCATTGTCATGGCTGATGTCGATGCCATTTTTGTCTTCTTTGAATGTGTCTGACAATATGGCTGAAAACATGCTAAAAAAAAACATTGGAGCTAACACACATCTCTGTTTGACTCCATTAGTGACTGAGAAAGGAAGAAACCATCATCCATTATACAAAACCCAGGAAAGCATTGCCATCAAGAAATTGACATACATTACTGATGAACTTCTCCAGATAACCAAATTCTGCCATGTTTTTCCACAAGCCCTCATGACTGGCAATATAAAAGGCTTTGATCAGATTGATACACATTGCATACAGATCTCCATTCTGTTGCTGGCATTTCTTCTGGAATTGCCAGGCAGCACACTCCATTTTGACATTCCTCAGACCTTTCTGAAACCACACTGATTCTCAATAGATGACCATCTTCCAGGTGAAAGATCAGCTCTTTAAGAAGAACTCTGGCAAGAATCTTGCCAGCAATGACTAAGAGAGACAACACCCCTATGAGACTGTCACAGGACAATCTATTTCCTTTTCCCTTATAGAGATAGACAATGGAGGCATCCTAGAACCCCTGAAAGATAATCATCTTTTATCACATAATCTGAAAGATTTCATTCAGCTTTTGTATGAGCAGTGCACCCCTAGCCTTCTTAATCTCAACTGCAATAAAATCAGGACCAGGTTCTTTGCCACAGGAAAGGACCCTAATGACATTCAAAACCTTTTCTTTAGTTGAAAATTTGATTAGAGAGATATTGAATTTAACTTGAGATAGATTATCAATGGCTTCAACATTGATTGATGTGTGTGGAAAACACTATGAGAGTGTTCAGTTCATATCTCAAGAATCATGCCCTTATCACTAATCAATGTTCCTCCATCACAACCAAGTAGTTGAGATGGACCATATATATTTAGCCCATAAATAGCCTTCAGGTCATCACAAAAGTGCTTTGGATTGTTAGTATTAGCCTAAAATTGAATTTTATCATCTTATTGAGCCAAGAATCCTGCATCATTCTAAGCTTCACTTGTACATTACTTTTGATGGAGTTAAACACTGTATTCTTAAAGACAGATTAACTCTCCTGCTGGTAAACCGTCTGGAGTTCTCATTTTTCATTAGCAAACTTCTAAATTTCCTCATCATTTTCATCAAACCATTCTTGATATTTGTGAATGTTCTGATCCAGATGAGGAAATGCAGTGCTGTACACCAAATCTCTAAAACCTGCCCACTCTTTTTCTGCTGCATGATTACCAACTATATTTTGGTTCAACTTTCCCTCCGAGTTAGCAGCAAACTGTTCCTGCCCAGAGAAACATTCTAATCTATTGACAGTAAGTCTTCTGGTAGTCATCTTACCTTGGGTCCACTGCTTTTGTTGAATATATATGCTTAGCTGTGAGTGGACGCTCATGATCAGTCCAGCACTCTGTGCCATACATTGTCTGTATTACTCTCACATTCTATCTCTTCTCCTTACAATGGCATAGTTTATTAAATGCCAATATTTGCTACAAGGGTGCATCCAAGAAATTTTATTGTATTTAGGTAAACAGAAGACAGTCATGGGAAGGTCACTAGATACACAAGTCTTCAGTAGTAAGTGACCATTGCTGTTGCTGTTTCCAACTGTATTCTTCACGAGGACTCTATTCCTTGTCAGGTAATCTGCACATTCTACAGCTTCTTGGAGCCATAGGTGACAGTTGAGTGAATTAGGTGGACACCAAAAGGGGAAAGCAGTCTTTAAAGGGGTTCAGCAGCCCTCAAATCCATATAGTCCTACTGACATATATGTCTGCATAGTAGAGTCTGCTTTTTTAAATTTTTTTTTATTTTTGGTAGTTTCACTTTGTTCTTTTTTTCAATTTTGTTCATTTAAATTCCTTTATCTTCTCTGTAATTAAATGGACTAAAAGTTTATTTTTATTAGTTGTAAATATTGCCTTTTAATTTCTATCAGTTTTTAAGCTTTTGTCTCTTCTAATTGATATATTTCTCCTATAATTTTCTAAATATTCTATTTTTTGTAAATTAAATTTAGTGATTTTATCCAAAAATTTCACTTTCATTTCATGAACCATCTCACCTATATTTTGTTTATATTATATCTATTAATCTGGGATAAAAGTCACCCTCTAAACACTGCTTTAACTGTGTCATAGATGGAATACCTTTTAACTCTAACTGTGTCATAGATAGATACTACTATCACTACCATTGTCTTTTAAATAGTTTTTGTTCTTTGTTCTTTTTTTATGTATTTATTCATTTTTAGTTTTCAAAATTCACTTCCAAAAGGTTTTGAGTTCCAAATTTTCTCCCTCTCCTTCCCATTCCCACATTACAAGACTGCATGAAATCTGATATAAGCTCAACATATACATTCACATTAAACATATTTTTACATTAGTCATATTGTAAAGAAAAGGAGGAACCAATGGAAGGAACCATGAGAAAGAAGAAACAAGAAAAAAAGAGAGAGAGAAAGCAAATAGTATTCTTCATTCTTCATTCAGACTCCATAGTTATTTTTTTTCTGGATATAGACAACATTTTCCATCAAGAGTCTTTTGGAGTTCTCTTAGATCCATGCATGGTTGAGAAGAGTTAAGTCTAACAAAGTTAGTCATTGCACAATGTTGCTGTTACTGTGTACAATGTTCTCCTGGATCTGCTCATTTCACTCAGCATCAGTTCATGTAAGTCTTTCTAGGTTTTTCTGAAGTCTGCCTATTCATCATTTCTTTCAGAAAAAATACTATGCTCTTATTGAATAACACAATTTTTTCTTTCTTGTTTACCTGCTTATGCCTCTCTTCAGTCTTATATTTGAAGATCAAATTTTCTGTTGAGCTCTGGTCTTTTCATCAGGAAAACTTGGGAGACCCCTATTCATTGAATGTCCATCTCTTCTGAAAGTTTAAGCTTAATTTCACTGGGTGGTTGATTCTTACTTGTAATCCAAGCTCCTTTGTCTTACATAATATCATATTCCAAGCTCTCTGATCATTTAATGTACAAATTGTTAGGTCTTGCATAATCCTGACTGTGGTTGTACCATATTTAGATTTTTTTTTTCTGGCTACTTGCTGCATTTTCTCTTTGACCTGATAATTTTGGAATGTGGCTGCAATATTCCTTGGTGTTCACAATTTGGGATCACTTTCAGGATGTGATCAGTTGATTCCTTCATTGACTATTTTGCCCTTTCTTTCCAGGAAATCAGGGAATTATTACTTGATTTCTTGAAAGTTGTTGTGCAGGCTCTTGTTTTTTTTTTTTTTTTTCCCATGGCTTTTGGTCACACCAATATTTTTAAAATTATCTCTCCTGGATCTATTTTCCAGGTCAATTGGTTTTTTTCTCCAAAGAGGTCTTTTATGTTTTCTTATATTTTTTATATCCATTTGATTTTGTTTGACTGATTCTTGATATCTCATAGCGTCACAAGCTTCCACTTGCTCAGTTCTAATATTTTTTTCCAAATTCATTAATTTATTTATTTTTAGTTTTCAATATTCACTTCCACAAGATTTTGAGTTCCAAATTTTCTTCCCATCTTGTTCCTTCCTCAACCCCAAGACAGTGTGCATTCTGAATACCCTTTTCCCTAATCTGCCCTCCCTTCTATCTCACCCCTTCTCTTATCCCTTTCCTCTTCTATTTTCCTGTAGGGCAGGATAGATTTCTATATTCCATTGACTGTATATCTTATTTCCCAGTTGCATGTGAAAACAAATTTTTAACATTTGTTTTTAAAACTTTGGGCTCCAAATTCTCTTCCTTCCTCCCTCCCCACCCACCCTCATTGAGAAGGCAAGCAACTCTATACAGGTTATACTTGTATAGTCATGCAAAACACTTCCATAGTAGTCATGTTGTGGAAAACTAACATTATTTCCCTTCCTCCTATCCTGCCCCGCTCCTGTTTATTCTATTTTCTCTTTTGACCCTCTCCCTTTTCAGAAGTGTTTGCTTCTGATTACCCCCTCCCCAAATCTGCCCTCCCCTCTATCATCCCCCTGCTCTCTTATTCCCTCCCCCCCATTTTCCTGTAGGGTAAGATAGCTTTCCATACCCAGTTGAGTGGGTAAATTATTCCCTCCTTAAGCCAAATTCAATGAGAATAAGATTGACTCATTCCCTATCACCTTTACCCACTAACCCTCCAGTATAAAAGCCTTTTCTTGTTTGTTTTATATGAGATAATTTACCCCAGTCTACCTCTCCCTTTCTTCTTCTCCCAGTATAATCCTCTCTCACCCCTTACTTTTATTCTCCAGATATCACCCCTTCAACTTCAACTTACCCTGTGCCCTTTATCTATCAATCTCTCTCTCTCTCTCTCTCTCTCTCTCTCTCTCTCTCTCTCTATATATATATATATATATATATAACATTATATATATATATATATATAATTTTTTTCCTCCAACTACTCTAATACTGACAAAGGTCTCATGAGTTACAAATATAATCTTTCCATGTAGGAATGTAAACAGTTCAACTTTAATAAGTCCCTTATGATTTCTCTTTCTTGTTTACCTTTCATGCTTCTCTTGAGTCTTGTTTTTGAAAGTCAGTTTTTCTAATCATCTCTGGTCTTTTCATCAAGAATGTTTGAAAGTCTTTTATTTCACTGAATGTCCATTTCCCCCCTCATCTTTGCTGGGTAGATGATTCTTGTCTGTAATCCTATCTCCTTTGCTCTCCAGAATATCATATTCCAAGCCCTTCAATCTCTTAATGTAGAAGCTGCTAAATCCTATGTTATCCTGATTGTGTTTCCAAAACACTTGAATTGTTTCTTTCTGGCTGCTTGCAATATTTTCTCCTTGACCTGGGAACTCTGGAATTTGGCTACAATATTCCTAAGAGTTTTCCTTTGGGGATCTCTTTCATGAGATGATCAGTGGATTGTTTCAGTTTCTATTCTTCCCTCTGGTTCTGAAATATCAGGGCAATTTTCCTTGATAATTTCTTGAAAGATGATGTCTAGGCTCTTTTTATCTAATCATGGCTTTTAGACAGTCAGTGATTTTTAAATTATCTCTCCTGGATCTGTTTTCCAGGTCAGTTGTTTTCCAATAAGATATTTCACATTATCTTCTATATTTTTTTCATTCTTTTGTTTTTGTTTTACAATGTCTTGATTTGTCATAAAGCCACTAGCTTTCAATTGCTCCATTCTAACTTTTAAGGAAGTATATTCTTCAGTGAACTTTTGGACTTCCTTTGCCATCTGGCCAATTTTGCTTTTGATGGCATTCTTCTCCTCATTGGCTTTTTGGACATCTTCTGCCATTTGGGTTAGGCTATTTTTTAAGGTGTTATTTTCTTCAGTATTTTTTTGGGTCTCCTTTAGCAAGCTATTGACTAGTTTTTCATGATTTTCTTGCATCACTCATTTCTCTTCCTGGTTTTTCCTCTACTTCTCTTACTTGCTTCTCAAAATCCTTTTTTTTTTCTTTTTGGCTAGGCAGTGGGGTTAAGTGACTTGTCCAGGTTCACACAGCTAGTAAGTGTTATGTGTCTGAGGACAGATTTGAACTCAGGTCCTACTGAATTCAGGGCTGGTGCTCTATCCACTGCACCACCTAGCTGCTTCCTCAAAATCCTTTTTAAGTTCTTCCATGGCCTGAGACTGATTCATATTTTTTCTTGGAGGCTTTTTATGTAGGAGTTTTGACTTCATTGTTTTCTTCTGGTTGTATGTTTTGATTTTCTTTGTCACCAAAGAAAGATTCTATGGTCTGACTTTTTTTTTTTTACACAGTTTGCTAAAGATCTCAGCCAATTACTTGAGTTATAAACTCTTTGTTAAGGTAGGGGTCTGCTTTCAGCGTGGAGAATGTACTGTCCTAAGCTTTGGGGGTTTTGTGCTGCTGTTTTCAGAGATACTACTAGGTAGCTATAAGTTTTCAGTTTTTCCAAGGTGGCATGATTAAGGGTGAGGTGTTTACTCCTTTCTTGGCCTGTGCTCTGGTCTATGAGTGATCACAAGCACTCTTTTCTGCCTTGTAACTGTGAAGAGGATTCCCTCTCCACTGCCACTACAAGCTCCACCATGCCAGCACTCCTCCTCACCCCAGGAAAGTCATCTTGAACTGTGATTCAGATCTAAGCATAGGTAAAAGCAATTCAATTCTGCCTCAGCACCAGCAAAGAGATCCCTGCAATTCCTCTCTGATCAGCCACTTAATTCCCCTTCAGTCTGTTGACCAGAAGCTCCAGAAGCAGCCACCTCCCTAGGGCTTGACCAGGACTAGGTCTGCTACTGAGCTTCTCTCTCACTGTGGTCACAGACTTTTCCTACTGACTTTCTAAGTTGTCTTTGGCATTTGTGGGTTGAGAAGTCTGGAAACTGCCACAGCTGCTTGTGATTCTGTCCCTGAGGCATGCTCCAGCTTTACTGAAGCCTGTTGTCCCTGCATGCCCATGCTGAACTGTATTCTTCTCCTAGCCCATCACGATAGACCTTTCTAATTAACCATCAGTTGTCTTAGACTGGAAATTTGTTTCACTCTATCTTTTTGTGGGTTCTGTTGCTCTAGAATTTGTTTAGAGCCATTTTTTCACCAGCATTTGGAGGGGTTTAGGGGAGAGTCACTGCTTTTACTCTGCCATCTTGGCTCCACCCAATCCAGTTCTAATTTTTAATGAATTGTTTTTTGCAACTTGATTTTGTCTCTCCTTTTCCATTTTGCCCATTTTACCTTTTAAGGAAATCTCTTCAGTGAGATTTTGGGCCTCCTTTTCCATTTGCCCAATTCTACTTTTTAAGGAGTTGTTTTTTTCAGTCAATTTTTCCAAGCTATTGTGGTGTTGGATACCTCTCATTTCTTTTCTTAATTTTTCTTCTACTTCTCTTATTTGGCTTTTAAATCATTCTTGAGCTCTTCCAAGAAGGCTTTTTGGGCTTAAGACCAGTTCCTATTCCACTTTGACTTTTTGGATGTGGGTATATTTGCATTGTTGTCCTCTTCTGAATTTGTGCCTTAATCTTCCCTGTCCCCATAGTAAGAATCTATGGTCATTGTCCATTTCTGCTTTTTACTTATGACGTTTGCCTATTTTCTGACTTTTTAAGTTGATCTCTTCTGCTGCAGCAGAGGGTGCACTCACTCAAGTTTCTTGTCCTGGGGGTCAGTGACCTGGTCAGTGTCTTTGTGTGGTGGCATCTCAAGTGCTGGCAGCTTAACTGTTGTTAAAGCTGTAGGGGTCTGGCAGCTTAACTATTGCTGAGGTGAGGTCAGCAACATTGAAACTCTCAAAGTAGAGCAGGGTCTGTCTCCTGGAGGATGGCTGCTCTGATGCACCAGCATTTTTGAATGTTGGAATTTACCAGTTTTCCTGCCTGTGCTATATCACTCTGGGGTCCTGGTGTTGGCATTTGCTCTGCTCCACCATGCTGGGTCTCAGTATCTGCCACTAGTTTGCTGAGGTGGGGCTTACTGTTGGCTGGGTGGGACATCTCCCATCCTGTGCTGCTCTTCTTCCATCAGAGCAAGAGGCACCAGGAAAGGTACCAAGCTTCTTGAGTTAAAAGATTGCTATACCCCTTCTTTCTGCTTGTTCAAGTGTTCCAGGATTTTTCCTGGGGTGATATTATTTTGGTTTTATAGAAGTCAATAAATGAGATTGAGAGCTACTTACTTCATACTCTACCATCTTGGCTCCCGAAAGTGTAGGAAGCTTTTTTTCCCCTTTTCATAATATTCAACATTTACAGGAACTGGAATATACTAATATCATTTAAGATTCTGCCCAATTTTATGTCTCTTCATGTAGTCATCCCTAACCTACAATAATCTCTCCTTTTTAGGAATGCATAGAATTTACTGTTTAATTTTATGCCATTCATTTGCCTCCTTTTTTCTATATTGCCTTTTGGCATCTTGCACAATTTTTATTTGTTCAACTTTAAAAGTAGTAAAGTTTGTTCATTGAATGCTTCAATATTTTAAGTCTCTTCAATTTCCTCAGAATGAATATTCCCTCCACCAATATTGATTGCAAATCCTCTATGACAAAATTAGTGGCCTTTATAACATTTTGAGGCCAAAAATTTCACCCTGGAGACAATCTATTGAAGAGTCTTTCCAATTTTCTTCTTTTGATAGATATTACAATAGATGTATAAACTATTGTGTGTCTATATTTAAAGGCTTTCCAGCTTAATGTGACTAGTCAGAATTTGAGGTGTATGGATTTGTCAATCAAGAAAACTGAGCAGGAGAGGCATCTGAAAATATTTTATAGTTTTGTGTATTTTTATGTTCATATTTTGTCTCCTTAAACATGTTTTAAGGTCCTGATGGCAAAGAATAACACTATGGTTCTTTCATTACTGATAATTCCTTATTATATTTTGCTTATATTTTATTAACATCCTTCATATTTTTTAATCTTATTTCTGGTGTTTCTATATTTTCAACTTCTGTTCATCCTTCGTATAGATATCAATATAGATATGGATACACACACACACACACACACACACACACACATATATATATATACACATATATGTATATGTATGTATGTATGTATTTGTGTCCCCAGTAGTGAACTACAAAGTAGCATTCACTACATGCCTTTTAGTTGAATATATGCATAAAAATCCTCCATATCATTGTAATATTTTATTTATTCATTAACATATATTACTGATATACTGATAAAATATAATAAAGTTAAAAAGAACACCAGAATCTACCATTTGTATCCCTGCAAACAAATAACAAATATAAGCACAAATCTATGCTCAGTTACACACTTAGTCACATCTAATACAAATATGGGAACCAATGTATAGAGACTGAATTATTCACCAACCTCTCTAACTTTGTTTAGGAAGTACAGCAAATGGATAGTTCAAAATATCAGGGATTTCTATTCATTTTTGATAGCTACTCACCAAACAGAGGTCATCAGCCTCCATAGAGTATATACTGAACTAAATAGCATCTTCACTCAACTGAACACATAAGAGTCCATTAATAGATGTTTACATTTTTATTTTTTTCTAAACATTCTCCTCCTTCCCCAGGAAGGTATAATAATTCCTTGAAGTTACTTAAGGTATATATATATAATATATATATATATATATATACACACATACAGATAGATTTATAGATGGATAGATAGATAGATATAGATGGATACAAGATTTCTCAAGGTAGAACTAGTTCCTGATTGACTAAAAGGCCTTTGAATTTCAGGTGTTGCATATGTGTGGAAAGAATTAGAGGTTTAAAAAAATGGAGTTTGAGAGATTGAGAAGAATCAAGTCAAGAAACCATTTCTGATCCTCCTTAATCCCAGTGCCTTTCCTCTGTTGATTACTTTTTATTTATCATACATATAGCAGTTCATACATAGTCGTTTGCATATTGTGTCCCTCATTAGACTGTGTGCTCCTTGAGAGCAGAGACTGTTATCTATTTTTATCCATCAATCTTTCAATAAACATTTATTAAGTGCCTATTTTGTGCCAAGTGCTGTGCAAACTTCTGGGTAAACAAAAAGAGACAAAAGACAGCACTTGCAATGGAATACAGTAAGTTCTTGATAATTATTTGTTGACTTGAATAACAGTGGTAGTCTGTGGAGTTAGACCTGAGGAAGGCTTCCACCAGTACCTGCAACCCCAGAGATTATTGTATGTCTACATCCCTGATGAGAGCACTCTCTCCTTAAATTATGATTTTATCTTGCTGCCAAGTCAAAAAACACATTTGCTCTCTTGTATTCTATCAGCTATTCAATCTAAATAGTTTTCCCTATTTCTATTTGATATCTGTTTGAATAAATGTTTGCTTGCTTTTCAAGAATATTTTGTGTATAACCAGAGTTTGATGAGAGGAAGGTAAGTTGTTCAAGAATGTCTTGTAGGTTGCTAGCCCTCCCCTTTAGATACTATATTAAAATATATTTTATTCTCAACTTCCAAAAGAGAGCACTGTATTCCTAGATTACCAATATTTGAATGATGGTATATAGATACACTTCTAACACAATATCATTCTCAGAAATAGGAGAGCAAAGAGATAAATGTGTAGCCATGGCCATCCTTTTTCTTCCCCACAATGTAGAATCACACTTATCTCTGGAGATATAGTAACCTGGAACCCAAGTTAGATATCTAGTTATACATATCATGTTCATCCATCACATGTCCATCACACATCTACATTATATTTTTAAATGAACAATTTTTATGCCTTTTGTCTTTGTATCACAATCATTTTAAACCTCCTCTCCCATACAGTTAACCCTATATTATGACATAAAAATATTTAGAACATCTATTGCAATGACTATTTGTTTCTTTAAGTCATTAATAAAAAAAACTGTCACTTCTAGCTTTCATCCCCTGAGATTTACATTGAGGTAATGTTCAAAGAAATCAAAATTTCTGTTTATTTTCATTTGATTAGTTTTGTTCTCTCCATTTCCCCAAAATAATTGTGCCATGGTATCTTCTCTTGCTTTTTATTACCCTTACAGAATAGAGACATATACTCAACAATTAGTCAGTCTTTTTTAGATATTGCTTTGGAGTTACCTTGATATCTTATGATATTTTCACATATTTAAAATACAGATCAGGACTTCATCTCCTGATGACATCTTGAAATTATTTTGTTACCAAAAGGAACCATATTTTATACTGAAAATTTATATTCAAAATCAATTAGTTTGGTAGGTTATAGTGTATGGATGTGAAATTTTATCTTATTTTAATTAATAATATTTCAGGCATTTCAGCATTTTGGTAAAGTTCAAATGAGATTGATATGTTTTTTTTTCTTTTTAACTACTTTATCTTTTTTTTTTTATAGATTTAGAGCTTGTTGATATCATACTA
Source organism: Vombatus ursinus (assembly GCF_900497805.2). NCBI lineage: Eukaryota > Metazoa > Chordata > Mammalia > Diprotodontia > Vombatidae > Vombatus > Vombatus ursinus. The sequence continues at coordinate 8,061,303 of NW_020954583.1, forward strand.
ACCCATTGAATTTGAGCTTTATTTCTGTTCCTGTGTATTCTATTCATCTTCTATGCTAGCTTTTATGTTAACAATTCAGGGATATTTTTATGCACTATTTCATTAAATAAAGTGTTTACCAGAGGTGAGGAACCTTCAGTTTTGAGGCCACATGTGGCCTTCTAGGTCCTCAAGTGTGGCCATTTGACTGAATCCAAACTTCACGAAACAAATCCTTTTATTAAGGCAGATTTGTTCCATGAAGTTTGAATTCAGTCAAAGGGCTGCTCTTGAAGATCTAGAGGGCCACATGTCAACTAAAGGCCACAGGCTCCCCACCCTGTACCTAGTTTATATGAGAAAGGTAAAGGGAGGGGGATTCAACTGACTACTATTGTGCTATAAGAAATGATGATTAGGCAGGCTTAAAAAAGTGGAAAGACTTACATGAGAACACTGTACACAGTAACAGTCACATTGTGCATTGACTGACTTTGATAGACTTGGTTCTTCTCAGCAATGTAAGAATCTAAGACAACTCCAAGACTCATGATGGAAATTGCTATCCACATCCAGAGAAAGAACTATAAACATTGAATGCAGATGGAAGCATACTATTTGCTCTCCTTTTCCTTTTTTATTTTGTTTTATTGCTTCATTCTTATGGTTCCTGCCATTGGTTCTAATTGTTCTTTACATCATGACTAATAGGAAAATATGCTTAATATAAATGTATAAGTAGAGGCTATATCAGATTGCATGCCATTTTGGGGGGAGTAGAGTGTGAGGGAAGAAAAGTTAAAATTCAAAATTTTATGGAAGTGAATGTAGAAAAATAAAAATGAATTAATTATAAAAAAGAAAAAAAACAAAAGAGAGTGGGTGGATAAAAGTGAAGACAAAAGAGAGGAAAGAAGTAGTAGGGGAAAGGGGAAAGAAAAGGGAGGGGAACTGATAGAAGAGATAGCATATTAAGGGTGGCAGTGGTCAGAAGCAACACACTGGTGAGGAAGGAAAGGATGAAAGGACAGAGAAAAGTATGAACAGAAGGGGGTATAGGATGGTGAGAAAGATATAGTTAGTAATCATAATTGAATATGAAAAAGATTAACTCTACCATAAAACAGAAGCAGATAGCACGGTGGATTAAAACCCAGAATCCTACCATATGTTGTTTACAAGAAACATATTTGAAACAGAGAGATACACAGAGTAAAGATAAAAAGCTGGAGCAGAATATATTATGCTTCAGCTGAAGTTGAAAAGCAGGGGTAGCAATCCTGATCTCAGACAAAGCAAAAACAAAAATAGATCCAACTAAAAGAGATAAGGAAGGAAACTAAATCTTATTAAAAGGTATCATAGGTAATCACTAAGAAATATATGTACCAAGTGGCATAGCATCCAAATTCTTAGAAGAGAAATTGAGGGAATTCCAGGAAGAAATAGACAGCAAAACCGTACTAGTTGGGGCCTCAACCTCCCCATCTCAGAACTAGATAAATCTTATAGATAAATAACATATATTATAGATCTAGATAAAAATACAGATAAATCTTATAGAAAAATAACAAGATAGATAACTAAACAAGAAAAAAGTTAAGGAGGTGAATAGAATTTTAGAAAAGTAAGATATGGTAGACCTCAGCAGAAAAAAAAAACAATGGGGATAGAAAGGAACATACCTTTTTTCTCAGTGGTACAAGGCACTTAAGCAAAAATTAACCACGTATGAGGGCATGAAAACCTTACAATCCAATGTAAGAAGGCAGAAATACTAAATGCTTCTTTTTCAAATCATGATGTAATAAAAATTACATGTAATAAAGGGCTATGGAAAGATAGATGAGAAATTAATTGGAAACTAAATAATATAATCCTAAAGAAAGAATGGGCAAAACAATAAATCATAGAAACAATAATTTCATCAAAGAGAAAGACAATAATGAGACAATATACCAAAACTTACAGGATGCAGTCAAAAGTGTCTTTAGGGGAAATTGTATATGTCTAAATGTTTGCATGAATAAATTAGAAAAACAGATCAATGAATTGTATATGCAACTAAAAAACCTAGAAAAAGAACAAATTAAATATTGCCAGTTATATGCCAAATTAGAAATTCTGAAAAATCAAAGGATAGATTAATCAAATTGAAAATAAAAAAGTACTGAATTAATAAATAAAATTAAGAGCTGTTTTTATTAAAAAAACATAAGCAAACATGGTTAATTTGATTAAAGAACAGAAGAAAACCAAATTATCTGTATCCTAAATGAAAAGGATGAATTCTCCACTAATTAGGAGCTGTTTTTCCCAACTGTATGTCAATAAACCTGACAATCTAAGAGACATGGATGAATATTTACAAAAAATATATAAATTGTCTAGATAAAAAGAAGTGAAAATAAAATACTTAAACAAGCCTATTTCAGAGAAAAAATTGAACAAGTAATAAATGAACTCTCTAAGAAAAAATCTGCAGGGCCAGATGGATTTAAAAGTTAATTTTATCAACTACACAAAAATTGACCATATATTAGGACATAAAAATCTCACATTCCAATGCAGAATTGTAGAAATAGTAAATACATCCTTTTCAGATCATGATGCAATAAAAATTACATATAGGAAAGGGTCATAGAAAGATAGACAAAAAATTTATTGGAAACTAAATAATCTAATCCTAAAGAATGAATAGGTCACATGACAATTCATAGAAACAATTAATAACTTCATCCAAGAAAATGACAATAATGAGATGATATACCAAAACTTATGGGATGCAGCAAAATTGGTTCTGAGGGGAAGTTTCATCTCTCTAGATGCTTACATGAATAAAATAGAGAAAGAGGAGATCAATGAATTGGGCATGCAACTAAAAAAACTAGGAAAAAAAAACAAATTAAAAATTCCCAAAAAATAACAAACTCAAAATTCTGAAAACCAAAGGAGAAAGTAACAAAATTGAAATTAAGAAAACTCTTGAATTAATTAATGAAACTAAGAACTGGTTTTAATTAAAAAAATAGGTAAACCATTGATTAATTTGATTTAAAAAAAAGATGAAAACCAAATTACCAGTATCAAAAATGGAAAGAGTCAAGTCACCACCAAAGAAAAAGAAATTAAAACAATAATTTGGAGCTATTTTGCCCAACTGCAGGCCAATAAGTTTAACAATCTTAGCAAAATGAATGAATATTTACAAAAATATAAATTGCTCAGATTAACAGAAGAGTAAGTAAAATACTTAAACAACACCGTTTTAGAAAAAGACATTGAAGAAGTCATCAATGAACTCCCTAAGAAAGAAGTTCCTGGGCCAGATGGATTTACAAGAGAATTCCATCAAACATTTAAAGAACAATTAATTCCAAATACAATACCAACTGTTTGGGAGAATAGGAGTAGAAAATACAAATTTTTTTCATGATATAAATATAGTGCTGTTATCTTAAGAAGGAAGAGCCAAAATAGAGAAAGAGAATAACTGACCAATTTCCCTAATGAATATAGGTGAAAAAAATTAAAGAAAACATGAGCAAAGAGATTACAGCAACTTATCATGAGGATAATATATTATGACAAGGTAGGATTTGCACCAGGAATTCAGAGCTGCTTCAATATTAGGAAAACTATCAGCATAACAGACCATATCAATAACAAAACTAACAGAAATCATATGATTATCTCAATATATGCAGAAAAAGCTTTTAACAAAATAGAACACTCACTCCTATTAAAATCATTAGAGAGCACAGGAATAAATAATGTCCTCCTTATAATGATAAGTAGCATCTACTTAAGACCATCAGTAAACATTATATGTACTGGGGATAAGCTAGAAACATTTCCTTTAAGATAGGGGGTGAAACAAGGATGTCCATTATTGCCACAGTTATTCAATATGGTACTAGAAACATTAGCTTTAACAATAAGAGAAGAAAAAGAAATTGAAGGAATTAGAATATACACAGAAAAAAAAAAACAAAGCTACCACTCTTTGCAGATGATATGGCGAATACTAGACTAGAAAGTAAAATAAAAAACCTACTTGAAATAATAAACCACTTTAGCAACATTGCAAGATATAAAATAAACCCAGATAAATCATCGACATTTTTAAATTTTATTAACAAATCCCAACAGCAAGAGATAGAAAAATTCCATTTAAAGTTACTGTGGACATTATAAATTATTTTGGAGTCTACTTGCCAAAAGAAACTTATGAACTATATGAACACAATTACAAAACACTTTTCACACAAATAAAGTCAGATCTAAATAATAAGAAAAAAACGTCAGATGCTCATGGGTCGACTGAGCTAATACAATAAAAATGACAATTCTACCTAAATGAATTTACTTATTCAGTGCCATACCAATCAAACTACCAAATCATTATTTTTCAGAGTGAAAAAAATAATAACAAAATTCATCTGGAAGAACAAAAGGTCCAGAATATCAAGAGAATTGATGATAAGTAATCCAAGGGAAAGTGGCGTATCCACACCAGATCTTAACTTGTATTATAAATCAGCAATCATCAAAACTACTTGATATTGGCTAAGAAATAAAGTGGTGGATAAGTAAAATAGGCTAGGTACACAAGATATAGTAGTCAATTACTATAGTTATCTACTATATTATAAACTCAAAGACTTCAGCTACTGGGATAAAAGCTCACTATTTGTCAAAAACTGCTGTGGAAAAACTGGAAAATACTATGGCAGAAACTAGGCATTGACCAACATCTCGCACTTTATTTAAATATAAGGTCAAAATGGGTACATGACTTAGATATCAGGGGTAATATCACAAGCAAATTGTAAGACAAGGAATAGTTTACCTGTCAGATCTATAGAGAATGGAAGAATTTATGATGAAAGATGAGATAGAGAACATTATGAAATACAAAATGGATAATTTTGATTACATTAAATTGAAAAGTTTTTTTACAGAAACACAGCCAATGCAACCAAGATTAGAAGGAAAGCATAAAGCTGAGTAACTTTTTTTTTAAAACCAGAGTCTCTGATAATGGCCTCATTTCTAAAATACATGGGTCAAATTTATAGGAATACAAGTCATTCCCAAATTGATAAGTGGTCAAAAGACATGAACAAGCAGTTTCCAAATTAGAACTATCTATAGTCATATGAAAAAATGCTGTAAATCACTATTGATTAGAGAAATGAAAATTAAAACAACTTAACTAACTACTTCATACATAGGAGATTGGGTAATATGTCAAAAAAGGAAAACTGTAAATGTTGGATAACATGTGGAGAAATTGGAACACTAATGCATTGTTGGTGGCATTGTGAATTGATCCAATCATTTTGGAAATCAATTTGGAATTATGCACAGAAGGCTATAAAATTGCATATACATTTGACTCAGTAGTATAGCTACTGTGTCTGTATACCATAGAGATTATAAGTAAGGGGAAAGGACCCACATGTACAAAATATATATAGTAGCTCTTTTTGTGGTAGCCAAGAATTAGAAATCAAGGGGATGCCCATCAATTGGAGAACGACTGAACAAGTTGTGGTATATAAATATGATGGAATACTATTGTGGTATAGGTAATAATGATCAGGCAGATTTCAGGAAAAAAAACTGGAAAGACTTACATAAACTGATAGTGGGTGAAGTGAGCAGAACCTGGATAACATAGTACACAGAAGCAGCAACATTGTGCAATGACCAACTTTGATAGACTTAGCTCTTCCCAGCAATACAATGGGGTAAAACAATTCCAAGGAAGTCATTATGGAAAATGCTGGCCATATCCAAAGAAAGAATTATGAAGTCTGAATGCAGATTGAAGTATTCTGTTTTCTTTTTCTTTTCTTTTTTTTGCTTTCCATTCTTTCTCATGGTTTTTACCTTGTTCTGATTTTTCTTTGACAACATGACTACTGTGGAAATATGTTTAATATGACTGTACATGTATAGCCCATCAGATTGCACAACATGTAGGTGAGTGGGGAGGGAGAAAAAATTTGCAACTCAAAATCTTGTAAAAGTGATTGCTGAAAGATATTTTTGCATAAAATCTGAAAACAAACAAAATATTATTTAGTGGGTGAGAAAAAAGAATGGGATAGTCTCATCTTCACCCCAGGAATAGAGCCCAACTTTACATAAAATTAAAAGTCATGAAATAGGCAAGAAAATAAACCAAAAAAATCCACCTTGCTGTTAGAAAGTAACCAGGAAGATCAAAACATAAACTCAGAAGAGGAAAATAATTTCAAAACACCTACATTCAAATCCTCAAAGAAAAATGTGACTTTGTCTTAAGCCCAAGAGGAACTCCTCTAAGAATTCCAAAAAGGTTTTTAAAATAATAGAAGTGGATGAAAAATTTCAACAAAGTGAAAGTGATGCAAAAGAATAATGAAAAAAGAATGAACACTTTGGTAAAATAAGCCCCCAAAATGGGGGAAATTGTACACAAATTAACTGAAAAAAACCACTCCAAAAAGAAGTAGAATTGACCAAATACAAAAGGAGGTACAAAAACTCAATGAAGAAAATGATTCTTTAATAATTAGAATTGGGCAAGTAGAAGATAATAATTGCATGAGATATCAAGAAACAATAAAACAACAAAAGAATGAAAAACAAATACTAAAAAATAGGAAACACCTCATTAACAAAAATGACTGACCTGGGAAAGAGATTCCAGAGAAATAATTTACATATTTTGAACTGAAAGCCATGATAAAAAAAATGCCTAGATAATAAATGATCAAGGAATACTGCCCTGATATTCTAGAACCAGAGGGTAAAATAGAAATGAAAACAATCCATTACTCATCTCCTGAAATGTTGCCAAAATGAAAACTCCCAGGAATATTAGAGTCAAATTCAGAGCTCACAGGTTTAGGAGAAAATATTTCAAGCAGCCAAAATAAAAAAACAAAACAATTCAAACATCATCAATCCACAGTCAGGATCACACAAGTGTTAGCAGTTTCTGTATTAAAGGATTAGAGTGCTTGGAATATGATATTCTTGAGGCCAAAAGAGCTAGAATTACAACCAAGAATCACCTACCCAGCAAAACTGAGCATAATCTTTCCCAAGAAAAAGTGGATATTCAATGAAACAGAAGACATTCAAGCATTCTTAATGAAAAGTCCTAAGCTGAGTAGAAAATTGGACATTCAAAAACAAGACTCAGGAGACACATAAAAAGAGAACCAGGAAAGAGAACACACAAGGAATGCAATAATATTAAGCTACTTACATACCTACATTGAAAGATGATACTTGTAACTCTTAAGAACTTTTTCCCTATTAATCTAATAAAAAAAAGAGAGTGAGGGTGTAACTTGACTATAGTAGGATGATATAAAAAACAAGGGTTGATATAGATTACACTGGGATAAGAGGGAAGGGAGAGGTAGAATGGAGGTAAATTATCTTATATGAAGAGACTCAAAGTACCTTCAGCAGTGGAGAAGGGAAATATGGAAACTGGAAATCACTTGAGTCTTACTCTCATTGGAATTGGCTCAAGGAAAAAAATAATACACACATTTAGTCGGGAATTGTAATTTAATTTAACTTACAGGAAAGTAGGAGGAGAGGTAAATAATAGAAAGGGGGAAGACTGAGAGAAGTGAGGGCAGATTGGGGAGGCAGTTGTCGGAAGCATTGTTGAGAAACACTGCTGAGAAGGGACAAAATTAAAGGAGAGACAGAGGGAAGAATAAAAGGAGAAAATAAGATGGAGAGAAATACCTAGTTAGTAATTAGAACTAGGATTATGAATGTGATGAACTCATATATAAGTGGAATCAGATAACAGAAAAAATTAAAAACCAGAATTCTATAATTTTTAAATAAAAATTACATGTTAAGGAAAGAGATACACACAGTAAAGTTAAAAGGGCTCGAGCACAATCCTATGTTTCAGCAGAAGCTAAAAAAATCAGGGGTAGCAATCATGATCACAGAAAATACAAAATAAAAAAAAGATCAAATTAAAAGAGTTAAGTAAGGAAATTTTTGTTATTGTTCAGTCATTTTTTAGTTATGTCTGACTTTCTGTGACTTCATTTGAAATTTCCTGGAAAAAGCTACTGGAGTAATATATCATTTCCTTCTCCAGCTCATTCAACAGATGAAAAAACTGAGGCAAATGGGATTAAATGACTTGCCCACCATCACAAATGTCTGAGGCCAGCTTTAAATTCATCAAGATGAGTCTTTTGATTCTAAATCCAGTGCTCTATCCATTGCCACCTAGTTGTCCCTACAACTTGCATAAAGTTACCATAGACAATGAAGTAATATTAATAGTAAATATATATATGCATATGCACCAAATGGCAAAACTCAAAAATTTTAGAGGAGATATGAAATGAGTTACAGGAAGAAATAGAAAATAAAACTATACTAGTGGGGCACCTCAACTTTACCCTCTTAAAACTTGATAAAACTAATAAAAATAAACAAGAAAGATGTTAAAGTAGTGAATAAAACAATTAGATATGATAGACCCCCTGGAGAAAATTCAATGGGAAATAAAAAAAAAATTCTCTGTGGTATATGACACCTACACAAATACTGACCAAGTATTAGGCAATAAATCCTCAAAATCAAATGAAGAAAGGAATAAATATCAAATATATCCTTTTGAGATCATAATTCAATAAAAAGTTATATTTATTAAAGAGCCATGTTAAAGGTAGATTAAAAAATAATTGGAAACTCACTAATCTAATGCTAAAGAATGACTGGGTCAAAGAATAAATCAGAAAATCAGTAATTGTCTTAAAGAGAACAATAAGACAACATATTAAAATTTCCAGGTGCAGTAAAAGATGTTTACATCCATTAAATAGAGAAAGAGTAGATCAATGAATTGGACATGTAACCAATGTAATAAAAACTATTTGGGAAAATAGGAGTAGAAAATAAGCAACTCTTCCCACTTAAAATAAAAGTTCTGTCCTGAAAGAAAAAGTATACTCAAAAACAACAACAACGAGAACAATAACAAAGAAATCTCCTTTTGAACTGTAGCTTACCACCTTTCTGTCAAGAGATGAGATATGTGATTCATTATTGATTTTCTGGAATTAGTATAGGTCATAGCATTGAGAAGAGTTCTTTCATCTTTTGAAGTTGTTTTGCTTTATATTATCACAGTCACTAAAGAAATTGTTCTCATGAATCTGTTGCAGTTATCATTTCCAACAGTTTCTCCCTATTTGTCGGAATCCACCCCTTTCTTAATTTCTTAACTCTCAGCAGTGTTCCATTACATTCATGCAGCAAAAATATTTTTCAGCAATTCCCAAATTAATGGAAATGAATTTTTTTCCAGTTCTTTGTTACAACAACAACAACAACAACAACAACAACAAAGTTTTATTATAAATACTTTTGTATGTGTGTTTTTTCTCTGTTTTGATCCCTTTGGTGTATATTTTAGTAGTGGTAACACTGCATCTAAAGGTATACATGGCTTAATAATTTTCAGGTATAATTCCAAACTATTTTCCAGAATGTTTTTTACCAAGTGACAATTTCAGAATAGCACATAATGATGTCTGTCTTAAAAACATAAAAACATTTTTTCCTTTTATATCATCTTTGCCAATCTGATGGATGTGAGTTGGAATCTCAGTTGTTTAATTTTCATCTTTCTATCTCTTCCTATTGATCTTATTGTTGATATACTGAAATTTGATTATTTCAATGACTTTATATATTGTTACTTTAATGAAATTATGAAATATTTCAATTAATTTTAGTTTCATCTCTAGAGTTATCTAAACAAATCTAGACAAATTACTATATCACTAAAACTAAATAATTATCTTTATTTTTTCCTTTTCTTGTCTCCTCAATTTAATTTTATTGTCATTACTATATCTTGCATTCCTAGACACACATTAAATTATGCTAATGAAAATGCTGGGTCACATGTGAAATATGGTTCTAGTTCAGCAGTCTGAGTCAATTAAGAATTGATGGGGATTGAATCCCAAGGTTCCTGAGCCCAATTCAAGCATATTATTTACTGGGCTATAATTTTTAAAAGGACTTTTCTATCATACCATGCAAGCAGGTGGTACAGCAGCTAGAGTACTAGTCTTGGAGTCAGGAAGACATAAGTTCAAATTCTATTTCAGACACTTATTGGTTATGTGACTATGGGCAAATCAATTAACCTTTGTCCACCTTAGTTTCCTCATCTGGAAAATTAGAATAATGAAAGCACTTCCTTCCTAAGGTACTATGATGACAAAATGAGACCATATTTGTAAAGGACTTTGTAAAACTTAAAATAGATATTTACTCCTGTTATTATTCCTAGTTTAATGTGTTATGGTCAGTTATTATTCTGATAAAAGATAATGCTTTCTTTGACTAATATCAAATTTTGCCAATTTTCTAATCAACTTAACCAATGTCTATCATTTTTCTAAACTTGGGCATGATTTAGTATGAGCTGTTATACTACATGGAAGTCTATTCACCTCCCTTAGCTAACTGTTTTTTTTTATAAGATATCTCTAACACTGAAATATTTAGATTGGGTATCAAAAGAACTGATCCTCATATAGCCTGGTGAAAATCTGGCTACTTTCATTCTCAAACCTTTCAATCACTCCATTACAGCAACGTCTCATATACACTCCAGTCTTTCAGCTGGTGATACAACTGTAACTATTGCAAAACTGTTCTGTCTTTTTCTCTTTCTTGTTTCAATAAAATTGTGTAATGTAATGCATAAGATACGGAGTTGTGAAATCCTCATTTCCAGTCCAAGTTTTGTCACAAACTTGTTGAGTTATCCAGTGCAAATCACTTCTGGTCTCTTGGCCTCAGTTTATTTATTTCTAATAATAATAGCTATTATATAGTGCTTTAAGTATTGCAAAGTACTTTACATACATTATCACATTATCACATAATATGAAACAGTTAGGTTTATTAATCTGTAAGTATGCTCCAATTCAGGGCGGAGGCAAGATGGCCAAGTGAAAGCAGTGACTTACTTGAACTCTCCCGCAAATGCCTCCAAATACGTATAAAAATAGCTCCAATCAGATTCTAGAGCAGTAGAACCCATAAAAAGACAGAGTGAAACAAATTTTCATCTCAAGACAACCTGAATTGTTGATTGGAAAAGTCTGTTGTGCCAGGCTGACAGAGGAGTGCAGTTCAGCATGGCCAATGCAGGCAAAGACTGGTCTTCAGTGAATCTAGAGCAGTACTCAGGGGATTGAATCAAGGGGAGCTGTGGTGGTTTCCAGACTTCTCAACCCACAAACACCAAATACAACTTAGAAGGTCAGGAGGAAAGGTTTGTGGAAACATAGTCAGGATAACACAAGATTTAGCAGCTTCTCCATTAAGGGACTGGAAGGCTAGGAATATAATATTCTGGAAGGCAAAGGAGATAGGATTATAACCAAGAATCACCTACCCAGCAAAACTGATCATAATTCTTCAGGGGAAAAAAGTGGAAATTCAGTGAAATAGAGGGCTTTCAAGCATTCTTGATGAAAAGACCAGAGCTGAATAGAATATTTGACTTCCAAATACAAGACTCAAGAGAAGCATGAAAACATAAATAGGAAAGAAAAATCATAAGTACTTATTAAATTTGAACTAGTTACATTCCTACATGGAAAGACAATATTTGTAACTCATGAGACCTTTGTCAGTATTAGGGTAGTTGGAGGGAAAAAAAATATATGGATGGATAGATAGATAGATAGATAGATAGATAGATAGATAGATAGATAGATAATGATTTGAAGATGAAGTGGTCATATCTAAAAAATAAAATAATGGGGTTAGAGAAGATTATACTGGGAGAAGGAGAAAGGGAGAGGTAGAATGGGGTAAATTATCTCTCATAAAACAGACAAGAAAAAGCTTTTACAATGGAAGGGAATTGTGGGAAGGTGACAGGGAGTGAGTGAACCTTATTCGTATCAGATTTGGATTAAGGAGGGAACAACGTACACATTCAACTGGGTATGGAAATCTATCTTACCCTACAGGAAAATAGGGGGAAGGGGATAAGAGAATGGTAGATGATAGAAGGGAAAGCAGATTGGAGGAGGGGGTAATCAGAAGCAGCAAACACTTCTGAGAAGGGATAGGGTTAAAGAGAGAATAGAAAAAATGGGGGTAGGGATAGGATGACAGGAAATATAGTTAGTTTTTCACAACATGACTACTATGGAAGTGTTTTGCATGATGACACATGTTTAACTTGTATCAAGTTGCTTGCCTTCTTAATGAGAGTGGGTAGGCAGGAAGGAAGGGAGAGAATTTGGAGCCCAAAGTTTTAAAAACAAACATTAAAAATTCTTTTCACATGCAACTGGGAAATGATACAATGGCAATTGGGTATAGAAATCTATCCTGTCCTAGAGGAAAATAGAAGGGGAAGGGAATAAGAGAAGGTGGGTGATAGAAGGGAAAGCAGATTAGGGGAAGAGGTATTTAGAATGCACACTATCTTGGGGTAGGGGAAGTGGCAACAGGGGGAGAAAATTTGGAACCGAAAATCTTGAGTTCCCAAAATGCATTAGTGTTCTGATTTTCCCACATCTTCTCCAACATTTATCATTTTCCTGTTTTGTCATGTTGGCCAATCTAATAGGTGTGATGTGGTATGTCAGAGTTGTTTGGATTTGCATTTCTCTAATCAACAGTGATTTAGAGCGTTTTTTTTGTAAGACTATATAGATGGCTCTAATTTCTTCATCTGAAAACTGCCTGTTCATATCCTTTGACCATTTATCAATTGGGGAATGACTGGTATTATAAATTTCACTTAATTCTCTATATATTTTAGAAATGAGGCCCTTATCAGAAATACTGGTTATGTAAATTCTTTCCCAGTTTTCTACTTCCCTCCTAATCTTGGTTGGATTGGCTTTGTTTGTGCAAAAACCTTTCAATTTAATATAATCAAAATTATCCATTTTGGATTTCGTAATGTTCTCTATTCTCCTGTGTGGTCATGAATTCTTCTGTTCTCCATAAATCTGACAGGTAAACTATTCCTTGCTCTCCCAGTTTGCTTATAGTATCAGCCTTTATATCTAAATCATGAACTTTGACTTTATATTGGTTCGTGGTGTGAGATTTTGGTCTATGCCTACTTTCTGCTCTACTCTTTTCCAGTGATGCCAGCAGTTTTTTATCAAATAGTGAGTTCTTATTTCAGAAGCTAGGGTGTTTGGGTTTCTCAAAAAGTAGATTACTATAGTTATTGACAACTGTGTCTTGCATACCTAATCTATTCCACTGATCCATCACTCTATTTCTTATCCAGTATCAAGTAGTTTTGATGATTGCTGCTTTATAATACAATTTAAGATCTGGTATGACTAGGCTACATTCCATTTCATGTCTTTTCATTAGTTCCCTTGATATTCTGGAGACTTTCTTATTGCAAATGAATTTTTTTATTATTCTTAAAAGTTCAATGATATTTTTTTTTGCTCATTTGATTAGTGTGACACTGAATAAGTAAATTAGCTTAGGTAGAATTGTCATTTTTATTATATTAGCTCGGCCTATCCATGAGCAACTGATGTTTTTCCAATTGTTTAGATCTGACTTTATTTGTGTGAAAAGTGTTTTGTACTGGTTTTCATATAGTTCCTCAGTTTGTGTTGGCAGGTAGGATCCAAAATATTTTATAATGTATACCATAACTTTAAATGCAATTTCTCTTTCTATTTCTTGCTATTGGGTGTTGTTAGTAATATATAGAAATACCAATGATTTATGTGGTTTTATTTTATAGCCTGCAACCTTGCTAAAGCTGTTTATTATTTCAAGCAGTTTTTTACTTGACTCTGCAAGATTCTCTAAGTATGTCATCATACCATCTGCAAAAAGTGATAGCTTTGTTTCTTCTTTGCCTATTCTAATACCTTCAATTTCTTTTTATTCTCATATTGAATAACAGTGGTGATAATGGACATCCTTGTTTCACCTCCGATCTTACTGGAAATTCTTCTAGCTTGTCCTCCTTACATAAAATGCTCTCATAGCCTACAATCAGAGTCATTGAAATAATTGATCAAGGCTCAGATTCTTAAAATTCTATTCTGGTTTTTGCTCATTTTGGAAAGTTGAACTCTGCTCCTGGGACACAGAATATTGTCCCAAACTTATTGTATTTTGTGCTGTAGGCCTGGTTGCTACCTTTATGTGCTGGGGCCTCAGGTACTAATGGCTTGTCCACTGTGGTGGGGAACACCGGTCTAGTCTTGCCTGTTGTGCCTTGGGCTCTGGGACTGGCCATTTGCATTCTATACTGGGCCAGGAGGCCTCACAGCTGTCTTGTGTCACTGGCGTGCTGAACCAGGATCATGGGGCCTTGGTTGATGATACGTGCTATGGCTAAGAGCCTCCAGCTGGCTTTCCTGGGCACCACTTGAGTTAGACTCTGCTCCCCTTTTACCCAAATGAGACAGATTTTTCCTGAAGTCCTGTGAAGTTATCTTAAGCTGGAAAATTGTTTCACTTTGTCTTTTTGTGTATTCTGTCACTCCAGAATTCTTTTGAGGCTTCATTTAATGTTGTTTCTGAGGGAAACTGAGAAGAACTCAGACAACTTTTAGGCTTCTCTTTGCTTTCTTGGCTCTGCCCCTTCCCTGCAGGAATTGTTTTCTTTGAAGAACTTTTGTATACCTTTTTCTATTTTACCAATTTTGTTTTTTACTAAGTTATTTCATCACTACATTTTTTGTACCTCATTTTCTATTTTGCCAATTCTGTTGTTAATAATTATCTTTTCAAAAGTTGCTTTCTTTGATTTCATTACTTAGTTGTGTTTTTTTTTCACAACTACTTTTATTTGGTTTTGAAAATATTTTTAAGTCTCCCAGAAATCATTTTGGGCTTATGTCCAACTCCAACCTTTTGTTTTCTGAGGATTTGCTTGTAACTGTTTTCTTTTCACTGTCTTCTGTTGAATTTGTGCCTTAATCTTCCCTGCTACCATAATAGCTTTTTATGCTCTGATTATTTTTGTTCTCTGCTCATTTTCCCACCCTTTTCTTGATTTGGAACATTATATTAATGGGCTCTTCTTTCTGGCATGGGACAAGGAGCAACACTATCTCAGGCTTCAGGTTTTCTCATACTGTTATTTCTAGAGCTAGTTCTGTGGGTTTGGAAGTTTTCTGTGCTTCCCAGGTGGTATAGTCTTGGGAGACATATGATCACTGTTCTCTTGCTCTGCATTCTTGTTCTTACCCAACAAGGAACATTTTTTTTTCATTTGGGATTGCAATCAATACTGATCTTCAGGTTCTCTGTTTCCTTAGAGCTTGATAGAAAGTGTACCTCATTGTCCCTGAGCTATTACCCAAAACCCATAATCCAGAAGTGGGCTGAGTCTCCAAACTGTGCCTGCTTTCCACAATGTTAGGCCATATCTCAGACCATTACTTAGAAATGAGTATAAAAAGCTTGGGAAAGTGAAGCAAGTCTAGACTATCCATGGCTAGGAATAAGAATGTTGTGTTTAATCATATACATACATACATGCATGCATATATACACATATACACTTGCACATATGCATGTGCACATACATATACATACACACATACATGCATATACACATATATACACACACATATATGTATATATACACATATGTGTATATGTGCATATATGTGTGTATGTGTATGTTGTATATATGTATGTGTATATATATGTATGTGGAGATATATATGTATGTGGATATATATGTATATGGATATATATATGAATGTGGATGTATATATGGATGTGAATATATATATATGTATGTATGTATATATGTATGTATATAATCTCTTTTCCCGCTCTCAGTCACTCACTCAAAACCATCTTGTTGTTTGCAGCCTTTTTCTTCCCCTTAAATACATCATTAATAAGTGCAAAATAGCTCAACAACAGGGGAAATTTCAATACTGGATCTACTAGTCCCGGTATCAGAGAAAAGCTTGAGGAAAGGTGAATGTGTACATAAATCAATGGGAACATTTATGCTTCTCCCACAGAACTGAGTTTTAGAATCAAGTAGATCTATCTGATCTGTCAGATCTGAAGTAAGTGTTTTTTACTTCTAGGCTGGCTTGAATCATTCTTCAGATTCAGCATTCTTGCTTTCTAGTCCTCTCTTTTCTTCTTTCTCAGTGATTTTGATTCATGACATATTCATTTCTCATTCTCTATCTGCAGAAACAAGAGCCTTACAATGAAAGAAATCTCTGTCCATAAATAGTTTGGATTACTTTTAGCTGAGCTCATAACCATAAGCAATAAGCAGCTATTCAATATGGCCACCAATCCTCCTATCCTTTATTTCCCATTATATTTTAATTAATATTTCCCTAGGAATCATATACAGTTAGATTCTGATTAATGTTGATAATGAATTTCATGAAGTGGTCCTATGTATTTAAATTTGCACTATTTGAAGTTATAATGTAGTATCAATCCCTATAATAAGGTTTTTAGACTGATGAGATTTCAGATGAATGTCTAATGTTTGTCGACATTAGCAATGTTAATCCCTTTCTCATGGAAGCAAAGCTCCTAGTTTCTACAAGCCTTTGTATGCCATTCCATATTCCCATGTAGGAGCTATGAATTTTAAATGATACTCTCTCTAATGTTGGTGAATTGCACTGGCTCATTGCTTTGTTGTTTAGAACTTGAGGGCCATACATCCTCCACTTTGATGGCTGCATGCTGAATGGCCATAGGGCAATAATAATAATGTAAAATATTTGAGTACTTTTCAAAGATATATACAGGGTGAAATATGGATAAAAATCCTCCTACCAATAACTGCACTAATGTTTGAAAAAATAGCTCTTTCAGAGTTTGGAAAATGAATCTCTGTAACATTTGATTTTAAATCATTAGGCTATGGACATTCCATCATGATGCAATTTATAGCATTCATCCTGAAGTCACTTATTTTAATAAGAACATCTTAAGATGAAGAGTCAAGGGATGTTTCAAACTTCCTACCATTTAGAAGCATAATTACCACCTGTGATTTGTGAGTATGTATATATGCAAGCAGTTTTGTTTCTCTTGATATTATGATGTTGCTAAGACACACTAGCTAGTGGACTAATATCCATATTTATCTGTGGCTCTCTTATTTAAAAACTACATGTGAAATTATTGTAATCATGAGTCATTCTATCTCAGTATAAACATATATAATACAAACATATACTTTGAAGATTTTTAACTTCTAAAGTCTTCTAGAAAGCTTCCTCTGGGAGTCTATAATAAATAGGATAACTATTTTAAACAAATAGTTTATTTTTATTTCAAGCTCAGTCATTCACTATAGAAGTGGAATACGACAGGACCAATGAGTTGAGCAGAGTTGACTACCATTATCATGACCGGAGGCTGAGACGAGGTGATTTAAATAGGATAGCCTGTCCAATAGCTAGAGGGATAGTGTAAGGGAAGGTTATGTGAAACATAATGACATAACTATTTCTGTCATTGGGCAGCATCAAAATGCTATGATTATCTCAGTTCATTACCTGCAGACTACCCATATCTCACATGGCCCTCTTTAGAATCTTGACAGTGATCTGTTTCAAAGGCCCATACCATTGCCTTTCATGTTACCTTATAGCATCTATTTTTAAGTGTTGGGATTTACTAAGTTTTTCCTGTAGGTTAAAGGTAGGAAGGGAAGTTGTAAACTTCCTGACACTTTAGTAAACTTGATTCTAATAAACTCTATGACATTTAATAAGAAAATGTAACTGAGAGGTGTAAAGCCAAGATGGTGGGGTAAAAACAGTGACTTGGTTGAACTGTCCCCCAAACCCCTCCAAATACCTGTAAAAATGTCTCTAAACAAATTCTAAAGCAGCAGAATCCACAAAAAGACAGAGTGAAACAAATTTCTAGCTCAAGACAGCCTAGATGTTGATTGGAAATGTATCTTACACCAGGCAGAGAGAGGAACGTAGTTCAGTGCGGGCACACAGGCAAAACAGCCCTCAGTGAACATGGAGTAGGCCTCAGAGGACTTAGTCATGTGCAGCTGTGGACGTTTCCAGACTTCTCAACCCATGAATACCAAAGACAACTTAGAAGGTCAGTGGAAAAAGTCTGTGACTGTGGAAAGAGAGAAGCACGGTCCCAGCCTCACTCCTAAATGCAGCCCCAGGAGGTGGCTTCTTCTGGAGTTTTGGGCCCACAGATTGAGGGGAAATTTAGTGGCTAATCAGAGGGGGGATTGCAGGCATCTCTTTGCTGGTGCTAAGGCAGGATTCTCTTGCTTTGCCCATGCTTGGATCTGGGTCACAGTTCTGGGTAGTAGTCTTGGGTTGAGGAGGACTGCTGGTGTGGTAAAGCTTGTAGTGGTGGAGAGGAAATCCTCCTCAAAGTTCCAAGGCAGAAAAGAGTGGTGTGGTCACTCATAGACCAGAGCACAGGCCAGGAGAGGAGTAAACACCTTGCTCCTTATCATACCACCTTGGAAAAACTGAAATTTACAGGTCCTTAGAAGTATCTTTGAAACCAGCTGCACAAAACCCCTAAAGCTTGGGACACACTGGAAACAAACCCCTACCTTAACAACAGTTTAAAACTCAAGTAATCAGCTGGGATCATGAGCAAACAAAGGCACAAAAAAGTCAGACCATAGAATCTTTCTTAGAATCAAAACATACAACCAGAAGAGGACAACAAAGTCAAAGCTCCTACATAAAAAACCTCCAAGAAAAATATGAATCAGTCCCAGGTGATGGAAGAGCTCAAAAAGGATTTTGAGAAACAAGTAAGAGAAGAGAGGAAAAACTGGGAAGACAAATGAGAGTGATGCAAGACAGTCATGAAAAACATGTCAACAACTTGCTAAAGGAGACCCAAAAAATACTGAAGAAAATAACTCCTTAAAAAATATCCTATCCTGGTACAGAAATCCATCCTGCCCTACAGGAAAATTGAAGGTGAAGGGGATAAGAGAAGGGGGGGAGAAATAGACAGGAAGGCAGACTATGGGAAGGAGTTTTAGAATGCATGCCATCTTGGGGGGGGAGGGGTGAGATGGGGTGAAAATTTGGAACTCAAAATCTTGTGGAAGTAAATGTTGAAAACAAAAAAAATAAGTAAAAATTACCATAAAAAAAGAGTTGCCCCTTCTCCTTGACCAAGTACACCTCTCCACATGCACAAGTGATTCCATTACATCCCACTTTCCCCAACAGATTACTTCCTCTCTCTCTCTCTCTCTCTCTCTCTCTCTCTCTCTCTATACATATATATACATATATATATACACATATACATATATATATATATACACATATACATATATATATACATATATATATGGCAAAAGAGATCCAAAAAGACAATGAGGAGAAGAATGCCTAAAAAGCAAAATTAGTTAGTTTAACATACAATTTCCATCACATGAAAGATTCATGTCATCTCTCAGAAATAATTTTTTACCCTGTGATAATTAAAGATGATTAAAAGTTCCTTCTTGATCAACTTTAATTCAGCATTCTAAAGTCAGAAAACTTTTAAAGTAGGGATCAGTTTTAGACTTATTATGACCCCTGAGCTCCTCCACTAATTAAGCTACAACTTATGATTTCTTATACTAATATTATTCCTAGACAAAATCCCCTAAAAGTGAAAGGTACCTATTTGTTGACCTTCTCTTTAACTATGCAGTTCTTGATTCCAATTTCCAGTGAACATGGAGCAGGCCTCAGAGAACTTCATCATGTGCAGCTGTGGCAGTCTCCAGACTTCCCAACCCATGAACACAAAAGACAATTTAGAAGGTCAGTGGGAAAAGTCTGTTTCTGTGGTGAGAGAGAAGCATGGGGTCCTAGTTCCATTTCCCCAAGCTCTGCCTCAGGGTGGTGGCTGCTTCCTGAGCTTCTGGCCTGCAGACTGAGGGGGAATCAAGATCATAGGGGAATTGCAGGAATCTCTTTTCTGGCACAGGATTCTCTTGCTTTGCCTGTGCTTGACTTTCAATACAAGACTTAAGTGAAACATGAAGAAGTAAACAGGAAAGAGAAATCATAAGAGACTTACTAAGGTTGAACTGTTTATTTTCCTGCATGGAAAGATGATATTTATAACTCATGAGTCCTTTGTCAATATTAGAGTAGTGGGAGGGAAAAAATTATATGTATGTATGTATAGATAAATAGATAGATACATAGATAGATAGATAGATAGATGGCACAGGGTGAGTTTAAGATGAAGGGGTGATATCAGGAAAATAAAATTAAGGGGTGAGAGAGGATTATACTGGGAGAAGGAGAAAGGAAGAAGTAGAATGGGGTAATTATCTCACGTGAAACAGATAAGAAGAGGCTTTTACAGAGGGGGGGAAATGCGGGAAGGTGAGAGGGAATGAGTGAATCTTATTCTCATAGGATTTGGCTTAAGGAGGGAATAACATACACAATGGGGTATGGAGATCTATCTTACTCTATAGGAAAATAAGGGGGGAAGGGGACATGACAGCAGGGTGTTGATAGAGGGGAGGGCAGATTGGGGGAAGGTATAATCAGAAGCAAACACATATGAGGAGGGACAGGGTCAAAAGAGAGAATAGAATACGGAGGGGTGGGATAGGATGAAGGGAAATATACTTAGTTTTGCACAACATGATTACTATGGAAGTGTTTTGCATGACTACACATCTATAACTTGTATCTAATTGCTTGCCTTTTCAATGAGGGTGGGTGGTGAGGGAGGAAGAGAGAAAATTTGTAACCCAAAGCTTTAAAAACACAAGTTAAAAAAATTGTTTTCACATGCAACTGGGAAATAACAAATACGGGAAATGGCATATAGAAATCTATCCTGCCCTACAGGAAAATAGAATGGGACGGGGATAAGTGAAGGGGGGGTGGGAGAGATAGAAGAGAGGGCAGATTAGGTGAAGGGATATTCAGAATTCATGCAATCTTAGATTGGGGGGAGGGATGAGATGGGGAGAAAATTTGGAACTCAAAATCTTGTGGAAGTGAATGTTGGAACCTAAAAATAAATAAATTAAAAATTAAAAATAAAAGAAAATGTAGCTGAGTTGTGAACTGATTCAATCATTTTGCATAGTAATTTGGAACTACGCCTAAAGGACTATAAAAGTGTGCATACCCTTTGCACATACAATCTCTAGGGCTGTATCCCAAAGAGATCATATAAATTGTCAAAAGGACCCCCATGTGCAGAAATATTTATAGCAGCTCTTTTCTGTTGGAAATTTAGTTGGAAATTGAGAGAATGATCATTAATTGGGGAATGACTAAACAAGTGGTGGTATATGAATATAATGGAATACTATTGTGCTATAGCTATAAGAAATGATGAGCAAGTGGACTTTAGAAAAATCTTGGAAGACTTGTATGGACTGATGCTCTCCTCAGAAATGCAAGAATCTAAGACATCTCCAAAAATCTTAGGATGAAAAATGCTATCCACATCCAGAGAAAGAACTCCGGAGTTTGAATGTGAATGGAAGCATACTATTTGCTCTTTTTTTCTTTTGTTTTTTTTCCCCCTTCTTTCTTGTAGTTCCTCCTATTGGTTCTAATTCTTCTTTACAGCATGACTAATGTGAAAATAGTAATAAAAAAAGAAAATGTAGCTGCACTTATTCAATTCCATATTTATATAATATAAAGAACAGTTATTAAAAACCAAACAAAAACATAAAAATGGAAGCAAATAAGGTCTAAGGGCTTATGACAAATGAAATAACTATGATTTCAGGTGCTGTTCCAGTCAGATAACATTATGATAACCACAAATAAATTTGCTCCATTTTGTATGACAGCATGAAGAAATGGAAGGGGACACAGGGAGGGAGGGAGGGAAAATGGATGGAAAAAAGGAAGAAAAAGAAAGAAAGAAAGAAAGAAAGAAAGAAAGAAAATTCTCTCATGGGAATTCCTAATAAAACTATCCTTTTGAAGAAGAATTCAAATTGTGAATTAGAAAGATTATGTCTCATAGAAAAGGCAACAGAAAATATATTGGCATTTGGGCTAATAGTGTTTGAGCTCATACAAGCAGGATAGTTTACAAATTAATTAGACTTGTCTCAAGGCTCTTTTGAGACTAATTGTCATTTACATGCACATGTACAAATGCATATAAATATACATATATACACAACCCACTTCTGTTCACAAGGATTTATTTCCTAATCTGAACCAGATTTCAAGGGATTTGTTGACACTGTGAACATCTCAGGGTAATATCTCACCATTATTTGAAATGCAAAAATAATGACCTCCTCATTCAGTAGCATTATTATATAAAGTATGGTCTAATGCAATTACAACTACATATTTAAACTACATATTACATTAAGGCATATATAGAAAAGTAAACTTTCTGTTTTGTGATTTCAGAATTTAACTAGTGATCAATGGGATTCCCTACACTAGTTATTTTTGTTCAGTCTTTTTTTTCAGTCATGTCTGACTTTTTGTTACCCCATTTAGGGTGTTCTTGGCAGAAATATTGGAGCAATTTGTCAATTCCTTCTCCAACTTATTGTACAGATGATGAAATTGAGGCAATCAGGGTCACATAACTAGCATCTAAGACCATATTTAAACTCACAAAGATCAGTCTTCCTGACTCCAGGCCCAGCACTCTGCACTGTACCACTAGCTGCCCTACACTAGTTAGCCCATGCCCAAATAATAAAAATAATAACAATAATAGCTAACATTTACATGACACTTTAAGATTTGCAAAATGTTGTGAATGTATCATCTTATTTAATCCACACAACAACCCTGCGAGATAGGATATGTGCTATTATTATTCTTATTTCATAGATGAAAAACCTGAAGGTGAGTGGTTAAGTGCCTACCTCAAGGTTATACATCTAGTAATAATAATGGCTAATATTCATATAGTACTTTAATATTTACAAAGAACTTTACATATTTTATGTCATTTGATATACACATTAACCATATGAGTTAGGTAGCATTATGATTTCCATTTTACAGATATGGAAACTGAGACTCAGAAAAACTGCTCAGGGTAGAATACCAATGTCTGAGACAGGCTTCCAACTCAGCTTTCTTTACTCCAAGTCCAGTAATATATCTCCTATGCTACCCAGTTGCCTAAGAAGCATACATTTTTAAAATTTAGTATTTTATTTTTCCCAATTACATTTAAAAACAATTTTAACAAACTTCTTTCAAATTCTGAGTCCTGAATTCTCTCTCTGTCCCTTCCCTATTCTTATTGAGAAGGCAAGCAATTTGACATAGGTTAAACATGTATAGTCACGCAAAACATATTTCATTGCAATTCATGCTATGAAATAAAACACAGATTAAAAAAAACAAGAACAAAGAAAGTAAAGAAAAAGTATTTACAATCTGCATTAAATACAGTTCTTTCTCTGGAGTTGGACAGATCTTTTACCACAATTCCTTCAGAATTGTCTTCGATCATTGTATTGCTTAGAAAAGCCAATTTATTCATAGTAGATCATCACATAATATTGCTATCACTGTGTACAATCTTCCATTGGTTCTGCTCATTTCCCTTTGCATCAGTTCATGTAGGTCTTTCCAGATTTTTTAAAATATCCTGCTCATCATTTTCTATTGCAAAATAATATCCCATCAAAATCATATATAACAGCTTCCCAATTAATGGACATCACCTCAATTTCCAATTCTTTGCCACTACCAAAAGAGTTGCTATACATATTTTTGTACATATCATATAGGTCTTTTTCCTTTTTGTTTTTTATCTCTCTGGGAAATAGACCTAGTAGTGGTATTGTTTCCTCAAAGATATGCATGGTTTTATAGTGCTTTGGGCATAATTCCAAATTGCTCTCTAGAGTCAGTATAAAATTTCACCAGCAGTGCATTAGTGTTTTAAGTTTTTGACATTCCCTCCATCATTTGTCATTTTTTTTCTTTCCTGTCATATTAGCTAATCTGATTGGTGTGTGGTGTTAGCTCAGGTGTTTTAATTTGCATTTCTCAAATCAATAGTAATTTAGAACATTTTTCATATGACTATTGATAGCTTTGATTACTTTGTCTAAAAACTGCCTGCTCATATACTTTGACCATTTATGAGGAATGGCTCTTATTTCTATAAATTTGACTCATTTTTTTCACATATCTGAGGAATGAGGTCTTTATCAGAGAACATTGCTGTAAATTTTTCCTTTCACAAAAGTGATTGCCAAGTATGTATTTCCCTCCTTCCTATTTTCCCCAGTTGTCCTACTGTCTCCTGTCATACTGTCCATTCTCAAAAATATTTTGCTACAGATTTTTACCTCACCCAATATACCCTCCCTATTATCATTGCTTTCTCTCATCCTCTTCCCCTCCAATTTTCCTATATGGCAATATAAACATATGTGTGTATGTATGTACGTATGTATGTATGTAGGCATTTCCACCCAAGTGAGTGAGGAAATAACATTATTCCCTCTTTGAGCCAATTCCAATCAGAGTAAAGGTGCCACATTCCCCCAGACTCCCCCATCTTCTCCTATAATATAACATCTCTCTTGGGCCTCTTTTATGTCTGATAATGTACCTCTTTCTACCTTGTCCTTCCCTCTTCTTCCAAGCCATCTTTATTTCTCACCCATTATTTTTTTTAGATAATCATCACATGACAGGCAATCCACACTTATCCTTTCTGTCTGTGTATACTCCTTCTAAGTACTGTAGTAAGGAGAAAATTTGTAGGAGTTATAAGTATCATTTGCCGTTTTAGAAATGTAAATAGTATAATCTTATTGAATCCCTTACCATTTATCTTTCCTATTTACCTTTTTATGTTTGTTTCATGTCTTGTCTTTGAAACTAAAATTTTCTATTCTGCTCTGATCTTTTCATCAGAAATGCTTGAAAGGCCTCTATTTTATTGAATATCCATTTTCCACCTGAAAGATTATATGCAATTTTGCTGAGTAGGTGCTTCTTGGGAATAATCCTAGCTCTTTTGTCTTCTGGCATATTACATTCCTAGCCATCTGATCCTTTAATATGGAAACTGCTAAATCTTGTGTTATTCTGATGCTGACTGCACAGTATTTGAGTTGTTTTCTTTTTGGCTGCTGGCAATATTTTTTCCTTGACCTTGGGGCTCTGGGATTTGGTTAAAATATTACTGTGACTTTTTTTATTTTGAGATATCATTCAGCAGGTGAGCAGTGTATTTTTTCCATTTCAGTTTTATCCTCTGGTTCTAGAATATCAGGGCAATTTTCCTTGATAATTTATTGAAAGATGATATCTGCACCCTTTTTTTGATCATAGCTTTCAGGTAGTCCAATAATTCTTAAATGATCTCTCCTGGATTTCTTTTCCAAGTCAGCTGTTTTTCCAATGAGATATTTAACATTGTCATTTTTTCAATCTTTTGATTTTGTTTTATTGTTTCTTGATGTCTCACTGAGTCATTAGCTTGCATTTGCTGAATTCCAGTTTGTGAGAAATTATTTTCTTCAGTAAGCTTTTGTAACTTTTTTTTCCACATTTGGCCAATTCTACTTTTTAAGGAGTTCTTTTCTTCAATGGAGTTTTATACATCTTTATCCATTTATCCAACTTTGCTTTTTAAGGTGTTCTTTTTTTCAGTGATTTTTCATATCTTTTTTCCATTTGGCAAATTCTGCTTTTCAAGGCATTCTTCTCTCCATGAGATTTTTGTGCCTCTTTTATCATTTGGCCTATTCTGCTTTTTAAGGTGCCCCCCACACACCATTTGTATGCTTCCTTTGCCAAGTTATTGAATCCTTTTCATATTTTCTTGCATCACTATCATTTCTCTTCCCATTTTTTCCTCTACCTCCCTTAAATGATCTTCAATGGCCTGGGGCCAATTTTTATTTTTCTTTGAGGCTTTTGATATGAGTTTTGACTTTGTTGTCTTCTTCTCAGTTTGTGTATTGATCCCCCCATTATGATATATGAGAAATACATGGCCAATCACATACATGGAGCGGGAACTCAAACTTCTATTGTGGCAAAGATGCTTATATCTTCTGGCAATATCATCATATAATTTTCTTCTAGGTGCTTGCAGTGAATGCCTTTCCAGCATCATCCACACTGCTAATGTGTCCAAAAGAATACTGTATTAATGATAGTTGTTATTTTGTCCTCTAGTCACAGCTTCTCTCCTTTAGATAGGGATATCAGCCTCCTCAGGCAGTTTTTTTTCACATCCTAAAATGATGACCTTCCCACCAATGTGATCTTTCATAGCTCTCCTTAGTCAAGTCACTCAGTGAATATTTTCATCTAGTATCACACATTGACAGTTATATGGGATGATAAGAAACTTCTCTCCAAACATTTCTCTGAATTAATCTCTACCCTGCTATTTTCTTTGAGTATCTAAACTCAACTATCATCTCAACTGTGGTTAGAAACTCATTTTTTTTGGTCTTATTCTGCAAATAACTAACAAATGAGGCCAATTAGGTGGCAGAGTGAATAAAGCACTGAACTTAGAATCAGGAAGACTCATCTTCATGAGTTCAAATCTAGCCTAAGACACTAGCTGTGTGACACTAGGCAAGTCACTTAATTTGAAGTAAGTGGCAAGCCAATCCATTATCTTTGTGAAGAAAACTCCATTTGGTGTCATGGATAGTGAGACATGACTGAAATGACTCAACAACAGCAACAACAACCTACCAAATCTTGCTACCAAGGTTAGCAAAGGACTTTTATTTTTCTTCTACCACCCATAGTCAAAGCTCTTTTCTCCCATCTGCATTGGGTCTATGATCTAACTCTTAGGTATGAACCATGAGACTGTTACTTAGCACCAGTCCCTCTTCCTTACATGGCTTCAGATTCCTTCTGGTTTGATCCTGGACTTCCTCTTGTCCTACTACAGTGCAAAAGGTCTTGGAATAGTCCTAGCACTGAAAAGTTCTGAGCCTGGAGTTCTCTTGACTATATCCTTGTCAGCCTTGTGTAAGTTAAAAAAATGACTATTTTTTTTCTTTCTTGAATTTAAGGACACAATGTGATGTCTGGTCTTTGTGGAGTAGTTATTCCTTCTACTCTACTATTTTAACTTGCCAATTAAAGTTTCAGGGCTCTCTTATTAAAACAGAAATGGCATTAAGTGTGTCTGTAGGAAGCAAACTCTTTAACCTTATCTATTATGCTCTGATGTTCTGAATGATGATGATGGTGATAAAGAATAAGAATAATAAATAATTTCAGGTTTAAACATTCTTTACATATGTTATCTCATTTTATCTTCTCACAACAATGATGCAGAGTACTTCTACTACTTGCCATTTTCTTTCACAGGATGGGAGGTTTACCACTTGGGGCCAATAATAGGAAGGTGCTATTATTATCATCTCTATTTTATAGGAGAAAATAAGTCTCTGAGTGGCTAAGCAATTTGCTTGTATCATACAGCTAACAAATGTCTAATATAAGCTTTTTTATTCCAGCAACCTTCTGTAATTTACCATCCAGTCACCTACCCAAGTTATGATCTGCCAGTTGCAGAAAATATTTAACCAATCCACTGGCTGGACTGACTACAGAAGACTCTAAATCCTAGTAGGCTTTGGCCTACTTTTGCCTCCCAGAGCATCATATTGCTGACTAGTTTCCCTCAGTCTTTCTATATCATTCTGCTTTCTTCTTTAGCTGTTCCTTTGTTCATACCAATTCCTAAATCTGGTACAGACTTCTTTACATCTTCATTTTTAATGTGTATTTCTTCCATCAAGACCCATCACAGATACCATATTTCCATGAAGGCTTACCTGATATCCCAGATGAAAGTAATATTTCCTCTCAAATTTTTCCTAGTACTTTTCTGGGAACTTTCCTTTACATTTATATAACATTCACTTGCATTAGAATTATTTGGCAGTTCCCCTCATCTCTAACCCAAATAGTTGGATGCACACTCCTTGAGAGGAGAGCCTGTGCTAAACTGATTTTTCATACCTAGCACCTAACATAATTTGTTGCATATAATACGTGTTTAATAAATGTAAATTGATCTGAAAAATAAGGAGGATATATGAGGCATGAATGACAGCTGACTGTTAGCATTTATTCTATTTTTGTCACAGGATAGGCATTGGAATAAATTTTCTTTTCTAATTTTTGCCAAAATTCTTACCATAATGGTCATGTGACTACAGAAATGCAAAGAATACATTGTCAGTTTTTTTCTGCCCTTACAGTGATGTTAATCAATATCCTAGGCTAATTTGCTTGGTCCTGGATTGGGTGGAATGTATGTACTGAGAATTAAAAACAATTTACTTACAACAAACTAAATAACCAACAGGCCTAGGGGACTCCCTAATGAGGTATATTAAGTTTGTTTAAAATTAAAATATGTTGACCATAGAGATTGTTTTCTATACTATTTGGGTATGGCGGTGAGCTTGACTAACAAGAGTTGGAAATATATTGATTAACCAAATCAGTCTTGCAAAAGAGAAGAAATATCAAAAACACATCTATCATATGGTATCAACTCATCAAAAAAACTCAATAGTAAATGATAACAGCATCTTAGCAGAGGGCCAAAAACTTGCGTCTTCAGAAACAGAGTGGATCAAAAGGGAGGCATCATGTATGGCCAAAGATGATGTGAGATTCCAGCTGAGTTTTTGCTTTGAATTAATCCATTGTCTAGCTCATTCTGGAAAAAAGTGATGCATTAATAGGGACTCCAACTGTCAATTTGAATAGATGAATATCACAAGAATACCATAAACTTGGGTGTAACTATGAAGGAGACCACATAGAGAAGGCCCTGGGTATACTTTCATCCCAGTTGGCACCATAAATTTTATTTTTTCTACCTCCCAGAACTCCCCTGTGACTTAGAAATATTTGTTCCCAAGTGGTCAAAGAGTCTTTTCTAATTTCTAATTGATTAGATATATTTTGAAAATGGTACCTCATAATTCAAGTAGGACAGAATAGGGTAGAAATTCTATTAACATTACAATTCCTAGTCTTTATGAAAGATGTCTATGGAATATTAAAATATTTAATATTAAAATATTAAACAACAAAATTCACTATGATTATAGCTTAAATACTTGACTAGTGGTTAACATAGTTTTAGACTTTCCTTGCCTTCATTTTATGACAACAAATAAACTAAACATTCAAATTAAAGATTGAACAATTTATAAAGGAATATGAGAAGAATATGTTACTCTACATTTTTATAAGTCAGAATTGGTGAGCCATTAATGAAGATGTTCTAGCTAAAATAATTGATAACTTATTCAGGCATGGTGAGTAAACCCAAGAGATCAAATATGACATTTCCATTTAGTCCTTAAAGATAGATTTTGGCCAAATCATATTTTCAAAGGACTGAAAGCAAAATCATCTTTTAGGACAATATTTTAGTTGGCAATTTCTTCATCAACTGCAAAGCAATATCCTAATTCTTGGGTTAAAACGTGATCACTGTCATTCACATATTTGCCTTCAAATGTAAATTAAAGCAAAAAAACAAAAACTTGATGTATTCAGAATAAATTAATGATAGGAAAAACATCTGGATCAATTTTGTGCTATGATAATACATATAAAACAAACAATCATTATCAGACTTTGTACCTAGCCTTCTTTATTCTTTTTTTCTCTTATTTTTTCCCCAATACTGAGGAAACAGTTCACTAGATTCTTATAGGTAGGCCTGGTCAAAATGTAGGAAGTTGGGTGGGAGAAAGCCCATTAGTGAGATGCTATGCACTTCAAATCTTTTGTTGTTAGTGTTGAAGTTTTTCAGTAGATTGAGGCAGTCATTTTTATTTTTGTTTTGCTTTATCCCCTAACAGCAGGTACATGAATAAATGAGCCAGAAGCAAGCATAACTTAGACTATAATATAATTCTTTGACCAATACTTCACCTCTCTAAAACTGTAAGCATGAACCTTCATATTCTACAACATGAGAGCAAAAGAGCTTCACAAATTAGCTTTTAACATAATAGCTAATTCTTTTGATTGTAACATCCCAAAAATAATTGATTATCTTTTAAAGTATTGCTTTCCTTGGATTTCAGCAAAGTAAAACTCTACTGTAATTAGGGAACAAACTACTGATTTCAGTGAGCCGTAACAGTGGTGTGCTATTTTTTTTTAATGGACATATCACTTTAAACTTAGCCTTCAACATCTGTTCTGCTTTCTAACCATAAATGGAAAAAAGAACATAATTTACAACTGTATCATCAAATACAATACGCAAGTGATTTAAATGTGTGTATGTTTTTTATTCAATGCCACATGCATCTGTTATGCTAGTTTCCTATTGTATAAATAAATTATCAAACTTTCCCTGGAGAAGAATTTTTGTGCTGTTTTTCCCCTAAGATAAACTAAATATTTTTTTCTTGTAAGAGTAAGACTTTCATTTTACTCTTTTGTTTTCATTTTTATGGCAAAGTTTAGACGAGCACAATGACCATGTGAGTTTCCTTCAGATCTGTAAGACTGACATCCAATTCTTAAAAGTTTTTCAAACTAAAGAACAGCTATTTTATGAGGATTTCACACATTAAATTTTTCATGTGAAGTTCTTTCAAGGAATAATGGCTGTATGTAATTTATTTAAGGGAAATTATTAGCCAAAAGTTTAATATAAAGAAAGACCTGATTATGTAGAAATAACTACTGGTTATATACCTCTCACTTTTCACTCTAACTAATTATTCTAGCTGCAATGCAGCCATTTCATTCCCTTTCTAAGTTTCAAGAAACCAGTAATATGGATGAACTGAAATCAGATATACAATTTTAATAATTTCACAATTAAAAGGGTCCAAACCTTCAACAAGCATGTATTAACTGCCTACTAAATATTAGAATTTGTGCTAGGCACTGAGGATGGAAAGAATTTGGGAAAGTAGTTCTGATTTGAGGAACTTGTATTCTCAATTATTCATGCTAATGGTAGAAGGAAGGTAATAGTGCTGACCCTGTGTAACAAATAAACTTTGTATGCATAAAAGTGGGTCACAACTTAGAGGGTAAACCAAAGAATTAATAGGCTCCCAGGAGTTTTTAACCTGTTTTTTTTTTAATTTTGACAAACATATTCCAAAATAATTATTCTCATTGTAATTGAATCAATTTTATTTTATTCATTTCAAAACATTGCTCTGAGAAGGAAACAGCAGGGTGTTTCACTGAAGAGTGAAAGGAATTTAAAGCACAGAGGAGAAGATTAAGAACTCCTGTTCCAGAATATACTGACTTGAGTCACCTCAAAGGTGGAGGTAAAGTGTGGGAAATCTGAATGTAGCAGACTTTTGTCTAGTAGGAGATATAAAAAGATAAGGAAGAGCATTAATGGATACCACCGATACTTCTATTACTAGTCACAATACTGATGCCCATAAAACAGCTATCACTAATTCTGTTACATTATTTTCGAAAGTAAATTGAACTACCTACTGAGTATGGCAACAGCAACACATTGCCAGCAACATCATTACCCATTGTGTGATTTGTCCTTCATTCTTGAAGAGGACCATGACATCAGGAAGATGATGACACGACTTGCAATTGACTTTGATTTGAGTGAGGGAGGGCTGTGTAAAGTCACCAGCCTCACTTTCTCCTTGAGAGGATCTGGGCCCAGAGGTCAGATATTGATCAGGATAACTAGAGATTGCCTAGGATGTAATGGGATACCTTGGCCCTTTTAAGCTAGAATCTTTCCAGGTTCTCTGAAAGGACAGGTCAGCATTCCCCTTAATAAGGATAGAAGAGTTCCTAGTGGCCTTTATAACACATGTAAGGTTAAAGCATTATCACCTACTCTGTGGCATCTAACTCATTGTGACTTTCATATTGGTAGGTCAAATTAGCACAGAAAATGTGATCTAATAATCATTGACTATTTCAGATACAGAATTAGCCACCTATGTAGATACATTGCTCAGAGAAAGAGAAAAGTAAAGCAATAAAAATAATGGAATTGATGTTTCTGATTGTGTGCTTGGTAACTTCTTTGCTAGTGATAGCACTTGGTAACTTGGTCTCTTCTGTTTTACTATTTTTAATGTTATGTTTCTATTTATTTAGTATTTTATTTTTCCCCAGTTACATGTAAAGTCAAGATTGACTTTACATGTAACTGGGGAAAAATAAAATACTAAATAAATAGAAAAAGTTCCAAATTCTCTGCCTTCCTCTCTCACCCCCCCCCCCACTGAGAAGGCAATCAATTTAATATAGGTTATACATGTATATGTATATTTAATATGTATATTTAATATAGGTTATACATGTGTAGTTACGCAAAACATAACCATAACAGTCAAGTTGTGAGAGAAAATATAGAACAAAAACTCAAGAAAAATAAAGAAAGTAAAAAAAGTATGCTTCAATTTGTATTCAGAAACCATCAGTTCTTTCTCTGAGGATGAATAACATTTTTCTTCATAAGTCCTTCAGAGTTGTCTTGGATCATTGTATTGCTAAGATCAGCAAAATAAGCCATTCACAGCTGATCATCTTAAAATATTGCTGTTACTTTGTAGACAGTATGTTACACTTTGCATCAGACTATCCAAGTCTTTCCAGGTTTTTCTGAGAATATCCTGCTCATCATTTCTTATAGCACAACAATATCCCATCATAATTACATATCACACACAATTTGTTGAGCCTTTCAACAATTGAAGGGCATCACCTCAATTTCTAACTTGTTTTTCCTGCTGAAAAGAGATGCTATAAGTATTTTATACAGGTACTTTTCCTTTTTTGTTTTTATCTCTTTTGTGATACAGATCTAGCAGTGGTATTGCTAGGTCAAAGGGTATGCGTGGCTTTATAGCACTTTTAGTATAGTTCCAAATTGCTGTACAGAATGGTTGAATCAGTTCACAACTTTGCCAACAATGCATTAATATCTCATTTTTCTCACATCCCCTCCAACATTTCTCATTTACCTTTCTCTTCCTTTAAATAATCTAATAGGAATGAGGTAGTACCTCAGAATTGTTTTAATTTTCATTTCTCCAATAAATAGAGAGTTCGATTATTTTTTCATATGACTATATATAACTTTGATTACTTCATATGAAAATTGGTTATATATTTTGATCATTTATCAATTGGGGAATGGCTCTTATTTTTATAAATTTGGCTCAGTTCTCTATATGTTTGAGAAATGAGGTCTTTATCAGAGAAAATTGCTTCAAAAATTCTTTTCATAGTTATTATTGCTAACTGTATTTCCATCCATCCTCTTTCATCCACCCCTATTTATTCTAGTGTATCTCCTTTCACCCCATCCTTCCTTGAAAGTGTTTTAAAAGATTATAAGGATTTATAATCTCCTCTCCCCAAATCTGCCCTCCCTTCTATGACACCTCCCCTTTTCCCTTCTTTCTCTCATGCTTTCCTATAGGGTAGGATAGATTTCTATATCCAGTTCTGTGTGTATGTTATTCACTCTTTGAGTCAATTCTGATGAGAGTAAGGTTCACTCACTCCTCTTCAGCTCTCCCCTCTTCCCTCCAGTGTAAAAGCTTTTACTTGCTTCTTTTATTGAGATAATTTACCCCATTCTACCTCTTGCTTCTTCTCTCTCCCAATATATTCTTCTCTAATCCTCTACTTTTATATTTAAGATATTATCCCTTCATATTCAACTCACACCTGTGCCTTTTGTCTGCATATATTACTTCTAACTACCCTAATAATGAGAGAGGTCTCATGAGTTACAATTATCATCTTTCCATGTAAGAATGTAAGCAACTTACTCTTATTTAGCCTCTTATGATTTCTCTTTCCTGTTTACCTTTTATGTTTCTCTTGAGTCTTGTATTTGAAAGTCAAATTTTCTATTCAGCTCTGGTTTTGTCATCAAGAATGTTTGAAAATCCTCTATATCATTGAATGTCATTTATTCCCCTGAATTATTATATTCTCTTTTGCTTGTTAGGTGATTCTTCATTGTAATCCTAACTCCTTTGCTTTCTGAAATATCATATTCAAATCCTTATGATCTTTTAATGTAGAAGCTGTTAAATCTTGTGCTATCCTGACTGTGGCTTCCATCATATTTGAATTGATTCTTTCTGAATGCTTGAAATATTTTCTCCTTGAACTGGAAACTCTGTAATTCGGCAATAATATTCCTGGGAATTTTCATTTTGGGATTTTTTTCAGGAAGTGGTTGGTGGATTCCTCAAATTTCTATTTTATTCTTTGATTTTAGAATATCAGGGAAGTTTTCCTTGATAATTTATTGAAAGATGATGTTGAGGCTTTTTTTTTGATCATGGTTTTCAGGTAGTTTGGATTAGCTCTCCTCAATGTATTTTCCAGGTGAGTTGTTTTTCCAACGAGATATTTCACATTTTCTTTGACTTTTTCATTCTTTTGATTTTCTTTTATTCCTTCTCGATTCTTCATAAAGTCATTAGCTTCCATTTTATCCATTGTAATTTTTAAGGAATTATTTTCTTCTGTGAGCTGTTTGACCTCCTTTTCCATTTGGTCTGTTCTGCTTTTTAAGGCATTCTTCTCCTCAGTGGCTCCTCTTTTGCCTAGTGTAGTCTATTTTTAAGGTGTTATCTTCAGCATTTTTTGTGTCTCCTTTACCAAGCTGTTGACTCTTTTCTCATGATTTTCTTGCATTACTCTCATTTCTCTTCCCAATTTTTTCTGTCCCTCTATTCCTTGATTTTCAAAATCCTTTTGAAGTCTTCCATGGCCTTAGACCAATTTATATTTTTTCTTGGAAGGTTTCAATGTAGGTGTTTGACTTTGTTGTCTTCTTCTGAGTGTGTGTTTTGATCTTCCTTGTCACCATAATAACTTTCTATAGTCAGTTTTCTTTTCCATTTTTGCTCATTTTCCTGGCCTATTACTTGACTTTTTACTCTTTGTTAAAGTAGGGTTCTGCTTCCAGTGTGGAGGGCACATTGTCCCAAACTTCAGGGGTTTTATTCAGCTTTTTTCAAAGATACTTTTAGGGACCTGTAAGCTTTCAGTTCTTCCAAGATGGTATAATCTGAGAAATTTAATACTCTCTGGGCCTGTGATCTCATCAGTGAGGGACCACAAGCACTCTTTTCTTCCCAGGAACTGTAAGCATGCTCCCCATTCCACTGTGGCTGAAAGATCTGCTATGTTAGTGCTCCTCCTTGCATGGGAACTGCCACTAGGACTGCTACCTGCATCTGAGTATGAGTAAAGCAACAGGATCCTGCCTCAATGCTAACACAAGTCCGCCTGTAATCTACTTTTTACCAGTTGTTCAACCCCCTTTACCATCTGTGGGCTGAGAGCTCTGGGAGCAGCTGTTGCCACTGCCACTACTGATTCAATGGCTCCCAACACCTCCTGATTTGCTGTGACTGGCATACCCTTCACTCTCACCCAGGTTGGGACACCTTTCCTGATAACTTCTTATTTGTCTTTGTTGTCTATGGTACGAGTGGTCTGAAAACCTTTACTGCTGCTAGTGATTCAGTCACCTGGAGGCCTGGTTCTGATTTGCTGGGGCTCGGTCTTTGCTGGTATGGCATGGGCTAGACTAATTCCTCTTTCACCTTGATGCAACAGACCTTTCCTGCTGACCTTCTAGGTTTTCTTGGTCTGGAAATTTGTTTCATTCTGTCTTTTTGTGGTTTCTTTTTCTTTAGAATTTATTTTGAGTCATTTTAAAGATATTTGGAGGGGTATGGAGGAGAGTTCAGGCAAGTCTCTGACTACTCTGTCATCTTGATTCCACCTCCTGAATTTGGTCTCTTCTGAAACTTCTTCTTTTTTTCAGAAAAAAAAACAAACAAACAGCAAAATGAGACAAAATAGACATCCTTTAACTGAAGCAATGCTTTATTTGAGGAAAGGCAGAATGACAGCAGTTGCAAGTTGTAGGCTAAAATATAAGCAGGTATTATGAATTTTTATATTTCAGTACTTAAATGGAACAGTGATCTCTTTGATACAACTTTTTCTTCATCAGTTGAGATCACAACTAATATCAAAGTATTTCATGAGCACAAGAGTATCTCAAGGGCCATTTAAAGTAATCTTACTGGACTAAACACTCCCTCCACATTCTACCTTCTGATAAAGGGAAATCCATCATCTCTTGGGATAGTCTATATCACATTTTGAAAGTCTTAATAGTGAGAAAACTCTTCCTAATACCAAATATAAATTTTCCTCTTTGAAATTTCTACTTTCTCCTAGTTGTGCCCTCAGTTCTTAATGGGGGCTAATATGTAAGTGAAGTCTGTCTTTGGATGCTTCTTTTCCCATCTCCCTTACCATCTCTCCTCTACCCAAGATATCCTTGTACTTATATTTCTTCATCCCACCCATCCATGTCTTCTTAAATGTGACTCTTGCACTTGTTTTGCCATACATGCTTCAGAGAATGAATCAACTTTCTTAGAGGCTGTTCTCTAGGTCTTTGCATTAAAATTTTAAATAGCAGTGCAGCATTCAGACTATCCCTTTATTATTGTTCACTGTTGCAATGTGACCATATCATATTCTTTTCCAATAATATATTTCCTCAATGATATCTATTGATGATGTACCATCTGTATCAGAGAGATGGCATGGAATAGGAAACATTAAAAAGGAAGAAGGAAAAAGTCATATGCCTGAAGTTTGGGACCCCTGAACTACCATCTGGCATTAATTACCTCTGAGACCTGGGGAAGTCACTTCACCTCTCTAAGTCTCAATTTCCTCATTAAAATAAACATGTAGAAGATAATTATCTTTAAAGGACTTTCCATCTAAATAACTTTATGAACTTTTATTTTAATCATAAATGTAGTAGATGTTGGTTTAACGTACAATTTCTGTCATGTGAAAGATTCATGTCATCTCTCAGAAATAATTTTTTACCCTGTGATAATTAAAGATGATTAAAAGTTCCTTCTTGATCAACTTTAATTCACCATTCTAAAGTACGAAAACTTTTAAAGTAGGGATCAGTTTTAGACTTATTATGTCCTCTGTGCTCCTCCACTAATTACGCTACTACTTATGATTTCTTATGCTGATATTATTCCTAGACAAAGTCACCTAAAAGTAAAAGATACCAATTTATTGACCTTCTCTTTAACTATGTAGATCTTGGTTCCAATTTCCTTTTTATGAAATGTAAAAATAACCTTCATGAGAATACCTTAATACTGAAAAATTACCATGTGTTTTAATTTAACATGAGTGCAACTTAAATTAGAAGTATTAATAGTAACAATCACTTATATGTATAATCTAACCTCTTTTTAGGAACCATAGATTGGCAATATAATGAACTTGCCATATATATATATATATATATACATATATATATATATACATATATGTATATATGGTTCTTGAATATAAGTTCTGAATATAAAGAATCCCCTAACTAAAGAATTTTATGGAAGTCAGCAGTGATAAATAGTTTGCATAGCTTCCCAGTGGGGATTGGGGAAAGCAAAAGAGGAAGGAATGAGGATCCTTATGGGGACACTCCAAAACTGAGAATTGGAAAAAAAATAAAGATAATACTTTTGAGAATCACAAAGTTTTTTTTCATTAAGAAATAAATTTGCTTCCAAAATTATGTCTTTATTTAAAAATAAAAGCAATTCTGCTCCCCATATGCATTCTTTTTCAATCTTGGCTGTCTACTCTAATGACTTCAATGCTCATTTCCAACTTTGTACAGGGATACAATGCACATAAAGGCAAAAAATGAATGTTAAATCGCAAAGTGGATCAGAAAAGTTTGTGGCTGCATGTATAGATGTATAATATTGTTTTTACTTTTGTCTCAACTATATCTTGGTCCTCTCTTTTACCAGATCTTTTGTCAGGTTTCTCTGGCAGGACTCATCTTCCAGGATCTACATTATCTACTGATGTTATTGAACAGTCTCCTGAATAGATGAAGGCATTTACTTATGTTCTTCTTTGGATTTCCTAATCATTGTTCAATCTGGTGCTCCTTTAATATCACAATGAGAGTATAAATGGGAGAATTGTACTCCTGTATGACCTACCACACTATCATCTTAGCCAAGAGTTCCCTTAGCTAAGTACCTTATCCTTACTTCTATGGAAGGAATAAATTAATGGTTCATTTCTTACCAAAAAAAAAAAAATCTGAGCTTCCATGAGAGCAGGTGCAGGGGGATACAAAACTTTCTATTCTGGTTACTTGTTAATATAATAAGGTGAAAAATGAATTCATATTTTATGCTTGGTTATTTACAAAATGCAGAGAATGCTAGTTTTATTGTTGGACTCTTGGATTAATATTCAAATATTCCATGAATCACATGAATCAAACACTGGAAAATTTTATGCAAAAGCACCCAAAGAGGAATATTGTATGATTGGGGTCCTTCAATTTTTCATATGTTATACAATTTGAAAATATGACAAAATTAAGCCCCTTTCTTGTCATTTCAGAAATGGGTGCTCCGTACTGCCATAACCACAATATTTTAATAAAATGCATTTAGTTATATCCAATACTAAAGAGAAAGTGGTGAATATATCTGATCCCACACATAAAGAAAGCAAGTGACCTCTAAGGAACAGAAATGTTAGGCAAGTCTCCATATTGCATATCATCACAATCATTACCAAGATGGGGAATTAATTGACAAGAGGACTGATCCAGTGATTGAACTTTAAGAGAACTCTAGAGGAGAGTTTATAATTTTGTCAGTGATGGATAGAAGACCTAAGCAGATGAAAAGAAGATTCTGCAATACGTACGATGAACAGCAATAACATTCTGAAGGTTCAGAAATTTTGACCAGATGAGATCTTCTACATTAAGACAGACACAGGGTGACCTGGTTTCCTCACACAGCAGGAGCAAGAAGATGGAACAGATAATGCAGCAGATGATGATGTGGGGGCTCTCTATTGTTTTTGTTTACACTTCACATAGTTACCTGAGGTGGAACATGTTTGACTGCAAACTGGACCATACCCTTCCTCAATGACAAGCATATATCAGTTCTGCTTCAGGAGGGCTTGAGGCATGTAACAGTATGGGGGACTTTTGAAAGTTGACTGAAGTAACCTAAGTTTCTCATTTCATAGTAGAGTTTAGATTCATTCTACTTTCAAAGCAGAAAACATTAATTCAATTAAAAAAAAAGAAGCCAAAGTCAAAATAATGAACAATCTTTTACAAAATCAATGTGTCTTTTATTCAAAGATTTTTAGATGACCACCAGCCCGCCAAAGCATATATACCATGAATGCTTCTATCACTGCAGTTTGCTCATGATTAGAACAAATATTCTACTGCATTTCAATTAAGGCAATAGTCTCAGTCTTCTTTATGCCAAGAGAGACTGCCTCCCCAAAGTCCCCCAAATTAGACATATAGTCAACAAAATAGTTGGGTTAGTTTCTGTGGAAACTGAGTTATCTTTGAATATTAAAAAAGACTAAAGATGAAGAGTAGAAATCTACAGCACAGATGACATAGAATTACCTGTGACTGTTTACCACAAAATAAAAAAAAGAAAGAAAAAAAGCATTCATTCACAAACCACCCTGATGACTTAAAACTCCAATGGACTGGTCACAGGTCAAAAGAGTCTGAAATCCGGACTTTAGGGAACACTGGCCTACTGAAGACATTCAAGTTTCAGATGTACTTTTTTTTTTCTTTTAGTGTAGAATTGCCAGTTTTCATTGTGAAGCCACTTTTTATCCTTAATATGTTTACTTACCTCATACAGAGACACAAAGGATTGAAAACTTTTCTTGGTTTGGTTTTGAAATGAAAGGGGGAGATAAATTTTGGTGAAAAGAGAACACAAACATTGCAACTTCAGCCCCAACCCATACGAGCACCACAACCCCTCACAGCCCCTAAATGACATGATGGTCAAGAACTCCATGTCTCCTTCCCACTGCTCTGTTACTGGAATCAACTCAAGGAAGTGGTGGTTGTGAAGAGTCTTTAAAGAATGTCTATTATCAGAAGCATATAGTAGCAAGAGAATGGTGCAAATGCCAAAGACACTACTGAGTATGAGGTAGTCTCAATGTTTACACAAGTTGATCCACTGGATTAAGCTGTTCACTGTAAGAAAATGATTGGCCAATGTCTTCATCCTGCTCTGTATAAACTTCAGTATCACTCTCTGGGATGTCATATTTTCTTTCATTGGCACTGCGATGTTTATTGTTTCTTCAATTGATTTGAATTTCATAGGTGGTCATATTATTTCAGAAATAATCCAGTTCTTCTGTTGTTCACTCCAGACCCACTTTTGTACAACTCAATATCCTTTCATACTGTTCTCATGAGGTTCTCTCTTTCCTATATTTCCAAAAAATTTGCTTTGGTTTTATGAAATTTGTGCTTGTAATCCTGAAAGATGTCTTGTTGTTGCTTCAGGGTGTGAATGAGCACTGCATTAAGAAAGGGGATGACAGCACTGTTGATGTATTCTGCCATTTTGTTATTAGCCTTGCCAAGAGCTGTTCAATTTCTATGGCCATTGTTCAACACATTCTGCCTTGGCTTGATCCATTTAAAAGGGGTGTTGTGTCAGAACTGTCACATCTTCCATATCAGGGCACTACAGTGACTATAACTTATACACAGCTTACTGAAGGAAACCACTTTCAGAGCAAGTTCATTTTCAAGCTCCTGGACCTGTTTCCAGAGATTTTCCTAGTAGTTGCTGGTTCCTGCTGCTATCTCTTTTGTCCAATGTCAGCTTGTGAAGGGGAGCACTGAAGAGGATCCTTTCTTTCATTATTAAAGATATTCTCTAGGACATAATCCTAGGACATGATCTCTACAGAGATGGACTGGACACTTCTACAACAGACCATCATAAATCAATGCACCACACCATCCATACATGGAACCATTGGTTACAGCAAATGGAGAAGTTTTGAATGCTGTAGATAAGTTCACTTACCTTGATAGTGTACTTTCCAGGATTGTGCACATTCATAACAATGTTGATACACACATTGCCAGGGCTACCTCAGTGTTTGGGAGGCTCCAAAGGAAAGTATGGGAGAGAAGTGGTGTTAGACTGACTACCAAGTTGAAGGCCTACTGAGTCATTTTGCTGACCTCATTGTTGTATGCCTATGAAATCTGGACAGTATACCAGCACATGCCAGGAAACTGAATGGATTCCATTTGAATTATCTTAGAAAGATTCTGAAGATCACCTGGCAGGATAAGATACCAGATGCTGAGGTTCTTTCTCAAACTAAACTGCCAAGCATTTAAACTCTGCTTCAGAGAGTGCAACTCCAATGGGCTGGCCACATTGTTTGAATGCAAAATGTATGCTTTCCAAAAATATTATTTTATGGAGAACTCACAGAATAAATGTTCACATGACAGTCAGAAGAAACAATACAAGGGTACTCTGAAAGTCTCTCTTAAGAACTTTGGAATTGACTGTGTAACATGGGAGACACTGGCACAGGGCAGCTCAGTATGACATGGCCACATCAGAAAAGACTGTATGAGCATAGCAGAACTGAAATAGCTCAAGAGATACACAAATTTAGAGAATCCATCCCAAAGGTTCAAATGGATTATTTGTGCATGACCTATGGTAGAATAGTCCAAGCTCTTATTGGTTTGATCAGCCACAGTTGGACACACTAAAACTTAACTCTAGTATAGTGATGTCATTTTGGTCCTCTTCAAAAATGAAGGACAACAACAACAACAAAGATCTTCAACCTGGTAACTAGCAAAGCTTTCTGTTTGTGATTGTGATAAATTTGAGATTTTGCATTGTGTAGTTTACACCATATGATTTTATTTTTCTGGAGATTTTCTGTGTATTCTTTCAATTGGCATTCTATTTTCTGTGCTCAGAAGTTCTGAGGAATTTTCTTATACTATTTTTTTACTTTATGATGTTCAAGTCTTTTTGATTTGTGTTCTTCTGGGAGATCTATAATCCTTAAGTTGTCTTTCCACATCCTCCCTTCAAAATCAA
Source organism: Vombatus ursinus (assembly GCF_900497805.2). Taxonomy (NCBI): domain Eukaryota; kingdom Metazoa; phylum Chordata; class Mammalia; order Diprotodontia; family Vombatidae; genus Vombatus; species Vombatus ursinus. The sequence continues at coordinate 8,103,334 of NW_020954583.1, forward strand.
TATGCTTTTCATGTACAAAGACTTTTTTTTCTTTTAAAATTATGACATTTTGCTTCTATTCTTCCAGATTGTCCTTTTCTGTGTCTTTGTTTTCCTAATCTTCTTTTTTCCTCTTTTGTTTCTTTGATGAGACATACCACCATGGAATCAAGGTTTTTTTGTTTTGTTTTGTTTTGTTTTGTTTTCCCCTATTCAACTCATCAGTCTTTGCCATTGGGGCCATAAGTTCTGCTTTTATGATTCTTAATCCTCTTTTGAATCATTTGGGAACATTCTTTTGTGATTTCATGATCTCTTCCAAATCCCATGGTATTCTGCTCCACCAGGAGTTGATTAATTTTCTTTTGTAATATTTATTCAGAGATGTTTAGACTTATTTACATAATCTACTGGCCATATTTTCTTCTGTTTTCAATATCTTTCTTTTTGCTTTATCTACTTATGCTCAAAGTCTTTAACTGAGTTTTATTATTCCTGAGTTCTTTGGAATTTTAAATCAGTTTTGTCATATTCCCCTACCTAAAAATTGAAAAAGCTTTAGCACAAACATTAATAAAATTAGATTAAGGAAGGAGTTGTTCAATTTAGAAAAATAAATGTTTGTGACAGATATCTTTGAAAAGGATCTGGAATCTGAGATATGTGGGAAATTACTGGAAATATGTAAGCTCAAACACTGTTGCCCAATACATAAGTGATGAAAGGTCATGAAGAGATACTTCATAGAATTAGAAACTGAGAAGTGAAACAGGCCAAAAAAGCTAACACCTTCATTTTATTCTTGAACAAACTGAGTCTCAGAGAATTAAAATTATTGTCCAGGGTCTCACAGACAGTTTCAGAGACAAAATTTAAATTCACATCTTACTGATACCTAGTCTAGTAATGTTGTCACTCTAAAGCTTGATTTTGAAACTCTGAAACTTGATTTTAAAACAATTTAGCAAAGATAACAAAAGATGACAATAGTGACATATGGGCTATGGAATGATGGGCATTTCAAAGCGCTGCTTTATATGAGTTTGAATTGGTAAAACCATTATAAAAACCAGCTTGGAATTCTGCAAAGAGAATGACTAAAGTATCCCAGGACTTATAGATATATTTATACACATACATAAATACACACATACATACATATGTACACACATACATATTTTTTCCTAGTTGCAAAGAGCTAGAAACAACATAGATGCCCATTGTCCAAGGAATTACTTAGCCAGTCATGACATAGGGAGGTAAAGAAATGTTATTCCATCATAGTAAATAATATGATGGACATAGTGAAGCAAAGGAAAACATATGAATTGATCTAGGATGAAGACTGGGATGTTGGGTATAGAACATCTCTTTAAAAATTATATTTAATCAATTTTTAGTTTTCTTACTGGAGTTTTCTTTTTTGTGTAAAAGTCATTAGGAGATGGCTCTCAGTGGGAGAGAAGGGAAGGATATATTGAAAAATGAAGGTAATATAAAGACTAAAAATATCAATAAATTATCTTTAAATAGAGGGGAACAAAATGTATTGCCTTGAAAATATATGATTAGGAATATTTCAAAACAAAAAAGGGGGTTAGAGAAAAGTGTTAAGTAAAAAGTAAACAATTATGGTTCTCTCTCACATGAAAAAAATGTATCTGAAGTCAAAAGAAAAATTTTAGTTGAAAAAATTTGCATCAAATGTCTTAAATAGAAAGAAATTAGATACATACAATTTTATATGGAACTAAAAGAATTAATGATTTTTAAAAATAAAGAACCTTTCAATACCATATGTTAGCAATGGAAATAAAAAAGTCATTTTCAAACTATTCACAACCTCTTGAAAAAAATGTTTCAAATCACTAACCAAATAATTATAAGCAAAAGCAATTCTGGGGCAGCTAGGTGGCACGGTGAATAGAGCTCTGGCCTTGGAGTCAGGATGACCTGAATCCAAATCCAGCCTTAGACACTTCATACTTACTACCTGTGTGACCCTGGGCAAGTCACTTAACCCTGATTGTCTCAACAAAAAGCAAAAAGAAAAAAGCAATTCTGCTTTTTTATATCCCACCATCAAATCTACAAAGATGATAAAAGATAGAAATAATAAATATTAGAGTGGCTATAAGAAAAAAAGTTACACTAATGTGCAATTGGGGAAGCTATGATTTGTTCCAAATTCCTGAAACAATGACCTGGAAATATGTAATAAAAATTGTTAAATTTTTCATAGAATTTCAGTTAGTGATTATATTCCTGGACATGTCCCCCCAAGGCTGTCAAAGATAGAGGGGAAAAGAAAATGTCACATATATGACAAAACATAAATAACAGCTCATTCTCATAAGAAAAAAATCGAAACAAATGAATACCCATCATTGGTAATAACTGAACAGGTTGTAGCATATTATGGTAAGGGAATAATTTATACCATACTATAAGAAAGACATTATTTAAATGTGGAATTCAGAGGAAAATTAATTGTTAAGCCTTGTATTAACTGATGCAGTCTGAGGAATATATCACTAAGAAAAAAAATACATGCAGGATATCCATAATAAAATATACAAAATCAATTCTAACAAGTAACAAAATACAGATTAATGGCAGCAACCAATATTGTTTCCAGAGGATAGATCATTGAATAATTCTTCTACCTCTTTGTAGAAAAATGAGGCCTTATTGGCATCAAATGTTGCATATACTTTCACTTAAGTTCCTTGTTTTTTATTCCCCCCCTTTTTTTTTGCTATAGGAGAGAATTCTATGCAGGGGAAGTAGAAGTAGGTAGACAATAAAATGTAGCATAAAAATAAAATCAGTCAATAAAGTTTAAATACCTGTATTTTTACTATAATTAAAACCTTGACATGATTATCTTAACTTTTCTTCCCTTAGAATCATTCAATGATTCTTTTTCTCCTATTTCTCAAAAGTATTACATTACAAATTTTCAAAGGCTTTTCAATTGTCAAGCATCCTCATACAACAATTTAAAGATGTTGCCTTGAGTGAAGGGCATTTCTTAATTCCAGAGAGGGGAAATTTTTAACTAAGAATCTGATCAAAATGCAATGGAACACAATCAGATTGCTGAAAACTGTTTTATTTCCTTGAATTAAGTAAGTAGTAACTATCATCAACCAAAAGTTGATCAATTCATTATTTCTAGTGTGTACATATCCCAGAATCAAAGAACATTGTTATTCAATTTTGAACAGTTACCTCAGAAAAATACCAAGCCACTGATATATTTTAATAAATAAGTATTTATTGCTTGAGAAAGAAGTAGATTAATAAAAATTTAGTTCATGTCTAATGAATTTAAATATGGAGTCCCTGGGACTTAAAATATCATGTAAGATTATGTTAGAGTTTCTATTCCTTTTTTCATAGATTTCCAGAACTAGTAGTATTTTAAGTATCCTCTAGTCCAGTGATTCAGTTTTGTAAAAGATAAACAATGGGTTATGGAATTCAAGTCTAAGGTCACACAGGTTCTTAGTGGTCAAATGAGGACTACAACAGACTCTCCTGACTCCTAAGAGTAACATTCTTTTCATTATATTATTGATTTGGTGTTGTTCTGTTTTGATTTTTACTCTGAGTTAAATAACACCAAATAAAGCCAATGCCAAAAAAAATCCAGTTACACAATCATACTTGAATTCAAGGATCCCAAGGATATAACATTCATTTTGGTAGTCAGGGCTTACAGATTCTTAAGTATGAAATGGGAATAAGCTAGGAGAATTTCCAATAAGATCAGGGGTGAAACAAGGATGTCTGTTATCACCACTGTTGTTCAATATGGTACTAGAAACATTAGCTTTAGCAATAAGAGAAGAAAAAGAAATTGAAAGTATTAGAATAAGGAAAGAAGAAACAAAGCTGTCACTCTTTGCAGATGATATGGTGATATACTTAGAAAATTCTAGAGAATCAGTTAAAAAAACTTCTTGAAATAATAAACAACTTAAGCAAAACTGGAAGATATAAAATTAACCCACATAAGTCATCAGCATTTCTATATATTAGCAAAAAAAGCCCAACAGCAAGAGATAGAGACATCCCATTTAAAGTTACTGTAGACATCATAAAATATTTAGGAGTCTACCTGGTGAAACAAACCCAGGAACTATATGAACACTATTACAAAACATTTTTCATAGAAATAAAGTTATTTCTAAATGACTGGAAAAACATCAGCTGCTCATGGATAGGCCAAGATAATATAATAAAAAAGACAATTCTGCCTGAATTAATTTACTTAATCAGTACCAAACTAATCAAACTAGCAAAAATTATTTAATAGAACTAAAAAAATAATCACAAGATTCATCTGGAAGTAAAAAAAGGTCCGGAATATCAAGAGAACTAATGAAAAGAAATGTTATGGAAGGTAGCCTAGCCATACCAGATCTTGAATTGTATTACAAAGAAGCAATCCTCAAAACTACTTGTTACTGGCTAAGAAATAGAGTAGTGGGTCAGTGGAATAGGTTAGGTACACAAGACACAGCAATCAATAACTATATTAATCTACTGTTTGATAAATTCAAAGACCCCAGCTTCTGGGATAAGAATTCACTATTTGACAAAAAATGAAGGGAAAACTGGAAAAGAGTATGATGGAAACTAGGCATAGACCAACACCCTTTTTAAAAATTTATTTTGATTTATCAGCAATCACTTCCATAAGCTTTTGAGTTTTAAATTTTTCTTCCCCTCCCTCCCTTTGAGGTACCATATTACACATATCAGAATGACTAACATGGCAAAACAGGAAAATGATAAATGTTGGGAAGATGTACGAAAATTGGAACACTGATGTCTTGTTGGTGAAGTTGTAAACTCATCAAATTACTGCCTATACCATTTTGGAGAGCAATTTGGAACTCAGCCCAAAGAGCTATAAAACTGTGTATACCATTTGACACAGCAATACCACTTCTAGGTCTGTATCCTAAAGAGGTCATAAAAATGGGAAAAGGGCCCACATATACAAAAATATTTATAGCAGCTCTTTCTGTGGTGGCAAAGAATTAGAGATTGAGGGGATGTCCATCAATTAGGAAATAGCTGGACAAGTTATGGTATATGAATGTAATGGAATACTGTTCTACTATAAGACATGATGAGCAGGCAGACTTCAGAGAAGCCTAGAAAGACTTTTATGGCCTGATTCTGAGTGATGTGAGAAGAACCAGGAGAACATTGTACACAGTAACAGACACATGGTATGATGTCTAACTTTAATGGACTTAGCTCTTCTCAGCAATGCAAGGATCTAAAACATCTCCTAGGGACTCATAATGGAAAGTGGTATCCACATCCAGAGAGGGAACTGTGGAGTTTGGATCCAGAGAAAAGCATGCTATTTGCTTTTCTCTTCCTTCTACTTTGTTTTGTTTCTTCTTTCTTGTGGTTCCTCATATTCATTCTAATTCTTCTTTATGGCATTACTAATGTGAAAATATGTTTAATAGGAATGTATATGTAGACCCTATATCAGATTGCACACAATCTCAGTGAGGTGGAGGGGAGAGAAAGGGGAACTCAAAAGTGTATGGAGGTGAATATTGAAAACTAAAAATAAATAAATTAATAATAAAAAAAGTGTTTAAGCAGAAAAAAAGAGAAGAGGGGAGTGAAAAGGACCCTGGGGAAAGCTATGGTGTTTTAAGAAATAGAAAATATCAATAAACATCTATTTTAAGAAATCCCTTAAAATAAAATAAAGAATTATACTCAATTCCACTGGATACATCATTTCTAGTTGTAATCCTAGGGGTTTTTTTTGTTATTTTTTTTTTGCCTTCCAAAATATAATATGGCAAACCCTCCACTCTATTGAAATGGTATCAGCTAAATCTTGTGTAATTCTGACTGTGGCTCCATGATTTTTGAAGTGTTTCTGTCTGGCTACTTGAGATGTTTTCTCTTTGACCTCACAGGAATTGGAATTTAGATTTGAATATTATCCCTGGGGGTTTTCATTTTGTGATCTCTGTTAGGAAGAGGTTGATGGATTCTTCAATTTCTACTTCACCAATTTGTTCCAGGTTGTTGAAGCAGTTTTCCTTAATAATTTTTTTTGAAATATAATGTCTATAATCTTTCTCTGATCTGCTTTTTAAGACTTATTACCATCAGTGATGTTTTGTACCTCTTACTATTTGGATTATTTTTAAGATGTTACTTGATGTTTTAAAAATTTATTTGTTTTTAGTTTTCAGCATTAGCTTCCATAAGATTTTGAGTTTAAAATTTTCCCCTTTCCCATTTCTCCCCACCCCAAACAGCATACAATCTGATGTTGGCTCTACATATACATTCACATTAACCATATTTTCCTATTAGCCATCATGTAAAGAACAATTAAAACTAATGGGAGGAACCATGAGAATGAATCAATAAAATAAAACAACAAAAGAAAAGGAGAGCAAATAGTATGCTTCCATCTGCATTCAGACTCCATATTTCTTCCTCTGGATGTGGATAGCAATTTTGATCATGAACATGTTGGAGTTGTCTTAGATTCTTGCATTGCTGTGAAGAACCAAGTTTATCAAAGTCAGTCATCCCATAATGTAGGTGTTACTATGTACAATTTTCTCCTGGTTCTGCTCATTTCACTCTGCATCAGCTCATATAAGTGTTTCCAAGTTTTGTTGTTTTTTTTTTGAAGTCTGCCTGCTCATCATTTCTTATGGCTCTATAGTATTTCATTGCATTCATACACCACATCTTGTTCAGCCATTCCCCCATTGATGGACATCACCTCAATGTCCAATTCTTTGCCACCACAGAAAGAGCTGCTATCAATATTTTTGTACATGTTGGTCCTTTTCCCATTTTATGATCTCTTTGGGATACAGAACTAGAAGTGGTATTGCTGAGTCAAAGGGTATGCACAATTTTATAGCCCTTTGGGCACAGTTCCAAATTGCTCTCCAAAATGGATGGATCAGAAATCCAGTGCTCTTTTCACTTTACCACGTGAGGCACATAACTCCACCAACAATGTACTAGTGTTCCAATTTTCCCACATCTTCTCCAACATTTATAATTGTTCTATTCTATCATACTATCCAATCTGATAGGTGTGATGTGGTCCCTCAGAGACTTTTTGATTTGAATTTCTCTTAACAATAGTAATGCTTTAGAGTATTTTTTCATATGACTATAGATACCTTGTTTCTTCCTCTGAAAACTGCCTGTTCACATCCTTTGAACATTTATCAATTGGGGAATGAAATGCATTCTTATAACTTTCACTCAGTTCTCTATATGTTTTAGAAATTATGCCTCTATCAGAGACACTGAGTATAAAAATTCTTTCCTAATATTCTTCTTCCTTCCTAATCTTGAATACATTGGATTTCTTTGTGCAAAAACTTTTCATATAATGTAATCAAAATTGTCCATTTTACATTTCATAATGTTCTCTATCTCTTGTTTGGTCATAAATTCTTCCCTTCTTCATAGATCTGAAAGGTAAACTATTCCTTGTTCTTCTAGTTTGCTTATAGTATTAGTCTTTATATCTAAATCATGTATACATTTTCACTTTATCTTGGCAAAGGGTATGAGATGTTAGTCTATGCTGCTAGTTTCTGCCAAATGTTTTAGCAGTTTTCCCAGCAGTTTTTGATAAAGAGTGATTTCTTATCCCAGAAGCTGGAGTCTTTGGATTTATCAAACAGTAGATTAGTATAGTCATTGACTGTTGTGTCTTGCATACCTAACCTTTTAACTGATTCACCACTCTTTTTCTTAGCCATTGCCAAGTAGTTTTGATGATTGCTGCTTCATAATACAATTTTAAATCAGGTACAGCTAGGCCACCTTCAGTTGCACTTCTTTTCATTAGTTCCTTTGATGTTCTGAACTTTTTGTTCTTCCAAATGAATTTTGTTATTTTTTTTTCTAGCTCTATAAAATAAGTTTTGGTAGTTTGATTTGTATGGCACTGAATAAGTAAATTAAATTATGTAGAATTGCCATTTTTATTATATTAGCTCGACCTACTCATGAACAACTGATATTTTCCAATTATTTAGATCTGACTTTATTTCTGTGAAAAGTGTTTTGTAATTGTGTTCATACAGTTGCTGGTTTTGTTTTGGCAGGTTGACTCCCAAATATTTCATAGTGCTTACAGTAATTTTAAATGGACTTTCTCTTTCTATCTCTTGTTGCTGGGCTTTGTTAATAATATACAGAAATACCAATGGGTTTATTTTATATCCTGTGACTTTGCTAAATTTGTTTATTATTTCATGTAATTTTTTACTTGATTCTCTAGGATCATCTAGGTATGCCATCATATCCTCCACAAAGAGTTACAGCTTTGTTTCTTCTTTGCCTATTCTAATTCCTTCAATTTCTTTTTTCTTCTCTAATTGCTATAGCTAACATTTCTAGCACCATATTGAACAACAGTGGTGATAATGGACATCTTTGTTTCACTCCTGATCTTATTGGAAATGCTTCTAGCTTGTCCCCAGGACATATAACACTTGCTAAAGATTTTAGGTAGATGCTACTTATTATTTTAAGGAAGACTCCATTTATTCCTCTGCTTTTTAGTATTTTTAGTTGGAATGAATGTTGTATTTTGTCAAAAGATTTTTGCTGCATCTATTGAAATAATCATATTATTTCTATTAGTTTTGCTGTTGATATGGTCAACTATGCTGATAGTTTTCCTAATATTGAATCAGCCCTGCATTCCTGGTGTAAATCTTACTTCGTCATAGTGTATTATCCTTGAGATATGTTGTTGGAATCTATTTGCTAATGTTTTTTTTAAAAGTTTTGCATCTGTGTTTATTATGGAAATTGTCTATAATTTTCTTTCTCTGTTTTGACTCTTCCTGGTTTAGATAGCACCATATTTGCATCATAAAAATAATTTGGTAGGACTCTACCAATTTTCAAAAATAGTTTATATCATATTGAAATTACTTGTTCTTTAAATATTTAATATAATTCACTTGGAAATCCATCTGGCCCTGGAGATTTATTCTTAGGAAGTTCATTGATAGCTTGTCCAATATCTTTTCCTTACATGGGGTTAAGTATTTTATTTTCTCTTCCATTAATCTAAGCAATTTATATTTTTGTAGATATTCATCCATTTCATTAAGATTGTCAAATGTATTGGCATACAGTTGGGCAAAGTAGTTCCTAATTATCATTTTGATTTCTTCTTCATTGGTGGTGAATTTGCCCTTTTCATTTTTTATAGTGGTCATTTGGATTTCTTCTTTTTTTTTAAATTAAATTAACCAAAGGTTTATCTGTTTTATTGTTTTTTTTTCATAAAATCAGCTCTTAGTTTTATTTATTAGCTCAATAGTTTTCTTAATTTCAATTTTATTAATCTCTCCTTTGGTTTTCAGAATATCTAATTTGGTATTTAATTGGGGATTTTCAATTTGTTCTTTTTCAAGCTTTTTTAGTTGCATGCTGAATTCATTGATCTCTCTTTCCCTCTTTTATTCATATAAGCATTTAGAGACATAAAACTTCCCCTAAGGACAACTTTTGCTGCACCCCATAAGTTTTGGTATATTGTCTCAATATTGTCATTCTCTTGGATGAAGTTATTGATTATTTCTGTGATTATTTTGTTTGACTCACTCATTCTTTAGAATTAGATTATTTAGTTTCCAGTTAGTTTTTAGTCTATCTTTCCATGACCCTTTATTACATGTAATTTTTATTGCATTATGATCTGAAAAAGTATGCATTTAATATTTCTGCATTTCTGCATTGTATTGTGAGGTTTCTATACTCTAGTACATGGTTAATTTTTGTTTAGGTGCCATGTATCACTGAGAAAAATGTATATTCCTTTCTTTCCCCATTCAGTTTTCTCCAGAGGTCAACCATATTTAAATTTTCTAAGATTTTATTATTCTCCATAAATTCATTCTCATTTATTTTGTCGTTAGATTTATCTAGTTCAGAGAGGGGGATTTTGATGTCCCCCATTAGTATAGTTTTGCTCTCTATTTTTTCTTGTATCTCCCTTAGCTTCTCTTTTAAGTATTTGGCTGCTATACCACTAAGTGAACATATGTTTAGTAATGATATTATTTCATTATCTATGTACCTTTTAGCAGGATGTAGTTTCTTTCCTTAGCTCTTTTAATTAGATCTAATTTTGCTTCTGCCTTGTCTGAGATAAGGATTGCTACTCTTGCTGTTTGTTACTTCAGGCAAAGCATGATATATACTAATCTAACCTTTTACTTTTACCTCTGCATCAAATATGTTTCCTGTAGACAATAGGTTTATGTTTCTTAATCCACTCTGCTATCTGTTTCTTTTTTATGGGAGAGTTCATCACATTCACATTCACATTCACAGTTATGATTACTATCTGTTGCTTCCTCTCCATCCTATTCCCCTCCCACCTTGTTTATTCTTTTTTCTCTCCTTTTTCCCTTTCCCTCCTCAGTAGAGTTTTGCTTTTTTTTTGTACTTGGGGTTAAATGACTTGCCCAGGGTCACACTGCTAGTAAGTCTCAAGTATGTTTGGTCTGAGGCCGGATTTGAACTCAGGTCCTCCTGACTTCAGGACTGGTGCTCTATCCACTGCACCACCTAGCTGCCCCCTAGAGTTTTGCTTTTGACCACCACCTCCCTCAGTGTGCCCTCTATTCTACTAATTCTTTCCTTTTTCATTTCCCTTTACCCTTTCTACTTCTTATTGGGTAAGTTAGATTTATATACCTAACTGATTATGTTATTCCCTCTTTCAACTAAATATGATGAGAGTAAGGTTCAAACAATGCTCATCTCCATCCCTTTTTTTTCTTCTACTGCATTTGTTTTTATGCCTTTTCATATGATGTAATTTATCTTTGTCTGCCTCCTCTTTTCTTCTTCTCCCAGTACAATCCTTTTTCATCAATTAATTAGGTTTTTTACTGTCACATCAAAGTAAACTTAAACTCATGCTCTCTAAGTATATTGCCTTTTAAATGTCATGATGACATTACAGTTCTGAAGCATTACAAATGCCTTCTCCCCTTGTAGGGATGTAAATAGTTTTCCCTTATTAATAATATGATGCATTTTTTCTTTCTTGTTTACTTTTTTATGTTTCTCTTGAGTCTTGTATTTTTATAGCTCTTTCAGTTTAGTTCCAAATTGCTCTCCAAAATAGTTGGATCAGTTCACAACTTCACCAACAATGCATTAGTGCTTCAATTTTCCCACATATTCTCCAACATTTATCATTTTCCTGTTTTGTTATGTTAGCCAATCTGATATCTGTGAGGCAGTACCTCAGAGTTGTTTTGATTTGCATTTCTCTAATCAATAGTGATTTAGAGCATTTTTTCATATGAGTTTGGATATCTTTAATTTCTTCATCTGAAAACTGTTCATATCCTTTGACCATTCATCAATTGGGGAATGACTTGTATGCTTATAAATTTGACTTAGTTTTCTACATACTTTTTATTCAGTTTTCCTTAGTTTATTTTTTTGACAAATGTTAAAACCTAAATACATAATAAAAGAAAAAGAAACATTATAAACTTAAAAAATAAGAAAAATGTCATGTGCATATCAGAACATAGAGGACTCAAAATGTATGTCAATAACTTTTCATTTCAAGAAAGCCTATATGGTAAATATTGTGCATTATGTTGAAAGCTGTCCATCTTTTCTTTGCTTAACTACCTCCCCTCCCCAGGCTACAATTCAGCATTAGATATATTTGTATATAGGTATTGATACATACATACACTTATACATATATATGCACACATATATGCATACATACATAAATATATATGTAGATATATATAAACAAACATTTTCCCTAAGAGATTCTACTCTCTATCTTTGTTTTTTTATCTTTGTGCATATATCTTTTTTTCCTACCTCTCTTAACTCTTCCACTTTATTTTTACTGCTACCTTTCTCTCCTATTACTTAACCTAACCTCACTCAGACAATCCTTCCCTTATCTTCCAATTCCCCTAAATCCAAACCCCTTTCTATACACCCCTTTTGCCCCATTCCCACTCTTTCCCCTCTAAAGATCCCTCCTTTATCTTTTCCCCTCTCCCTATCCCCTTTCATTTGTATTTCTTTCTAAATTTGGAAGACTTTTATAGTCTTTTAAATGTATATATATTTGCCCTCTGAAACCCATTCCTGATAAGAGTAGATTTCTAGAATTAATTCTTCTGTGTTGGTTCTTTCTCTTGCACCTCATTTGTAGAAGATAATTATTCTTTTAGCTGCACTTGAAAGGTTTTACTTTCTGAAGTCATATCATACTCAGGTCTATTACAATCTTCCTTATAAGTTACCTGTAAGAGTTATAAGTCTGACAGTTGATCAAATGTCCATTTTTTTTTCATTCAGGATTATGCTTAGTTTTACTGGGTATGATATTTTCAGTCAGAAATCCTGTTATTTTGCCATTTGATATATAGTGTTCCAAGCCCTGAGATCTTTTACTGTTGCCATTGCTGGGTCTGGTGTAATTCTAAAAATGTTACCACCATATATAAATTTATCTTTTCTTGTTGCTTGTAATATTTTGTCCTTATTTTTTGTTTTGGAATTTGAGTATAATATTCCTGCAAGTTTTCCTCATAGGATCTCTTTCTGGTGGTGATCAGGGAATTTGAGGTTTTTTTTTCTATTTCTATTTTCCCCTCTTGTTCTAATGCTTCAGGACAATTTTCTTTAATTATTTCTTTTATTATTGTATCAAGATTCTTTTTTTATCAGAACTTTCAGTTAATCCAATTATTCTTATGTTTTCTCTTTTTTATCTGTTCTCTAAATCTGTTGTTTTTCTTATGAGTTTTTTCACATTCTCTTCTATTTTTTTCATTCTTGATTTTTTTAAATTTCTTTATCTTTTATGAGTTTACTGGCTTCCCCTTGCCCAATTCTGATTTTCAAGGAGTCATTTTCTTCCTTAAGATTCTGGATCTCCTTTTCCAATTGGTTGATGTTCTTTTAACAATCTTCCTGTTTTTCTTGCATTATTCTTATTTTTCTTTTTAGTTTATTCCCAATATCTCACATTTGATTTTTAAAGTCTTTTTTAAGTTCTTCAGCTAATTCTTTTCAGGTAGGTGACCATTTGACATTATTCTTTGGGGTAGAACATGGTTTATTTGCTTCAGTATTCTCTGACGACAAATCCTGATCTTCTCTAATCCATAGTAGCTCTCTATGTTTGGATTCTTTCTCCTTTGTCTAGGCATTTTTTTTGATAATAACAGTTTTTATACTAACCTCTACTCATGGGGTATGGGGAATGGTGCCTCTAATTTTCTTCAGTTATCCTTTCTGACCTTGAACTCAAACAAAGACCTTCAGCCTCTTGTAAGTGCCCATAGACAGGGGCATCCCACACCACTGCTTCTGCACTCACTTGGCATGTTCTGGTTCCTTCTTGCTCCCACTACTTCTCTGCAGCACAGCTGAGTCTGGCATTCCTTGTCAGCAGAGGTTCCTTCAATAGTCCACAGTTCAGACACCTAACTCCCCTCACTGTCCCAGAGGTAAAAGTTTTTGTGGCTTGGGCCAATGCAGCCTCCAAAACCTGCTAATCCCAGTGCTTGTCACTTGTTGTTTAAGCATCTTGCCAATTCTTGTTAAAGTAGACCTTAGCTTGGAGGTCTTTACTCTTCAGAGGGAAGACATCTCATCCAGGATTTTTCTTCAATTCTCTCCAATTCTCTCAGGAGGAGCCCTCTCTCTACCCTACTCTTATTTGTTTTCATGGCTCTATGTTTGCCCAGAGCACTACTTTATCTATTTAGTGGAAGAAAATCTTGAGACCTTGAAAGTTTCTGACCTATTCCAGCATCTTCCCAGAATCCTCTCAGTTCTCTATATATTTTATAAATGAGGCCTTTATCAGAGATATTGTTTGTAAAACTTATTCCCAGTTCTCTGCTTCAATCCTAATCCTGGTTGCATTGTCTTTGTGCAAATTTTTTTCAATTTAATGTGATCAATATTATCCATTTTGCATTTTATAATGTTCTCTATATCTTGTTTCATCATAAATTCTACTGTTCTCCATGAATCTGACAGGTAAACTATTCCTTGCTCTCCCAGTTTGCATATAGTATCAGCTTTATATCTAAATTGTACACCCATTTTTTACTTTATTTTGGTATATGGTATAATTTAGTTTATTTATTTCAGTATATTATTATGGTCTATAATCAGTTTCTGCCATAGTATTTTCCAGTTTTTTTCCACAGTTTTGTCAATAGTACATTCTTATCCCAGAAGCTGGGGTCTTTGGGTTTATCAAACAGTAGATTACTATACTCATTGATGACTGTGACATAACCACTGATCTACCACTCTATTTCTTAGCCAGTAATAAGTAGTTTTGATGATTGCTGCTTTATGATACATATGATATGGCTAGGCCACCATCCCTAATATTTCTTTTCATTAGTTCCCTTGATATTCTGGATCTTTTGTTCTTCCAGATGAATTTTGTTATTTTTTGTAGCTCTATAAAATATTTTTGGTAGTTTGATTAGTACGGAACTGAATAAGCAAATTAATTTAGGCAGAATTATCATTTTTATTGTATTAGCTTGGCCTACCCATGAGCAACTGATGTTTTTCCAATTATTTACATCTGATTTATTTGTGTGAAAAGTGTTTTGTAATTGTGTTCATATAGTTCCTGGGTTTGTTTCAGCGGGTAGAGTGGTAAATATTTTGTAATGTCTATAGTAACTTTATATATGTATATATATATATATATTTCTCTATCTCTTGCTGTTGGTCTTTGTTGGTAATATAAAGAAATGTCAATGATTTCTGTGGATTTATTTTATATCTGCAACTTTGCTAAAGTTGTTTATTATTTCAAGCAATATTTTACTTGATTCTCTAGGATTCTCTAAGTATGTCATCATATCATCTGCAAAGAGTGCTAGCTTTGTTTCTTCTTTGCTATTCTAATACCTTCAATATATTTTTCTTCTCTAATTGCTAAAGTGAATGTTTCCAGTATGATATTGAATAGTAGTGGTGATAATGGACATCCTTGTTTCACTCCTGATCTTATTAGAAATCCTGCTAGCTTGTCCCCATTATGTATAATGCTTCCTGATGGTTTTAGGTAGATGCAACTTATCATTTTTAGAAAGACTCCATTTATTCCTATGCTCTGTAGTGTTTTTAAGAGGAATGGGTGTTGCATTTTATCAAAAGCTTTTTCTGCATCTATTGAGATAATGATATGGTTACTGTTAGTATTGTTGTTGATATGATGAATTATGCTGTTAGTTATACTAATATTGAACTAGCCCTGCATTCTTGGTATGAATCCAACCTGGTCATCATGTATTATTCTCATGATAAGTTGCTGTAATCTTTTTGCTAATATTCAATTTAACATTCTCATCTATATTCATTAGGGAAATATATCTATAATTTTCTTTCTCTGTTTTGACTCTTCTACTTTGGTTATCAGCACCATATTTGTATCACAAAAAGAATTTGGTAGGACTCCTATTTTCCCAAATACTCTATATAATATTGGAATTAATTGTTCTTTAATTGTTTGATAGAATTTGCATGTAAATCCATCTGGCCCTGGAGATTTTTTTCCCTAGGGAGTTAATAGATGGCTTGTTCAATTTCTTTTGTCCTGAGATGGGGTTCATTAAGTATTTTACTTCCTCTTCTGTTAATCTGGGCAATCTATGGTTTTGTAAATATTCATCCATTTCACTAGGATTGTCAAATTTATTGGCATGCAGTTGGGCAAAATAGTGCCTAATTATTGATTTAATTTCTTTTTTAATTGTGGTGAATTCATCCTTTTCATTTTTTATACTGGTAATTTGGTTTTCTTCTTTCTTTTTTTAAATCAATTTAAATAAAAGTTTATCTACTTTATTTTTTTTCCATAAAACCAGGTCTTAGTTTTATTTATTAGTTCAACAATTAACTTAATTTCAATTTTATTAATCTCTGATTTGATTTTAAATGTTTCTAATTTAGTGTCTGTTATGGGATATATGTTATTACATATGATTTTTATTGTATTGTGGTGAAAATGATGCATTTAATATTTTTGTCTTTCTGCATTGGATGTTGAGGTTTTTAATGCCATAATGCATGGTCAGTTTTTGTGTAGGTGTCATGTACCACTGAGAACTAGATAAATCTAACCACATAATGAAAAA
>NW_020954583.1:8119551-8298045 GCF_900497805.2 Vombatus ursinus
TCTCTTTTTCTCCCTTTCCCTCCTCACTTGTTTTGCTTTTGACCAGCAGCTCCCCCATTCTGCCCTCCCTTCTATCCATTTCCTCCTTTTTCTTTTCCTTTTCCCTTACTACTTCTTTCCTCCCTTATATCACCCTTCCTTTTTCCTCCTTCCCCTCCTACTGCCTATGTGGCAAATTAGATTTCTTTTTTCTTTTTCTTTTTAGCCAAAGACATAGTTTATTAGAAAATTGATTGGGGGTGGTCAAGATTTTAGTATCCTGCATTATTGGCCAGACTCTGATGGAATCTAAGCATTTATAATGCTAATGCAAGTAGGCAGATTTTAAGAATCCAAGCACCTTAATGGTGGCCAAGATGGATCTTATATACAGAAAGACTCTGGGAGGGATCTAGCAGTGGCCAAATAGTCTGGGGTGACTTGAGAAGGGCTCTAAGGAGGATCTGGATGGGAATGGCCAATAAGGTGGAGTGACTGTGAGGTAACAACACCAGGAACCTGGACTGTTTGGCCAAGGGAGAATGAAGTCTAGATAGAATTAGGTGTGGGAAGTGTCCAGGGGCATTTGGGAGGTAACAGAACAGAATTTGGAGATTGGGCTTAGCCACAATGAAAGACCAATTGAATATAGCCTCAGACAAACACCAGAGATTTGACCTTTTGGAAAAGTCGAGGGCTTTTCCTTTTTGGGGTCCAGATCCCAAAGTTATGGTCTTTTCCTTTTAGGGGCTCAGATCCCATCCCCATCATTCCCCCCTCAAACAAGTGGGACCCAAATTCTTTTGGGTAAGGGCAGAAGGTCTTGGCTTCTGAAACTGCTTCCTGCTGGGAAGGGGCTCAGAGCTGTCTGTGGCTTGAGGGAGTCCTAAAGAAGAGGTTGACTAGAACTGAACACAGGTTGCATTGAGGAGATAATGGGGGAGGGGGGACATTGGCTGATATCCACTATTTGCTACCAACTGTAGGTGAATGGCCTTTAGCATGGAACACACAAATCTGACAGAAAAGACTGCAAGGCCCTGATATAGGGAGAAGTAAAAGTGTAAGAACCCCATTAAAATCATTTACATTTGACCTGCAGGATTATCTGATCTTGTTACTTTTTCTAAAGTTTAAGTAACACTTTTGTAGGTAGAACTTTTCCACCCCTGGGTTCAAAAGGTAACAAATGAATTTGCCAAACACTGACTGTCACTTCAATTATCACTGAAATTCTCCTCCCCAAACAAAAATGAAGATGTTTCTGATTTAATTTCAGTTGTTTGTGGGTATTGAATGGCAATACATTCAGGTAAAAACAGCAAGATCTCACACACTTGCATTGATCTTTTACTGACAATTTGCTCTGATTATAGAAATTTGCTATAAAAAGATAAAGCAGGGACTAGATTTAGGTCCCAAATATTTCAGGATAAAATATCCTTAGCTCTGTTTGGATTCAGATAATTCATAGTTTTCCAACCATGCAATATCCAATTTCCCTCATAGCGAGTCTCGGGAATAGCCAGGTGGGTAGCATTTCTTTTCAAAGGAACGCAATGGAGAAAATGAGACAGGAGGATCCCATCTGAGACTGAGGCTAAAATTGTCCTTTCAGCTTTTCCCAATGAAGATTTACCAACTGTATCATATTCTCTCTGAGTATGTTGTGGCATTTCTCTTGCATGTTGGATTACTGATTATTGATTAAGAATGGATTATTAAAGTCATTCACACCATTCAAAATAAAAAGACATTTGTGTCCCATGAGCTTCTCCCTCAAACAATAAGTTTCAATAATCACAGCTTTCCCACGATTTACATCTCAAATTTTAATTTGTCCTGGTGTAAAAAGCCAATCATTAGAGATTGTTTCTATATACTTGCAAATTCTCAGCAAGACAAAACCCAAACAAGCTTTTTGGCAAGTTTACACATTAAAACAATAACCAACAACAGTCAAATTATTTTAGATGTAACCAATTATGAAAAGTTGCTTGACATAACTGATAAAAAAGTTACCGATTTGAAAATTAAAATAAACCCATTATCTATCAGGTTACTTCAATTTTATTAAATGCATTTCCAAATTAATTTACACAGAGAACCAACATCTCATCAATAACAGTTAAAACTGCAACTTTAAAAGAGTAGGCTTACTCAAGTTCAGAGGCTAGCTGGCTTCCTTACCTTGACCATTCACCCTTTCCTCTCCCCACAGCTGCTAGGGGTTTAGGTGGAGTTGGTGGTGAGAAAGATGTGCCAAATCTGGGTGGTGCTTCCAGGCAAAGTTGCCCTAGGAACCAAGGCTATTGTCAGCAGGGTTCATGCTGCAGCTGCTGCCCCTTACCCTTCCTTCCTTTTACCAGGTGGGTAAGGACAAATTTGAAGGAGGGGGGAAGGGTGAAATTGTCTTCTCCTATGAGAGTGGTTAACAGAGATACCATCTTGACTCAAAGGAAGGGAGTGGAGACAAGGGAGTGACCAGGGTTGTAAGGAGGTGTTTCAAAACTCCTCAATGATTGATCACAAAACCTCCAGAATGTGCTAAGATGTTTTTAGCTGTTCTAACTGTTCCCTATAGCTTCCATGAAGGAGGATTCAAGGGTGTAGAGGGAAGAGAGTAAGTAAACCTCTGGGAACCAAAAAAAAAACACTTGTAGTTTTCCCAATTCTCTAGAATTGAAAGAATTGGCAGAATTGGTCAGACACTTCTGGATAAAGTGTCTGCCCTTGTCTTCTATGCTGCAGAAGGTATATCCAGGTCCGTGGCTTTGGACTAAGAACTTGAGAGCATCAGGCTGAGTACAAGACAGCCTCATAACTGTCTGCCAGAAAAGCACCTCCAAGCCTTCCCAGGTGCTTGGAGAGTGACCCCAACTGCAGGGCAAGAAAGAGGGAGGAGACTTACATACCTTCCAGTCTTGGTTGGAGAATAGCTTGGGGTTAGACAATGTCCTCATGTGGGCCACCAAAATGTTTAGGTTTAGGGATGCTAGGACCCTGAATACCAAGAACAAGAGATATGGGCCCAGCCTCAATGAATTTGACCCAAGCCCTCTTTCAGCCAAAGACAATGTTTATTAGAACATTGATTAGGAGTGATTGAGATTTAAGGAATCTGCCACATTGGCCAGATATTTAAGTAATTTCAGCATTTTCATCATTAATGCAAGCAAGCCAAAATTTAAGAATCTCAGCCCAAGTTAGATTTCTACACCTGAGTATGTTATTCCCTCCTTGAGTCAAATCTGATGAGAGTAAAATTCAAACAATGCTCTCCATCCCTTCTTTCCATCTACCGTAGTATGTCTTTGTGCCTCTTCATATGATGTAATTTACTCTTTTCTCCTTCCTCCTTTCCTCTTCTCCCATTACAATTCCTTTTCACCACTTCATCAGTAATTTTTTTATCATCCCATCAAAGTCAACTTAAACCCACCCCTCTGTGTATGTCCCTTCTAAATGTTATAATGAAGATATAGTTCTCAAGAGTTGTAAGTATCATCTTCCCATGTTTTTGGACCCCTCCCACTGAACTTCTAAGTTGTCTCTGGCATCTGTGGACTGAAAAACCTGGAAACTGCCACTGCTGCCAGTGATTCAATCCAGGGTCTGCTCTGTTGCTCTGTGGCCTGTGCACTAGATGCTCCTTTCTCATTCCAGTGCAATAGACCTTTCCTGTCAGAACTTCCAGGTTGCCTTGGGGGTAGGAGCTTTGAATTTGATGTCCTCTTCTGGTTGTATGTTTAGATCTTCTTTGTTACCAAAGAAAGATTCTATGCTCTGACTTTTTTTTGCACCTTTGTTTGTTCATGATCCTAGCCAATTACTTGAGTTTTAAACTCTTTGCTAAGGTAGGGGTCTGCTTCCAGTGTGGAGAGTGTACTGTCCCAATCTTTGGGGGCTTTGTACAGCTGTTTTCCAAGATACTTCTAGAGACCAGTAAATTTTCAGTTCTTTCCAGGTGGTCATGGGTGAGGTGTTTACTCCTTTCATGGCCTGTGCTCTCTTCTATAAGTGATCACAAGCACTATTTTCTGCCTTGGAACTGTGAAGAGGATTTCCTCTCCACCACCACTACAAGCTACACCACACCAGCACTCCTCCTCTCCCCAGGACCGCCAAGCAGTGCAAAACAAGATAATCCTAAACCAGCAGAGAGATCCCTGTAATCCCCCTCTGATTAGCCAATCAATTCCCCCTCAGTCTCTGGGCCCAAAGCTATAGAGGCAGCTGCCACCCCAGGGCCCAGCTCCAGGACTAGGGCTGGGACTCAGCATCACTCTCACCAAGGTCACAGACTTTTCCTCCTGAGCTTCTAAGTTGTCTTTGGTGTTTGTGGGTTAAGAAGTCTGGAAACCACCACAGTTGCCAGTGATTCACTCCTCTGATGCCTGCTGCAGGTTTGCTGAGGAATGTTTTCCCTGTGTGCCCACGCCAAACTACGGTCCTCTCCCCTCCTGGCACCATATACCTTTCCAATCAACCATCCAGGCTTCCTTGGGGGGGGGGATGTGTTTCACTTTGCCTTTTTGTGGACTCTGCTACTTTAGAATTTGTTTAGAGTCATTTTACAAGTCACTGTTTTTACGCCACCATCTTGGTTCCTGAGATCCTCCAGGTTGCCTTGGGCTGGAAATCTGCTTCTTTTTGTCACTTTGTATGTTCTGCCACTCTAGAATTTCATCAGAGTCACTTTTAAAAGGTATTTGAAGAGGTTTGAGGAGAGCTTAGCTGAGTCCCTGCTTTCATTCTGCCATCTTGGCTTTGCCCCTAGTCTATTTTTAAGGTTTTTTTTTTTATTTCATTTGATATTTATTAATTCATTTTGATTTATCAACAGTCACTTCCATATGCTTTTGAGTTTAAAATTTTTCTATCCCTTCCTCCCCACCACCCTCCCCAAGACAGTACACAATCTGATATAGGCTATGCATATATATTCCTATTAAACATATTTTCACATTAGTGATGTTGTAAGTAAAAATTAGAACCAATAGGAGGAACCACCAGAAAGAGGAAACAAAACTCAACAGAAGAGAAAAAAGAATAGCAAATAGTATGTTTCAATCTGCAGTCAAATTCCATAGTTCTTTCTTTGGATGTGGACATCATTTTTGATCACAAGGCCTTTGGAGATGTCTTAGATCCTTGTATTGCTGGGAAGGGTTAAGTTTATCAATATTAGTCATTGCACAACATGGCTGTTATTGTGTACCACGTTCTCTTGGTTCTGCTCATTTCACTCAGCATCAGCCCATACAAGCCTTGCCAGGTTTTTCTGAAGTCAGTCTGTTCATCATTTCTTATAGCACAGTAGTATTACATTACATTCATATAGCACAACTTACTCAGCCATTCCCCAATTGATGAGGATCCTCTCAATTTCCAATGCTTTGCCACCACAAAAAGAGCTGCTATAAAAATTTTTGTACATGTGGGTCCTTTTCCGATTTGTATGATCTCTCTGGGATATAGCCCTAGAAGTGCTATTGCTGGGTCAAAGGGTATGCACATTTTTATAGCCCTTTGGGCATAGTTTCAAATTGTTCTACAAAATGTTTGGATCATTTCACAACTCCACCAACAATGAATTAGTGTTCCAATTTTTCCACATCTCCAACATTTATCATTTTCCTGTTTTGTCATGTTGGCCAATCTGATAGATGTGATGTGGTAAGTCAGTTGTTCTGATTTGTATTTCTCTAATCAATAATGATTAAAGCATTTTTTCCTGTAACTATAAATGGCTTTAATTTCTTCATCTGAGAACTGCCTTTTCATATCCTTTGACCATTTATCAATTGGGAAATGACTTGTATTCTTATAAATTTGACTTAATTCTCTATATATTTTAGAAATGAGACCCTTATCAGAGAGACTAGTTGAAAAATTCTTTCCCGATTTTCTACCTTCCTTCTCATCTCAGTTGGGTTGGCTTTGTTTCTGCAGAAACTTCAAATTAATGTAATCAAAGTTATCCATTTTGCTTTTTTGTAATGTTCTCTATCTCCTGTTTGGTCATGAATTCTTCTGTTCTCCATAGATCTGATAGGTAAACTATTCCTTGCTCTCCCAGTTTGCTTATAGTATCAGCCTTTACATCTAAATCATGAACCCATTTTGACTTTATTTTGGTATATGGTGTGAGATTTTGGTCTATGCCTAATTTCTGCCATACTCTTTTCCAGTTTTCCCAGCAGTTTTCTTTACAAAGAGAGAGTTCTTATCCCAAAAGGTCTTTGTGTTTATCAAATAATAGATTACTATAGTCAATGACTACTGTGTCTCACATATTTAACCTATTCCACCGATCCGCCACTCAATTTCTTAGTCAGTACCAAACAGTTTTGATGATTGCTGTTTTATAATACAATTTAAGATCTGGAATGCCTAGGCCACTTTCCCTTCCATTTCTTTTCATTAGTTCCCTTGATATTCTGGACCTTCTGTTCTTCCAAATGAATCTTAAATTTTTTTTCTAACTTATAAAATATTTTTTTTGGTATTTTGATTGGTCTGGCACTGAATGAGTACATTAGTTTAGGTAAAATTGTCATTTTTATTACTTTAGCTCCGCCTATCCATGAGCAACTGATGTTTTTCTGATTATTTAGATCTGACTTTATTTGTGTGAAAAGTGCCTTGTAATTTTGTTCACAGAGTTCCTGGGTTTGTTTTGGGAGGCAGACTCCTAAATATTTTATAATGTCTACAGTAAGTTTTAATGGAATTTCTCTTTCTGTGTCTTGCTGTTGGGCTTTGTTGGTAATATATAGAAATGCTGATGATTCATGTAGGTTTATTTCATAGCCTGATACTTTTCTCAAGTTGTCTATTATTTCAAATAATTTTTAACTTGATTCTCAAGGATTCTTTTTTTAGTGAGGCAATCCGGGTTAAGTGACTTGCCCAAGGTCACACAGCTACTACGTGTCAAGTGTTTGGTCTGAGGCTGGATTTGAACTCAGTTCCTCCTGACTTCAGGGCTGGTGCTCTATCCACTGCACCACCTAGCTGCCACTAGGATTCTTTAAGTATATCATCATGCCATCTGCAAAAAAAATGATAGCTTTGTCTCTTCTTTGCCTATTCTAATAACTTCAATTTCTTTTTCTTCTCTTATTGCTAAAGCTAACTTTTCCAGTATGATATTGAACAACAGTGGTGATAATGGACATCTTGTTTCACCTCTGATATTATTGGAAATGCTGATAGCTTGTCCCCGTTACATATGATGCTTGCTGAAGGTTTTAGGTAGATGCCATTTATTATTTTAAGGAAGATTCCATTTATTCCTATGCCCTCTAGTGTTTTTAATAGAAATGAGTGTTGTATTTTGTCAAAAGCTTTTTTCTGCATCTATTGGGATGATTATGTGGTTTCTGTTAGTTTTGGTAAAGACATGATCAATTATGCTGATAACTTTCCTAATATTGAACCAGCCCTGTATTTCTGGTATAAATCCTACCTGGTCATAGTGTACTATTCTTGTGATAAGTTGCTGTAATCTATTTGCTAATATTTTGTTTAAAATTTTTGCATCTATATTCATCATTTTCTTTCTCTGTTTTGACTCTTTCTGGTTTGGTTATCAGTACCATATTTGTATCATAAAAAGAATTTGGTAAGACTCCTTCTTCACCTATTTTCCCAAATAGTCTATATAGTATTGGAGTTAATTGTTCTTTATATGTTTGATAGAATTTGTATGTAAGTCCATCTGGCCCTGGAGATTTTTTCCTAGGTAGTTTCTGAATGGCTTGTTCAATTTCTTTTTCTGAGATGGGATTATATAAGTATTTTACTTCCTCTTCTGTTAATCTGGGCAATTTATATTTTTTGTAAATATGTATCCATTTCACTAAGATTATCAAATTTATTGTCATACATTTGGGCAGAATGCTTCCTAATTGTTATTCTCTTCCTTGGTGGTAGATTAACCTTTTTCATTCTTGATTCTAGTAATTTGGTTTTCTTCTTTCTTTTTTTAATTAAATTAACCAAAGGTTTATCTATTTTATTGGATTTTTTTTCATAAAACTGGCTCTTAGTTTTATTCATTAGTTAAATAGTTTTCTTAATTTAAATTTTAATAACTTTTCCTTTGTTTTTCAATATTTCTAATTTGGTGTTTAATTGAGGATTTTTAATTTGTTCTTTTTCTAGTTTTTTAGTTGTATGCCCAATTCATTGATCTCCTCTTTTTCTATTTTATTTATGTAAGCATTTAGAGATATAAAACATCCCCTAAGAACTGCTTTTGCTGCATCCCATAAGGTTTTGTATGTTGTCTCATTGTCTTCCTCTTGAATGAAATTATTGATTGTTTCTATGATTTGTTCTTCAACCCAATCATTTTTTAGTATTAGCTTATTTAGTTTTCAATGATTTTTTAGTCTATCTTTCCGTGATCCCTTATTATAATTTTTATTGCATCATGATCTGAAAAGGATGCACTCAATATTTCTGCCTTTCTGCATTGGATTGTGAGGTTTTTATGCCTACTCTGTGGTCAATTTTTGTTTATGTGCCAGGTACCCCCAAGCAAAATGTGTATTCCTTTCTATCCCCATTCAGTTTTCTCCAGAGGCTTATCATAACTAACTTAACTTCTTTCTTGTTTATTTTGTGGTTAGATTTATCTAGTTCAGAGATGGGGAGGTTGAGGTCCACTAAAATAGTTTTGCTGTCTATTTCTTCCTGTCACTCCCTGAATTTATCTTCTAAGAATTCTGATGCTCTATCATTTGGTGCATATATGTTTAGTAATAATATTACTTCATTGTCTATGCTGTCTTTTAGCAGGATGTACTTTCCTTCCTTATCTCTTTTGATAAGATCTATTTTTGCTTTCGTTTTGTCTGAGATCAGAATTGCTACCCCTGTTTTTTTTTACTTCAGCTGAAGCATAATATAAATATATTCTGCTGAAGCCTTGTACCTTTACCCTGTGTGTGTCTCTTTTTCCAATGTGTTTCCTGTAAATAACATATTGTAGGATTATGGTTTTTAATACATTCTGCTATATGCTTTCTTTTTATGGGAGAGTTCTTCCCATTCACATTCACAGTTATGATTACTATATGTGTATTTTCCCCCCTGTTTATGCTTTTCTTTCTCCTTTTTCCTTTTTCCCTACTCACTAGTGTTTTGCTTTTGACCATTGCCTCCCTCAGTCCCTCCTCCCTTCTATTAGCCCTTTCCCTTTTCTTCCCCTCTACACTTACTGCCTCTTCCCTCCTTTCTATCTTCCCACCTTTTTCTTTCCCTTTTTCACTCTTATTGCCTATAGGGCAAGTTAGATTTCTATACCTAACTGATTATGTTATTCCCATCTTGAACCAAATCTGATGAGAGTAAGGTTCAAACAATGCTCATCTCCCTCTCTTCTTTCCCTCTGCTGTAATAGGTTTTTGTCTTTTCCTGTAATGCAATTTACCCTTGTCTGCCTCCTCCTTTCTCAGTACATTTTCTTAGATCAGACTAATCCCCTTTCTTGGATCCATTTAACCCACTTGATTAGATTTTTTTTATCATTACGACAAAGTCAACTTATACCAGCCTCCTTTATGTATACCCCTTTAACATCGTGTAATAATGATACAGTTTGGGGCAGCTAGGTGGCTCAGTGGATAGAGAACTGGCCCTAGATTCAGGAGGACCTGAGTTCAAATCCAGCCTCAGACACATAACACTTACTAGCTATGTGACCCTGGGCAAGTCACTTAACCCCATTGCCTACCCAGATAAAAACAAACAAACAAACAAATAAAAAAACAAATAACAATACAATTCTCAAGAGTTACAAGTGTCATCTTCCCTTGTAGGGATGTAAACAGTTTGCCCTTATTAACAATATATTGTATCTTTCCATCCCATTTACCTTTTTATGTCTCTCTTGAGTCTTGTACTTGAAGATCAAATTTTCCATTGAGCTCTTATCTTTTTATCAGGAAGGTATGTAAGTCCCCTATTTCATTGAATATCCATATCCTTCCCTGAAAGATCATGCTCATTTTTGCTGGGTTGTAATCTAAGCTCCTTTGCCTTATGGAACATCAAGTTCCACGCCCTATGGTCTTTTAATAGAGAAGCTGCAAGGTCCTGTGTTATGCTGACTGTGGTTCCATGATATTTTTTTCTTTCTTTCTAGCTGCTTGCAGTATTTTCTCTTTAACCTGGTAATTTTGGAATTTGGCTACTATATTCCTTGGCATTTTCAATTCGGGATCTCTTTCAGGAGTTGATCTGTGGATTCTTTCTATGGCTATTTTACCTTCTGGTTCTCGGACTTCAAGGCAGTTTTCCTTGATGATTTCCTGAAAGATACTGTCTGGGCTCTTGTTTTTTTCATTGTGATTTTCATGTACACCAATAATTTTTAAATTGTCTCTCCTGGATCAATTTTCCAGGTCAGTTGTTTAACCAATGTGGTATTTTATGTTTTCATCTATTTTTTTAATTTTTTGTTTCTATTTCACTGATTCTTGAGTCATTAGCTTTCATTTCCCTGATTTTAATTTTTAAGAAATTGTTTTCTTCTGTTAGATATGGTGTTTCCTTCCCTAATTGGCCAATTCTATTTTTAAGAGATTTGTTTTCTTCATTGTACTTTTTTTCCAGTTGGCCACTTGTGTGTTTTAAGGACTCTTCTACCTCTCTCATTTGACTTTTAAAATCCTTCTTGAGCTCTTCTAAGAAGGCTATTTGGGCTTCAGAACAGTTCATATTCCTTTTTGAGATTGCAGAGGTGGGTTTGTTGACAATGTTGTCCTCTTCAGAATTTATGACCTGATCTTCACTCTTCTCATAATATGAATCTATGGCATGTTTATTTTTAATCATAGTATTTTTTATTCCCTGGCCTTTAAAGAAATTGAGCTCTCCTGATGGGGAGCAGAGGGCACTGACACAAGTTTCTTGTGTTGGGAGCCTAGGTCTTGGTCACTGGCTTTGTGTGCTGTGGCCTCTGATGTTGGCAATTGGAGGCTGTGGGATTCTGGCAGCTTACCTGATGTTGGGCTGGAATCAGTAAGGCTGGAACTCTCAGGCAGCTCTAGGTTGCCTGCTTTTCTTTTCCTTTAGCTTTCTTCAGCTCTTTTCAGATGGATATTGCAGGGTGTTTATCAACCTGGGGCCATTTGTAGTGCTGCTTCCCTTATTTTTGCTGAGGCACTGGGAGACCTGTTTGCTGTGGAATGCCAAGGCACCTGGTGGTTTTCTGAGTTGGTTTCCACCTGTTTCCCCGCCCTCACTAAGTCACTTGTTGTTTACCTGCTCCACCACCTGGGTTTCAGGATCTCTTCTTGGTGTGCTAAAGTAGGGCTTTCTGCTAGCTGGCTGGGACACCTCCAGTTCCGTAATGCTCCCATTCCCCCAGGGCAATAAGGGCTTTTCCCGTTAATCACTCAAGCTACCTGGGCCACTGCACTGCTGCTCCCCATCTTTCTTCTGGTTCAGCTGTTCCAGAGTTTTTCCTGGGGCAATATTTTCTGGGCTTTCAGATGTTGATAAAGGAGGGTGAGGGCAACTACCTTTTTACTCTGCCATCTTGGCTCCTGGAAGTGGAAGTCAAGGTATTATTTTCTTACAAATATTTTAGGTCTCGTTTAGCAAGCTGTTGACTCATTTTTCATTATTTTCTTGCTTCACTCTCATTTATCTTCCCAGCTTTTCCTCTACTTCTCCTTCTTGTTTTTCAAAATCCTTTTTGAACTCTTCCATGGCTTGAGACCAATTCATATTTTTTTTCCTGGAGGCTTTGGATGTAGGAGCTTTGACTTAGTTGTTTTCTGGTTGTATGTTTTCATCATTTTGTCACCTTAGTAAGATTCTATAGTCTGAGTTTTTTCTCCACTGTTTGTTCATGTTTCTAGCCAATTACTTGACTTTTTAACTCTTTGTTAAGAGTTTCTGTTTCCAGTGCTCTGTTTCCAGTTTGGAGGGTGTACTATCCTAAGCTTTAGGGGTTTTGTGCAGCTGTTTTCAGATAAACTTCTAGGTTCCTGTAAATTTTCAATTCTTCCAAGCTGGTATGATCAAAGAAGAGGTGTTTACTCTTTTTCTGGCATATGCTCTGTTCTATGAGTGACCACAAACACTTTTTTCTGCCTTGGAACTGTCAGGAGGGATTCTCTCTCCACCCTAGATGGTGATCTAGGACTGTGACCCAGATCCAAGCACAGGCAAAGGAAGAGAATCCTGCCTTAGTGCCAATAAAGGAATCCCTGCAGTCTCCCTCTGATCAACCACTCAATTCCCCCCATTGTATGTGGCTTGAGACCTCTGGAAGAAGCTTCCACCCCTCCAGGGCTGCACCAGGGCTAGGTCCGGACCATTCTCCTCTCTCACCCAGGTCAGATCAACCTTCCCTACTGACCTTCTAAGTTGTCTTTGGCATTTGTGGGTTGAGAAGTCTGGAAACCACCACAACTGCCAGTGATTCAGTCCCCTTAGGCCTACTCCAGGATGGCTGGGGCCCTGTCTTTGCCTGCACAGCCCAGGTTGAACTGTGCTTCTCTCCCAACCTGGAATAATAGACTTTTCCCATCAACCATGCAGGTTGTCTTGGGCTGGAAATTTCTTTCACTCTGTCTTTTTGTGGGTTCTGCTGTTCTAGAATTTTTTTAGAGTCATTTTACAGGTATTTGGAGATGTTTGGTGGAAAGCTAAGCAAATCGCTGCTTTTACTCTGCCATCTTGGCTCTGCCACCAAGTGTGTGTCTTGATCTCCTGTGTCACTGTAGTAGCTTTTTATGTTCATGTTATTCTTTTGTTCTTTGCTCATTTCCCCACCATATTTTTTTATTTGGAACTTTATATTAAAGTTGGGCCCTCTTCCTGGCATGGGGTGTGGAGGTGCACTCTCCAAGTTTTTTCATACTGCTGATTTCAGAGCTAGTTCTGGGATTTGAAAGTTTTTGGTGCTTCCAGGATGATGTGATCTAAGAAGTATAGTCACTTTTCTCCTGCACTGTGCTCTGGTCCTTACACAGGAAGGGTCCAGGATCCCTTTTGATTGCAATCAATACTGCTTCCCAGGACACCTGCTCTCTTGGGACTGGAAATGATAGTAGTGAAAGGTTATATTACCTTTTATCCTATGAATCACTTCCTCCTTCCTTTTTTTTTTCCTCCTTCAAGGTTGAGTTTAATTTTCATTTTAACTCTATTTTTACCTGTATAATTTTTGGGGGAAAGAAAGGGATTATGCGTAGGCCTGAATCCCTTGGTTCCCCTATTGCTATGGAAATAGGAGGCTCAAGCAGGCACTATTTCAGCTTGTCATTAAGATGACATCTTTTCACTTGGCTTTTTGAGACTGCTTTAGAGGCTTCTGTGAAGAATAAGTTGGAAGATCATCCATCTTTTTCATCTTATTTGCAAAGAAGTGCAGTGGGCAAGGTCAAGTGATATATCTTATTTCCAGATGCCTGAAGCTCCCCTGCTCTATTCCTTCTAAGAAGTGGACCTTGCCTACAGGCTGAGAATTGATGAAGTGTTCTGGTGAGATTGCAGAGCAGCCAGAGGAATTATATTTCCCATTACAGGCAGCTCCAGCAGCTGTTTCCTTACAAATGATTAGTTCTTCAATTAACTACCATTATTGTTAATACTTATGAACATATCTTCCTCTTTATGTAAAAGAAAATTATGTGGGTTTCAAACTCTTGTGTGATGTGATTAATTATAGCAATGGACTGAAAGCTATGAAGAGGTTTTGATCTCTGTTGGGATATGAGAGACACATCCTTCTTTTAGAATGGCTGAGGAATGAAGAGGGAAGAATGACTTCTGATACCATAGGTAAGTAAGCACAAATTTCCATCAAAAAGGGAGTCTACATAGAGACAAAATGTGTGATATATGTATAAGTATTGTATATACCATTGAGGCAGAAGTAAGCCAAACTCAGGTCCATACTTGTATGTTTAAGGTCTGTTTTGGAATGAATATTCAACAATTAAAATAAGGAGATTTTCTTAGCCACAGAATAGAAATAATATATAAGGATAATAAAGCAATTAACTAGGGTAAATATAACTACCCTAACCTCAATGTGGAACTGAGTCTGTTCAGCAGGAAGGATTTAGTGACTCAAGTAATCTCAGGACCCATCAAACTACTGTGAATGACCCTTAATCCACAAAGATTTGTTTTTAATTCTTTTAGATTACCATGGCACATTGCTGATGCTTAATAAATGCTTTTATTTTTCTAACTTACTGGCTGACTGACCAAGTCACATCAATAAAGTCAGTAAAGCTCAAAGTCACCAGGAAACTACATAAAGGATAATACACTTTGAGTCCTAAACTATTAGGACAATGAAGCTTTGTCACTTTTCAAGGAAAAAGTAACCAAAAACATGTTGAGGAAGGAGCAGGAACCCTGGTAGATAATGAACCTATCACACCTTTATCTTTGCAACACCCCTCTTGATATGTTAGTAGTCCACAGAATTGGACTTGCACTTAGAGCAAAATCTCCTGCTTCTCACTATGCTCCTACATTCTTCATTGTCTCCTTTGTGTTATGTGGCACCCCTTAAAGAGAAGTATACTCTCTATAAAAATTACACATGAAACATTCTTTTAAAGTATATTTTTTTTAAGTTTCAAATTCACCCCTTCCCACACAATTCAGCAAGCAAGCAATTTGATACTCATGAGGCAGCTAGGTAGCTCAGTGAATAGAGTGCTGGGCCTAGAGTCAGGAAGACATGAGTTCAAATTCAGTTTCAGACATTTATTAGCTGTGTGACTTAGCTCACTCACTTGACATTTGTTAACCTTAATCCACTAAAGAAGGAAATGGCAGACCACTCCAGTATCTTTGCCAAGAAACCCCCATCGACTATTGGCATTTTATGGTTCACAGGGTCACAAAAAGTTTGATATGACTGAAAAACTGAAAAACAAAAACACATATGAAACCATCCAAAGCACAGTTTCACAGTAGCTATGTTGCAAACAGAAAGGGAAGAAGGAAGAAAAAGAAAAAAATGCTTTAATTTGCTCTTAGAATCTATCAGTTCTTTGTCTTGAGGTGGATAGCATTTTTCTTCATGAGTCCTTTGGAATTGTCATGTATCATTTTATTTATCAGAGTTCCTAAGTCTTTCAAAGCTGATTATCATTACAATATTACTATTACTGTGAACATTGTTGTCTTCATTTTGCTCACTTCTCTTCATGTACAACATTCTGGCATAGAATGGATAGCATAACTTAATCCAGTCACTGGAGTCATAAGGATGGTGCATGCCACTTCAGCCTAGGGAAAACTATAAGTTTAAGCTACCACATCTGGATTAGGGTCTTCACTAATATTTGAAACTTTGAGCTTGTATGATCTAAGTTGCTCCAAAGGCTGGGCAAATAATAGAATTAATGACTTTTGAGGAAATGATAGATGATATAGATAGATAGATAAATAGATAGATAGATAGATAGATAGATAGATAGATAGATAGATAGATAGATAGATAGATAGATAGATAGATGAGTACAGTAATCAAGGATGAGGTAGGTTATGCTTTTCTGACAAGGACTCTGAAATCTCTCTGAATCTAGGGATGCAGGATGTGGGGCAGACAGCTACATAGAAAGATTTTTAGACTGTGAATCAGAAAATAACTTTTGTGTGTGGAGGGCACAAAGGAAAAATAAATGCAGAATTAACCACTAGTCAATTCATCAATGACCTGTGATGTTCTTGCTTAGGAAACTCTCACTACAAAATGTAGATAACAGACTGTCTATACTTGCAATCTTAAAGACTTACTTCAGGTTCTTGCCCACAGTTATATAGCAGGGTTTGAATGCAAGTCTTCCTAAGTCTAAGTTGAATACTGTATATCCTACCTCTGACAAAAACAAACATAGTACTATCTGCAAATTATAGTGAATAATAGTGCTTAGTGAATCTTAAAGACTTTATTGAACTACAGGACTGTAAATCCTATGAAGACAGAAGCTATGCTCTTTTCACTATTAAACTCATAATACTTAGAAGAACATTCATTTATTAAATCAAAAAGCATTAAGTACTTTTTGCATGCCAGCCGCCGGTAGATGCTGTGGATAGAAAGAAAAAAAACACTTAAAGAATTCCTACCCTTCAGTAACTTACATTTTGATAGCATAAATAGTATATGTTCAAATAAAAGTAGATACAATATGCAAAAATAGTAAATATGAGGTATTTTCTTTTGCAAGGGAGTGGGACAAGGTTACTAGAAGGTGAAGCAATGAGGCAAAACTTCCTGTAGTGCTTGAGCTAAGTTTTAAAATAGCTTAACAATTCTAAAAGGGAGAGGTAAGGAAGGAGTACCTTCCTGGCATTGAGAGGCCACCTCTGGAATAGTGTAGACATGAGGAAGAACAACAACTAGGACAGTTTAACTGATGGTAGGAATGGATAGCATGTAGTTCTTGCTTAAATATATTCAACAATTTAAATTGAATTTAAATGAACTGAATTAAACTTAATTCAAAATCCCTTCTCTAAGTAATTTTGTGTGAGATTGACCTAAAAACCTCTTTTTCTTCCCTAGGAAATTCTTAGAGAGTGAGAGAATAGTTCATAACTGTGTGTATACACACATATACATATATGTATATGAATATGCATGTGTGCTTGTGTATATATGTTCATGTATGTGTGTATATGTATATAAGCATGCTTATATGTATGTGTCTATGCAAATGTGTACATATAGATGCTCTTATTTATGTACATATATATGTATGGTATGTTTTATGTATATATATATACATATATCTATGTATATGTATATGTGTGTATGTATATACATATGTATGTATGTGTATATATATATACACGTTGTGTGCAATTCATTCATTTTATGGGTCCGTGATAAAGAGAGCTTTGCTGATCCTTTGTTGATCAGACCCCATGTTGCACCCTCAAATTCCCTAGTAACCACTAGTATCTATGAAAGACTTCATTTGCTCCCCCTTTCCTTTCCAACCACAAGGGTATGAGAGCAGGAACTGACCCTGGAAAGGAGGGGATGATATCTATAAAGCTCTTTTGGTTGGAAAATGAGCAGGAGGTTTAACCATGGACAAATCAAACAAGTAAAATTCCAGGGCTAAGCAACAGAAATACCTTCTATCATTTTTGAGAGATCCACTTTAACTCTCTCTTATACTGGTCTCTAGTCTTCATTTCCTTATCTGGTTGGTTCCCTACTATGTATACAAAAATATGCACTTCTACATCTTCTTTCCCCCCTCCCCAACCCTAGCCTTTTCATTAAAGCTAGGCAAGCCCATTGGGGAAAAAAAGAAATTGGGGCAGTTAGGTAGTGCAATGCATAGAGCATCAGCATATGAATCAGGAGGACATGAGTTCAAATCTGGTCTCAGACATTTACTAGCTATATGACCCTGGGCAAGTCACTTAACCCAAAT
This sequence comes from Vombatus ursinus, assembly GCF_900497805.2. Lineage (NCBI taxonomy): Eukaryota > Metazoa > Chordata > Mammalia > Diprotodontia > Vombatidae > Vombatus > Vombatus ursinus. The sequence goes on from NW_020954583.1 coordinate 8,136,978, forward strand.
TGCCTCCAAAAAAGAAGTTTCATATTACTGCAAAACCTATTGTTAAAAATTAAAACTCAGTCAAGATTACCAACTAAAGACAGGAACTCAAATGAACTCTCTCAAAGCCCCTACCAAACAACTTCAAAATAATTCCTAAAACCAAATTCTGGAGCAATAAAACCAACAAAACCAATAAAAAGTTTGGTTAAATAATTTTCTAGCTCAAGACAATTTAGGAGATTGACAGGAAAGGTCTGTCTTGCTGGGGTTGTGGTCTGGCTCAGAGAGCGTTGCAGTGCAGGCCAGGGACCAGCAAGCTAGTGACAGGTTGTGTACATAGCTGCTTCAGTGGCAGTGGTAGCTTCAGGAATTCACTCTGCAGACTGCAAGGGGTCAGATAACAGGGCAGAAGGACATTACAGGAGACCCTTTGCTGACATGTGGTACAGAATCCTATTGTAGTACCCATAGAGAGTTCCAGGCTGCATTTCCAGGGTGAAGAAAAGTGGCCATGGGGGAGGAGGGTGGAGAAGACTACTTGTGGTTCCTCAAAAGAGAACATAGGCTCTGGTCTCAAGTTAAAGGCAGAAAAGAACTTTAGCACTTGTGGTTACAGGAGAGCAGGGATCTGAGTCACATTTCCAGGGACATGAGGACTGATAGCACTTGCACCCACAGGAATGAAGGAGCTCTGATCCTAATTCCTGGGTGGAGTAGAGTGCTTGTGGTAACTCATAGGCACATGCCAGGAGAGCAGTAGTTGTTACCTCTTCTTAAATCATACAATGTTGGAAGAAGCAAAACCTTAACGAAATGCATTACTATCTATATGGATCTAGGCAAGTTACTTAACCCCAATTGTCTCTAAAAAAGGGATTTCATATTACTGCCAAACTTACTGTTAAAAATTAAACTCAGGGCAACTCTGAAAACAGCAGCATGAAAATCCTGAAACTTTGTAACTAGAGAAAGTTACAAAGGTGACAAGGAAGATCAAGACACAAATTCAGAAGAAGACAATAAAGTCAAAACAGTTACATCCAAAACCTCAAAGAAAAATGTGAATTGGAGTTAAGCCCTCCCTCCCACCCAAAAAAATAAATCCTGGAAGAGTATGAAAAGTATGATTCAAGAAAATAATGAAAGGAGAACCAACAGTTTGGTAAATGAGGCACAAAATCCACTAAATAAAAGAACTCTTTCAAAAGTAGAATTGGCCAAATGGAAAAAGAGGCATAAATTTTCAATGAAAAAAATTCCTTCAAAATGAGAATGGGCAAGTGGAAGCTAATGATTACATGAAATGTCAAGAAACAATAAAAACATCAAAAATTATAAAATGAAAGAAAATGTGAAATATCTCATTATAAAACAAAAAAAACAAAAACAAAACAAAAACAAAAACAAAAACAAACAAACAAATAACTGACATGGAAAATAGGTGCAGAAGATATCATTTAAGAATTCTTGGACTAGATGAAAGCCATGATAAAAAAAAAGCTTGGAAATCATATTTCAAGAAATCATCAAGAAAAACTGTCCTAAAACAACCAGAAGGTAAAAAAAAATTGAAAAAAAGTCACTAATCACTTCCTGAAATAGATCTCAAAATGAAAACACCCATGAATATTATAGTCAAATTGCAAACCTTCCAGGTCAAGGAGAAAATATTGCAAGCAGCCAGAAAGAAGCATTGCAAATATCATAAAGAAATAATCATGATAGCTCAGGATTTAGCAGCTTCTGTATTCAAGGATCGGAAAATGGGGTATGGAAGGCAAAGGTGCTAGAATTATGAATAGGAATAATCTGCCCAGGAAAACAGCATAATTTGTCAAGTGAAAAATAGATATTTAATTAAATAAAGGACTTTCAAGCACTCCTGATAAAAAGAGTAGAGTTGGATATAAAATTTGACTTTGAATACAAGATTCAAGAGAAGTGTTCAAAGGTAAACATGAAAAAGAAATCATGTAGGTGGCAATAAAGTTAAACTGTTTTCATTTCTATATAGAAAGATGATACTTGTAACTCCCCAAAACTTTATTATTATTAGTGCATTTAGGAGTAATATATTTAGACAGAGGGCATGGTTGCTAGTTAACTATGATGGAATAATTTCCAAAAAATAAAATAAAGGGATGAGAAGGAGGCATCCACTGAGAGAAAGGGGAAGACAGATAAAGATTTGGGGAAATTATTTCACACAAAAAAAGAAATAAAAGGAAGAGCTTTTACAGTGGAAATAAGATGGGGTTGGGTGGGAAATGCTTGAATTTTATTCTCATTTGAATTGGCTCAAAGAAGGAATAACATATGTTCAGCTGGGTATAGAAATCTAACTTACCATACAGGGAAATAGGAAGAGATAAGAATAACATAGGGAACTGATAGAAAAGAGGGTAGACTAAGGGAGGCAGTGACCAAAAGCAACAAAGCAAACAAACAACAACAAAAAAAAATAAACAAACAAACAAAAGCAAAAACAAAAACAAAACAAAACCTTTTTTAGAAGAAAAAGGCTAAAAAGAGAGATGGATAAATAGATAAGATAGATAAGATAGAGGGAAACACAATTAGTAAAAATAACTGTAAATTTGATTGAGATGAACTCACTCAAAAAACCATAAGAAAGTAGCAGAATTTATTAAAAATCAGAATTCAACAATATGTTATTTACAAGAAACACACGTGAAACAGAAAAACTCACATGAACTTATTTTTAAAGGACTGGAACAAAATCTATTATGGTTCAGCTGAAGCAAAAAAAAAAGCAGCAGTAGCAATCACGATCTCAGAAAAAAAAAAGTAACACTAGGCCTAATTAAAAGGACTAAGCAGGAAACTATATTATACTTAGAGGCACCATAGAAAATGAAATAATATAAATGCTAATCATTTAAGCACCAAGTGGTATGTCTCCAAATTCTGAAAGGAAAAGATAAATGAGTTACAGGAGGAAATAGATAGTAAAACTATACTAGTGGAGGACCTTAACTTCCCCATTTCAGAACTAGATAAATCTAACCAAAAATAAACAGGAAAGAAGTTAAGGAAATTAATAGAATTTAAGAAGAGTTTGATATGAGAGACCTCCAGAGGAAGTTGAGTGAGAATAGAAAGGAATATACATTTTTTAATGTACATACCTTTACAAAAATGAACAATGTATTAGCTCTTAAAAGTCTTACAACAAATGTAGAAAAGTATAAATATTAAACACATCCTTTTCAAATCAAAGTGAAATAAAAATTAATTCAATAAAGGCACATGGAAATACAGATCTAAATTAATGAAAATTTCAATAACCTAATCTTAAAGAATGTGTAGGTCAAAGAAGAAAGCATTAAAATATATTTAGGAGAATGATAACCATTTGACAAAATACCATAATATATGGAATGTAGCCAAATAGTACTTGGGGAAAATTTTATATCACATTTGCATCCATAAAATAAAGAAAGAGCAGATAAATTAATTTGGTGCTCAAGTGAAAAAAAATCAAGGGAAAAAAACAAATTTAAAATCCCCAAATAAATACTCAATAGGAAATCATGAAAATGAAAGAAAAAATTAATAAAATTAAAAGGTTAAAGAAAGATATAACTAATAAATACAACTAGAAGATTTTTGGGGGGAAAAATAAACTAGATAAATCATTGCTTAATTTAATTTAAAAAGAAGAAAGCTAAAGTACCAGTATGAAAACTGAAGAGTAAATTCACCACTAATGAAGATAAAATGAAATCAACTGTTAGAAGCTATTTTGCCCAACCAAATGCAAATAAATCTAGCAATTTAAATGAAATGGGTGAATAGTTACCAAAATATAAATTACCAAGGTTAACAGAAGAAGAAATAAGAATACATAAACAACCATATATTAGGAAAGAAATTGAACAAGCCATTAATGATCACCCTAAGAAAAAATTCTCAGAAATGAATTCACAAGTGCATTCTACTAAACATTTAAAGTACAATTAGTTCTGCTATTATATGACTTTTTGGGGAAAAAATAGGCAAAGAAAAAGTCCTATCAAATTCTTTTTGTGATACAAATATGGTGCTGATACCTAAAACAGTGGGAGAAAAAAAGTGAAAGAAGAATACAGAACAATTTCCTAGAAGGGTATTGACACAAAAAAATTTAAGTAAACAAAGAGATCACAGCAATCTATCACAAAGATCATACACTATGATCTGGTAAAATTTATACCAGGAATTCAGTGCTGGTTCAGTAATAGGATATTGACCAAATGAAAAACAAAACTAATAAAAATTATATGATTATCTCAATAGATGCATGAAAAGCTATTAACAAAAAAAGAATATCAATTTCTCCTAAAAACTGTAGATAGCATAGGAATACATGGAGTTTTCCTTAAAATGAGAAGTAGTACCTATCTAAAACCATCAGCAAGTATTATTTGTAATGGGGATAACATAGAAGCCTTCCCAGGGGTGAAGCAAGGATGCCAATTTTCCCAACTATTATTAAAATTGTACTAAAAATGCTAGCTATAGCAAGAAGAGAAGAAAAGGAAATTAATGGAACTAGAATAGGTAATGAGGAAACAAAGCAATCACTATTTTCAGAGGATATAATTCCATACTTAGAAAATCCTAGAGAACCAACAACCAAAGTAGTTGAAACAATTAAGAACTTCAACAAAGTTGCATTGTATCAAACAAACCCACAAAAACCATTAGCATTTTTATATACAACCAAAACAGTGAATCAAGAAGAGATAGAAAAAGAAATCCATTTAAAATGACTACAGACAACCTCCCAAGATAAACCCAGGAACTATATGAACACAATTACAAAACACTTTCCATACAAATAGTCAGATCTAGGCAATTGGAAAAAATAATAATTGCTCATGGGTAGGTCAAGCCAATATAATAAAAATGATAATTCTGAATTAATTTACTTATTTAGTGCCATATCAATCAAACTACCAAAAAGATATTTTATAGAGCTCAAAAAATAATAATTCATCATGAAGAACAAATGAAATATTAAATATTGTTTTATATTGTAATTGAGAAAAAAGTATAAAAAATCTGTTTTGCTCTTGTTCAGTTCCACTAGTGTCATTTTTTTCTTGTATCCATAAGTTAATAGATTTCTTTGAGTTCTATCCTTTGTGTTGACTTAACTTCATTTAATAATCAGAGGTAAACTTTTATTTCTCTTTTCCAGAGTTAATTTTACCTTGTTCTAGTACAAGATCAATCATCAGTAATATAATCGATAAAATGTTAGACTGTAAATGTTTGTTATTAACATGATTATTATACGACTAAATTTAAATCACATTTCCTGAAAATAACAAGTAGCTAATGACAAACATAACATGTTTAAATTAAAAGAGTAACATTTATCCTATCCTGCCAAACTAGAATTATATATAGATCCCACCCAAAATTACCTGTACCTCTGATTAATTAAACAATTTATGGGGGAAAATCACTCATTCTTTTTTCCTATATTGATCCCCAATAAATAAGAAATGATTTCAGGTAGATGTTAGTAAACAAATAGTATACAATGATGGCAGTCTCTTTCATTTACTAAAGTCTGAATGGTACTAATGCTATAATTGTTAAAGATTTGTTCAGAGGGATTGTTGGCAGCATTTGTTGACCAGAAAAAAGAAATCTTATCTTGGGGCAAGGAACACAGGTTTCTAGAGAAACATTCATTGGAAGTCTTAATTATTGTAAATCCATGTTAGTAGGCCATCCAGCAACATTTCCTCTTGGCTTGCAAGTTTTGCAGAATTTAATTGTATGTCCACTGAATGGCTTAAATCCTCATAATCATATCACACTTGCTGTCATTCTACATTGGCTACTTCAGATATGACAGACTGATTTTAACTTGGTTAATAGCTTATTAAGCAATAACAACTTTCTTTTCTCATTATTCCCTTCCCAATCAATGGCTAGATTATGAGTTTTTTTCCCACTAGAAACAAGTAGTTTGTGCCCTTCACACCATAGTTTTGCATTTCTTCATATCTGTCTTCCCTCCCATGTTTCTACTTATATAATACTGCATTTATAATGACCACAATTAATATTTTTTATTCTTTAAAAAAATAGGGAAATGTGCCAAGATGGTGGAGTAAAAAGTAAATCATTCTCATCACCCCTTTTTGACCTCTGAAAGCCTAGAAAATATCACTCAAGGAAAAACCCTGGGAAAGCAGAAAGACAGGGTGCAACAGTCTTGTAGCCCAGAAAGCTTGGAGAATTAATGGGATGAGGGAGGGGAAGCAGTATGGGATGACAGTCATCCCAGCAAATCAGGTGGAGATCCTGAACCCAAAGTTGGGTGGTGGAGCAGGCAAACATCAACAGCAGGACCCTCTGAATGCCTCAGAACAGGCAGGGGAACTGGTAAACACCAATTCAGTAAACCACCATGTGTGCTAGCATTCTCTAGCAGCCAAATCTCCCAGTGCTTCAGCACAACTCCAGGCTGGCAGATATCCTCCAGCAGCCAAACATTTGAGTGCTTTGAAGAAGCCCAACCGAATAGGCATCCTCCAGGAGGTAGACTTCCAATCCCCACCCTAAGAGTTCCAGTGCTGCTGACCCCAACTCTAAAAACAAATAAATTATTTTTAAAATATATAGAGAGATTCAAAACAAAATAATGTTCAGCATTGTTTGATGCTTCTGTTTTTTAATTTGCTTATGGTATTTGTGATGCTGCAGGAATTTTACATTTCTGGTATAAGCAAAGATGCAAATGATATAATAAAATTGATCCATTTAAAATGATTAATCAATTAATTAACAAGCCTTAAATTCAAATGGGATTCATTGCAATGTTCCTTGATAATCAGTTTTCTTGGGTGGAGGGAAAGGAGAACTCATTCAGAGAAAGAGAATGTATCTCATTCTAACCTTAGAGTACTCTCATTTGCTGGATTACTTGTCATTTGCCAGTATGGACAAAATGGTTTTATAGTCACTACAATCCCTTCTGATACTAAATATATCATCCTCTGATCTTCTAAAGAAAATCAATCAGCAAGAATCCATGAAGTATTTCTATGGGTTAGGTGGTAGAGGAAAGGATTTTAGAGGCAAAGAGCCAAGTCCTAGAGGAAATAAATTTATATTAGTTATGTTTCAGAGTTTATATTTTGTTCAAATATTGGAGGTGTGTAAAATAAGTGCATTAATAAAAGATGCAACATCCATGGTGAGAAAGAACAAATCAACTCTTTAGCTTTTATTCATTATTAAGAATTTGGTTAAATGGAAACCATTAAGGAATGATTATTCTATTATTTTAAAAATTTCTCATCATTTTGAAATTATGTTAAGCATTAAATTCAAAGTATAATTGTGGAATATTTTTTCTACTCTAGGAGAGTAATGGTAATAGGATTATAAAATAATACATCTAGGCTTTGTATTAGTTGACCTGATTTTTTAATTATTAAAAAAGAAACTATCTTTGATGTTCCTAAGTTTTAAAAATCTTTGTTAATTATGTTACTTCACTATTCCCTCCATGATGTAAGCAAGAAGGACTGAGCCTGGGCTAAAATGCCAAGTAGATGAAGTTGATTTCAACTACTATTTAAGCATTTGTATTTCCAGGTCCTCCTAGCCTTGCCATTTTGTATCTGGTTTACATAGGGTTTTGCTCTCAGCTGTTTGGTAACTAAATCCTACTAATCTATTATCTGATAAAACTAATACTTTTCACATTTGCATTTTAATAGGGAATTTTTGAAGGCCACAGAGTCTTCAAACCTCAAAGGAATGCATCTCTGATGGTGGAATTTATGAAGTTGTAGAGAGACTTGGACATAAAATATCAAGTGACTGAATTAAGAGGTCATTTTCTAAACCTACACCTGAAAGTCTTTACCTAGACTATATGTATTCTTACATAGGTTTATACTTTGCCAGTAACAAGTTAGTTGATAAAAATGAGCTTGTTTATAATTTTATATCTATGTAATTTTTATCTTTACATGATCTCTCACTATCATAAAAAAGATCTATGAATGAACAAGTGAATGAATGAATGAAAAAATTGTTAAGGACAAAACAATGTGCTAAGCATAATGAATACAAACAGGAAAGCAAAACAGTTCCTTCTCTCTAGGAGCTTATTTTAATTCTGGGATTACCTATGAGAGGTTTTATCTGGTAAGGTACAATGGTAATGTATCTCCTTTAATGTCATTACTACTGAGGAAATCATATCCATTCATAAATTAAAAATGTATGTCTACTATTTGATGATAAAAATGTGTGTTCCTCATTTAAAAAAAATACTTAGATGCTACAGATGATGACTACTGCCATGAAATTAAAAGACTCTTGTTCCTTGGAATGAAAGCTATAGCAAATCTAGATAGCATACTAAAAAGCAGAGATATCACTTTGCCTACAATGATCCATATAGTTAAAGCTGTGGTTTTTCTGGTAGGAATGTATGACTACAAGATTTGGACTATAAAGATAGCTGAGCACCAAAGAATAAATGCTTTTGAATTGTGCTGGAGAAGAATGTTGAGAGTCCCTTGAACAATAAGGAGATCAAATCAGTCAATACTTAAAGAAATAAATTCAGGCTATTTACTGGAAAGCCAAATACTGAAAGTGAAGCTGAAATACTTTGGCCATATAATGAGATGATGGGACTTATTAGAAAAGACCTGGGTGTTGGGAAAGATGTTCTCAAAAGGAAAAGAGGGTGAGAGATGATGAGATAGACAGATAGTGTAATAAGGGTTACAAAGAACATGAACTTGGACAGACTTTGAGAGATAGTGGAGGACAGAAGAGCCTGTCATACAGAACTGAATGACTGAAGAATAATAAATAAAGTAGTGGAGGCAGCTGGGTGGTGAGTGGTGAAGTGGATAGAGAACCTGGCCTGGAGTCAGAAAGATCTAAGTTCAAATCTGGCTGAAGATACACACTTGCTCTGTGACTCTGGGCAAGATACTTAACCCTGTTAGCCTCAGTTTCCTCATCTATAAAATGAGCTGGAGAAGCAAATGACAAACTGCTCCAGGATCTTTGCCAAGAAAATCCCAAATTAGTCACAACCCTTCTCTACAGAGTGTTTTATAGTTTTATTAAAATAATTTTTGTGGGTATTAAAGTAAGTGGACTCCCAAATATTTTAGACATTTAATAGTGATTTTGGATAGGATTTTTTTACCTCTTCCTGCTTTATTGTTAAAACTTACATGAAGAAATTTTTATGATCAATAAGAATGATTAAATTGATGTGTATAAATAATAATTGCATAAAAATAAATTCTATAAAAGTGATATTTATATTAGCAATATGATTAAAATTAATAAACTATGAGTAAAATAATCAACATAATTAATATTTTATATTGCTGCCATTTCAATTGTCTTAGGAAGATTTTGAAGATCACCTGGCAAGATAAAATACCTGACACTGAGATCCTTTCCCAAGGTAAGCTTTCAAATTCTGTTGCAGAGAGCTCAACTCCAATGGGGTGGTCACATTGTTGAATGTCAAACATATGTTTGCTGAAATGACTATTTTGCAAGGAGCTCACACAAGGCAAGCATTCACATGAAGGTCAGAAGAAGTGATACAAGGGCACTTTCACTGTGTCTCTGAAGAATTTTCAAATTGATTTTGATATAAGGGAGACACTGACACAAGATCATCCAGGAAGGTGTTCCAGCATCAAAGAAGGCACTGTGCTCTATAAGCAAAGCTGAATTGCAGGAGGTCAACAACAAAATCAACAAAAACAAAGATAAGATGCACAAATTTAGAGACATCTTCACTCCAAATGCTAATAAGATGCTATCCATGTCTGACCTGTGATAGAGTCTTCTGAACTCATATTGGTTTGATCAGCTACGGTCAGACACATTTGACCTTGACATAGTCATGTCATGTTGGTCCTCTTCCAAAGCACACAACAACCATTAACCACCAATTTATATGGTGCTAATTTATGGACATTTTTGTAACTTAAATTAATGTTTCATTTAATCTTTAGGGTTCTCTAGTGTAAACAATCATATTATCTACCAAAAATTATCCCTTAGGCTCTTTTTGTATTTCTGATTCAGCTTAGGATATCTGTAAGTTCATAATATAGTAGTAGTGAAAATAGACATCATTTTTATATCCCAGTTTTTTAAACCCCTTGTCTTTTCCATTACAGAAAATGCTGACTTACACTACCAACTAGATATTATTTATCATATTAAAGAAAGTTCTAATTATTCCTCTGCTCTCTAATTTTAAGGTGTTTAATTTTGTAAAAAAAAATCTTTTTTTCATATATTGATTTAATTTTTTGAAAAATATTCTTTCTTTTATTAATATGATCTATTTATATTTTTTCTTAAAATTGGCCCAGCATGGCATTACTAGAATAAATTCAAACTGTTCATAGAATGTACCATTTTAATGTTGCTGTAGCCTATTTGCTCATATTATATTTGATATTTATTAGCTCTAATTTCCTTTGGTTTTCTTTTTCTTACTTATTGCTCCCTGTCCAGATATCATGGTCATATTTATTTCAAAGAAAGAGTTTGATTAGATTTCATCTCTTACTATTTTAACAAAAAAGTATAAAATTAAATTATTCTTTGAATGTTTGATGGAATTCACATGCAAAACCTTCTTTTCCTACTCTACTTTTTGCTCAGCCTGCTTTTAAAGTTCCTTTATGTTTTAATTATAATTATAATTAGCTTATTTAAATCATCTATTTCATATCATGATAAACTGAGTAATTTTTTGTAATTGCAGCAATTTCATTCATCTTACTTATCATTTTTGTTAGTGAATAATTGGGCAAAATAATTTCTAACATTTACTTTTAAGTCTGCTTCTTTTATTTTTTTTTTACTTTTAATAATTGAGAGAGATGATTTTATTTTACTCCTTTTTGTCCAAATTGCTTAATTTTTTTCTAGTATTTCCCTCCAACATCTCCCAATTGATTCAATTTCTTTTTTCATTCAAGCTTTATAATTCCTATTTTTGTTAAATTTTATTTATTATTTTTATTTTTTGAGTGCATGTTCAATTTATTGATATCTTCTTTCTCTTTTTATTATACATATGTGTATATATATATATATATATATGTACACACTCATACACATATACATACATGTTTAGATTTATAAATTCCCCACAAGGCCAATTTTGGCTAAATAACAAAAGTTTTAGTACATTATCTCATCGATGTCATTTTGTATACAAATTATCTTTTGCTCCAAAATTATTTTATCCACTTTTAAGTAAATTACTTAATTCTAATTTAGGTTTGAATATTTATTTCAAATTCATTTTATTGAATACAGTTATTATTATGTTGTAGTTGTTAACAGATTATTTAGTATTTCTTCTTTTTCATTTTATGAGGTGTTTATACTTTATGATATGATCAATTTTTATAACTATGTCATGAACACATTAGAAATACACATACATCCTTCTATTCCCATTCAGTACTTGTCAGAAATCTCTTATATCTAACTTTTCAAAAATTCTCTTCTGAGGTTTGACTTCTTGTTAATAATTTTTAGCTCTATCTGATTTTGTAAGGGGCAAATTAAGCTCTCCAACTATTGTAGATTTTCTTTCTATTTTTTTCTATAATTAGATTAATTTTTGCTTTCAATATTAACATGCTGAATCATTATATGTATGTATGTTAACTATTTGTCTATGATTACTTTAGACATGTTTTGTTTTCCCTGCTTGTGACTTTTAACCATGTCCATTTTTATAGTTTTCTTATCTATGATCATAATGATAATTCCTTTTTTCTTGAATTTTTAAATTTGGTGAAAATATTTACACTTCAGGTGAATTTCTTTTAAACTGAATATAGTTGATTTCTACTTTTTAATTTAATCTATTGCCCTCTGTTTTATGGGTGAATTTGTTCCATTTGATTTCAGTTTGTTGTGTATTTCTATCCATCATATCTTGTTATATGTCCTTTTTCTTTCCTATCTACTTTACTCAGAATGTGGTGAAAAAAAGAAAGTGAGAAATCCTAGAAATTTATAAATGAAGTGGTCTGATCACAGTCCACTATATATCCTTCTATTTAGTGATCACTTTTTCTTATGCTTTTTTTCTCCTTTTGATACTTCCTTTATGAACCACCCTCCAAAGCTAAAAGTTGCTTTTCTTATTATTCTCTTCACAACTCTACCATCTCTGCTAAATGTTTCTTATATCTACACCTCATACTTATTTATCAAACTATTGGCATTAACTTTTGTGTTGTCTGTGAAAGGAATACTGATTTCTAGCCTCTTAGATGGTCCACTGTTGTTTGAAGTGTTTAAGCATTACTCTGGACATGTCCCCAGATGTGCCTCTTAATTAGATCAACAATATACTGGCCTCAGAATTTTTAGAAATCCTTAGGTCAGCACATAATGTCTGTCCCTATGTCCCTGACTGAAAAGACTGGCTCTGTGGTTTGCTGATTTGACAGACCAAGGATAAAATCTTGCTAATTTTAAGTCCTAGATCTTCTTTGCCTCCAAAAGATTTCTTGAAATTTTTCTGTGCAGTCTTCAACTCTGTAAAGGAACATATTCCTGTTATTCTTTGTGGGATTTTTTTTCTATCATTGTTTTTCTCACATTTTTAGGATTTTTCCAGAATATTCTGGAAAATTTGCATCCATCTAGGTAAAGGAGTGGAGAATCTGCAGCCTGGAGGCCACATGTGACCTTCTATGTCCTTTCGTCTAGACTTTTGACTGACTCCAAGTTTTACAGAACACACCCTTTTATTAAGGGGATTTTTCTGTGAAGTTTGGATTCAGTCAACAGGCCACACTTGAAGACCTAAGCAGCCACATGTGGACTGGATGCTACTGCTTCCTCACCCCTGCTCTAGAACTTTTAGTATTACCTTCCTGACTGAAAATTTGATGATACATTCCTTGATCTTTATGGCTTTATTGCTTATTATACCTATTTAGAGGTACTTTATGAATTAAATTCAATGGAATAGAAGACAATGGACTAGCTAACTGTTTAAGGGTCATGTTTTTGGTGCATATTTTAATGAAAAGTCTAATTTTAACATAATATGTAAGTGAATTTAAAAGTCAAGAAAATTTTGTAAATCATTTTAAGTGCAATACTTTGTATTTAGCAAGCACTATGTTGTTTTTTTTATGAATGAATTCTTTGGGGGTCTGGGAAAGCAATGTGATTTGAAAAATAAATAGTTGGGTATTTTCAAGTAATGCCATATTTTCCTCTTTTTATTGTCTTCCCCATTAGAGTGTAAGTTCCTTGAGGGCAGGGACTGTCTTTTACTTTTGTTTATATCCCTAGGTCATAGCACAGTGCCTGACACATAGTAGGCACTTAATAAATATTTATTGTATGACTAATGGAATAAGTTATAAGGTTCTTAGTAAGAATACTCAGGAACTTTAAAAATATGAAATAGTGGCAAGACTATAGTGTTGAATGAAGTGTCTTGTCAAGTTAACAGAGGACATTTTTGCTCTTACAGTCTAACTACAATCTAAGTCATACAATGAGGAATATTGCCTCCAAATCTCCACTCATTTTTGCTGCTGAAAGCTAAGCTCCAAATCTCTCACTAAAATAGTTTGTAAGCTAGTGAGAGCTTTTTGTTGTGGTTGTTGTTTGTCTTGCTAAATTTATCAAATTTCTTTTTTGATTTCTTAGATTTCTGGAAGTCTTTTCTTTTTAAATCATGAATCAGAATGACCAATGCACAATTTTTTTTCTAAACAAAACACACAGAAATGTGAATAGCTATCATTGTTTTCCAGACAAGAGGCAGCCAAGGATAATTTCAGACTATCTGTCTGACCACTCTCTGTCCTTTCATAAACTTTCCACATGGTAGGCAGTTGATACAAATGTATTAGGTTTGAAAGAAGCATATTGCAAAACCCAACTTTGTGAAAGTCTTATCAGATCTTTGAAACTATAGAAGTTAAACAAGAAATTGGAGAAATCTTCAATCTACCTTGATCTTCTTACCCTCTAAATTTCACTGTGCCAATAGTCCATAATCAAACATAGAGTCAGTGATATTGAGGCAGAGAATAAAGGGAAGGAAATAATATACAGTGAAATTGTATGTGTGTACTTACATAAGAGAGCTTAGATGACAGGTCAAAATAAGTTCAAGGAGAAAATGAAGATTTTCAGTGGAGCCCAAATAATGAAAGTTATAAAATAGCAAATTACAAAGATCCATTGGTTAGAAATGTGCAACTTTTCCTAAACTGAGGGTCTACAATTGACCTAGTTCAGTAGGAGTTGAGCCTAGAGCTTTTGTGCTCTCCAAAATGCAAACACTGAGACCCTGAAGGGGTCCTTTACCAGTGATTCCTCTCTTTATTCACAGTCCCTACTTGACACCTACCTCTGTATCCCTAGTTTAGTCTTACTAAACTTTCTTCCTTTTTCTACTTCAGCTTTCTATTGTTCTATACTTAATCCCCTCACCTAGAAAATTATCTTACAGATATTTAGCACGTATGCATATGAATAAGTATATATTTATATGTATATACACATACATATATGTATGTTTCATATACAAATATAGGCATATACTCTCATGTATTTGCTAAACCCTATTAAAATTAATAATCTGAAATGAAAAGGAAACTGAGGAAAAAGTTACTAAGCCATTTATGAAATAATTTGCAAAGCTGGCATTTGCTTACCAAATTAGGTTACCTGAATCTTCAGAGGTTAGTGAGCAGGAGTGATTTACAGAGCTTATTTTCATGACAGAAAAGAGGAATAAAAAATAACAATAATGCATTTTACAAAGAATAGAAAAAGAAACTTGTTTTGAACATAATTTAATTAGAAAAGGAAGTTGAACTGACTAGTTAGCTTCTCTCAGAATTTCTTTTATTTATTTTAATTTTAGAATTAATTTATTATTTATTATTTGTTGTTATTTATTAATTTTAGTTTTTAACATTCACTTTCACAAGATTTTGAATTCCAAATTTTATCCCCATCTCTCCACTCCCCCCATTCCAAGATGACCTGCATTATTAATACCACTTCCCCCAATCTGTCCTATCTTCTATCAACCCCTCTTTCTCTCATTCCCTTCCCCTTCTATTTTCCTGTAGGACAGGATAGATTTCTATCCCTTTGCCTATATAACTTATTTTCCATTTACATATAAAAAAATTTAACATTTAAAACTTTGCATTCCAAATTTTCTCCCTTCCTCCCTCCCCACCCATCCTCATTGAGAAGGCAAGCAATTTGATATAGGTTATACATGTGGAGTAATGCAAAACACTTTCATAACAGTCTTGTGGTAAAATACAAACTATATTTCCCTCCATCCTATCCCACCCCTTGTTTATTCTATTCTCTCCATTGACCTGGTCCTTTCTCAAAAATGTTTGCTTCTGGGGTGGGGCCAAGATAGTGGAGTGAAAGCAGTGACTTGCTTGAACTCTCTGCCAAACCCCTCCAAATACCTGTAAAAAAATGACTCTAAACAAATTCTAAAGCAGCAGAACCCACAAAAAGACAGAGTGAAACAAATTTCCATCTCAAGACAACCTGGATGGTTGATTAGCAAGGAATATTGCACTGGGTGGGGAGAGGACTGCAGTTTGGTGTGGGCATGCAGGCTGCAGCAAACCTGGAGCAGGCCTCAGAGCACTGAATCACAGGCAGCTATGGTGATTTCCAGACTTCTCAATCCATGAAAGCCAAAGACTACTTAGAAGGTCAGTGGGAAAAGTCTGTGACTGCAGTGAGAGAGAAACACAAGTGCAGCCCCTTGGTGGCTGCTGCCTCCTGAGCTTCTGGCCCACAGATTGATGGGGAATCAAGTGGCTTATCAGAGGGGAACTGCAGAGATCTCTTTGCCAGTGCTGAGGCAGGAATCTCTTGCTTTGCCCATGCTTGGATCTGGGTCACAGTTCAGAAGAGCAGTCCTGGGGCAAGGAAGAGTGCTAAGGTAGTGGAGCTTGTTGTGGCTGTGGAGAGGAACCACCTCAACCCTTATCATACCACCTTGGAGGAACTGAAAATTCACAGGTACCTAGAAGTATCTCTGAAAACAGCTGTACAAACCCCCTAAGCTTGGAACAGTACATTCTCCACATTGGAAGCAGACTCTTATCTTAAGAAAGAGTTTAAAACTCAAGTAATTGTCTGGGATCATGAGTAAGCAGCACAAAAAGAGTCAGACTATATTATCTTACTTTGGTGACAATGAAGATCAAGACATACAACCAGAAGAAGACAACAAAGTCAAAGCTCCTACGTCCAAAGCCTCCTAGAAAAATGTGAGTCAATCCCAGGCCTTGGAAAAGCTCAAAAGGGATTTTGAGAAGCAAGTAAGAGAAGTAGAGGAAAAACTGAGAAGAGAATTGAGAGTCATGCAAGAAAATCATGACAAACAAGTCAACAGCTTGCTAAAGGAGACCCAAAAAAATACGGAAGAATATAACACATTAAAAAATAGACTAAACCAAATGGCAAAAGAGGATCAAAAAACCAATGAGGAGAAGAATGCCCTAAAAAGCAAAATTGGCCAAATGGAAAAGGAAGTACAAAAGCTTACTGAAGAAAATACTTCCTTAAAAATTAGGATAGAGCAATTGGAAGCTAGTGACTTTATGAGAAATCAAGACACTGTAAAACAAATCAAAAGAATGGAAAAATTAGAAAACAGTGTGAAATATCTCATTGGAAAAACAACAGACCTGGAAAATAGATTCAGGAGAGAAAATTTTTAAAAAATGAACTATCTGAAAACCATGTTACAAAAGAGAGCCTAGACATGATCTTTCAAGAAATTATCAAGGAAAACTGCCCTGATAGTTTAGAACCAGAGGGCAAAATACAAATTGAAAGAATCCACCAATCTCCTCCTGAAAGAGATCCCCAAAGGAAAACTCCTAGGAATATTGTAGCCAAATTCCAGAGTTCCCAGGTCAAGGAGAAAATATTACAAGCAGCCAAACAGAAACAATTCAAGTATTGTGGAAACACAATCAGGATAACACAAGATTTAGCAGCTTCTACACTAAGGGACTGCAGGGCATGGGATAAAATATTCTGGAGGGCAAAGGAGATAGGATTACAACCAAGAATCACATACCCAGCAAAACTGAGTATAATCCTGCAGGGGAAAAAATGGTCATTCAGTGAAATAAAGGACTTTCAAGCATTCTTGATGAAAAGACCAGAGTTGAATAGACAATTTGACTTTCAAATAGAAGACTCAAGTGGAACATGAAGAGGTAACCAGGAAAGAGAAATCATAAGAGACTTATTAAGGTTGAACTGTTTATATTCCTGCATGGAAATATGATATTTGTAATTCATGAGACCTTTGTCAGTATTAGGGTAGTTGGAGGAAAAAAAATTATATGTATGTATGTACGTATGTATATATAGATATAGATATAGATATAGATAGGTAGATAGATAGATAGATAGATAGATAGATAGATAGATAGATAGATAGATAGATAGATAGAGGGCACAGAGTGAGTTGAAGATGAAGGGGTCATATCTGGAGAATAAAATTAAGGTGTGAGAGAGGATTATAGAGGATTATACTAGGAAATGGAGAAAGGGAAAGGTAGAATGGGGTAAATTATCTCAGAAAAAAGAGAAAAGAAAAGGCTCTTACAGTGGAGGAGAAATGGGGGAAGGTGAGAGGGAATGAGTGAATCTTATTCTCATAGGATTTGACTTAAGGATGGAATAACATATACACTCAATTGGGTATGGAAATCTGCCTTACCCTACAGGAGAATGGGGGGGGGGGAAGGGGACAAGAGAGTAGGGGGATGATAGAGATGAGGGCAGACTGGGAAAGGGGATAATCAGAAGCAAATCTGAGGAGGGACAGGGTCAAAAGAAAGAATAGAATAAATGGGGGGCAGGATAAGATTAAGGGAAATAGAGTTAATTTTTCACAGCATGTCTACTATGAAAGTGTTTTGCATAACTGCATATGTATAACCTATATTGAGTTGCTTGCCTTTTCAATGAGGGTGGTTGGGGTGGGTGGAAGGAAGAAAATTTGGAACCCAAAGTTTTATAAACTCATGTTTAAAAAATGTTTTCACATGCAACTGGGAAATAAGAAATACAGGAAATGGGGTACAGAAATCTATCATGCCCTACAGGAAAATAGAAGGGGAAGGGGATAAGAGAAGGGGGGGAGAGATAAAAGGGAAGACAGTCTAGGGGAAGGGGTATTCAGAATGCATCCCATCTTGGGGTGGGGGTAGGGGTGAAATGGGGTTAAAGTTTGGAACTCAAAATCATGTGGAAGTAAATGTTGAAAACTAAAAATAAATAAATTTATTAATTAAAGAAATGATAAAAAATGTTTGCTTCTTCCTTCCCAGCAATACAAGGATCTAAGACATCTCCAAATTCCTTGAGATGGAAAATGCTATCCACATCCAAAGAAAGAACTATGAAATTTGAATGCAGATCAAAGCATAGTATTTGCTATTGTTTTTTTCTCTTCTGTTGAGTTTTGTTTCCTGTTTCTGGTGGTTCCTCCTACTGGTTCTAATTCTTACTGAAAACATCACTAATGTGAAAATATGTTTAATAGGAATGTATATGTATAGCCTATATCAGATTGTGCACTGTCTTGAAGAAGGTGGTTGGGGAAGGGAGAAAAATTTTCAACTCAAAAGTATATGGAAATGATTGTTGATAAATCAAAATAAATTAATAAAAAAAAAGTTTGCTTCTGATTATGTCCTTCCCCAATCTGCCCTCTCTTCTATCATATACCCCTCTTATCACTTTCCTCACTACTTTCCTGTAGGATAAGATAGATTTCTTTTTCCAATTGAGTATATATGTTGTTCCTTCCTTAAGCCAAATCCAATGAGCATAAGGTTCATTTATTCCATCTCATCTCCCCCCTCTTCCCTTCCATTGTAAAAGCTTTTTCTTGTCTCTTTTATGTGAAATAATTTGCCCCATTCTACCTCTCCCTTTCTCCTTCTCCCAGTATAATTCTCTCTCACCTCTTAATTTTATTTTTAGATATCATCCCTTCATATTCAACTTGCCCTGTGCCATCTGTCTACATATATGTATACACACATATGTATATGTGTGTTTATGTATATATGAATATATGCATGTGTATATATACACACAGACATACATATACATACACACACATATATTTATATATGTATGTATATGCATATATATTTTCCTTCCAACTACTGTAGTTCCAAGAAAGTTCTCATGAGTTACAATAGCATTTTTCTATGTAGGAATGTAAATGGATCAACTTTAGTATGTCCCTTATGATTTCTCTTTCCTGTTTACCTTTTAATGCTTTTCTTTAGTCTTGTATTTGAAAGTCAAATTTTCTATTCAGCTGTGGTCTTTTCACCAAGAATGCTTGAAAGTTCTCTATTTTACTCTATGTCAATTTTTCCCATGAAGGATTATACTCACTTTTGTTGGATAGGTGATTTTGGTTTTAATCTTAGCTCCTTTGACCTCTGGAAAATCATATTCCAAGCCCTCTGGCCCATTAATGTAGAAGGTATTAAATTTTGTGTTGTTCTGATTGCATTTCCACAATACGTGACTTGTTTCTTTTTGGCTGCTTGCAATATTTTCTCCTTGACCTAGGAACTCTGGAATTTGGCTATAATATTCCTAGGAGTTTTCCTTTTGGTATGTCTTTCAGGAGGTGATCAGTGAATTCTTCCAATTTCTATTTTATCCTGTGGTTCTAGAATGTCAGGGCAGTTTCCCTTGATAATTTCTTGAAAGATGATATCTGGGCTCCTTTGTTGATCATGGTTTTCAGGTAGTCCAATAATTTTTAAATTATCTCTCCTGGATCTATTTTCCATGTCAGTTTTTTTTCAATGAGATATTTCACATTGTCTTCTATTTTTTTCATTCTTTTGGTTTTGTTTTATAATTTCTTGATTTCTCATAGAGTCATTAGCTTCCATTTGCTCTATTCTAATTTTTAAGAAATTATTTTATTCAGTGAGCTTTTGGACCTCTTTTTCCATTTCACCAATTCTGCTTTTTAAGTCATTCTTCTCCTCATTGGCTTTTTGGACATCTTTTGCCCTTTGGGTTAGTCTATTTTTTAAGGTGTTATTATCTTAAGCATTTTGGGGTCTCCTTTAGCAAGCTGTTGACTCATTTTTCATGATTTTCTTGCATCACTCTCATTTCTCTTCCCAATTTTTCCTCTACTTCTCTTACTTGGCTTTCAAAATACTTTTTTGTGGAATAGCTAGGTGTTGCAGTATATAGAAGTCTGGCCTTGGAGTCAGGAAGACCTAAATTCAAATCTGGCCTCAGACACTTGATACTTAGTAGGTGTGTGACCTTGGGCAAGTCATTTAACCCTGATTGCCTAACCAAAAAATATCATTTTTGAGCTCTTCCATGGTCTGAGACCAAGTTATATTTTTCTTGGAGGCTTTGGATGTGAGAACTTTGGCTTTGTTGTGTTCTGGTTGAATGTTTTGATCTTTTTTGTCAACAAAATAAGGTTCTATAGTCTGAGTATTTTACCACTGTTTGCTCATGTTCCCAGACAATTACTTGACTTTTAAACACTTTATTATGGTAGGGCTCTGCTTCCAGTGTGGAGTGTGTACTGTTCCAAGCTTCAAGGGTTTTATGCAACTGTTTTTAGAGATACTTCTCAGTACCTGCAAATTTTCAGTTCTTCCAAGGTAGAATGATCAAAAGAGAGGTATTTACTCCTTCCCTGGACTGTGCTCTGTTCTATGAGTGACCACAAGTATTATTTTCTTCATTGGAACTGTGAGAAGGATTCCTTCTCTAATACTAGAAGCTCCACCACACCAATGCTCCTCCTCACCACTGAAGAACACTCAGGACTGTGACCCAGATCCAAACACAGGCAAAGC
Source organism: Vombatus ursinus (assembly GCF_900497805.2). NCBI lineage: Eukaryota > Metazoa > Chordata > Mammalia > Diprotodontia > Vombatidae > Vombatus > Vombatus ursinus. The sequence goes on from NW_020954583.1 coordinate 8,157,926, forward strand.
AAGAGAATCCTGCTTCAGCACAAGTAAAGAGATCCTTGCAGTCCCCCTCTGATGAGCCAATCGATTCCTCCATCTTCTGTGTGCCCAGAACTCCAAAAATAACCATTGCCTACTGTGTTTGTCAGGGCTGCACTAGTGCCAAGGCTAGACCATGCTCCTCTCTCACCCAGGTCCTACAGACCTTTCACACTGATTTTCTAACTTGTCTTTGGCATTTGTGGGTTGAGAAGTATGGAAACTGTCATAGCTTCCAGTCCCCTGAGTCCCTGTTCTGTCCCCTGAACCTGTTCTGTGTTTCCTCTGGCCCTGTCTTTGCCTGCATGGCCCATGCTGAACTATGCTCTTCTCACACCATGGCACAATAGATCTTTCTTATCAACCATCCAGGGTATCTTGGGCTGGAAATTTGTTTCACTGTCTTTTTGTGTGTTCTGCTGCTCTAGAATTGTTTAGAGTTATTTTTTACAGGTACTTGGAGGAGTTTGGAGAGGAAGTCCAAGCAAGCCACTGGTTTTACTCTGCCAACTTGCCTCTGCCCCTCCCAGACTTTCTTAATGCTATGCCAGAAGTCCTTACCTACAGTTGATGTCTTTTTTTAAACCAGAAAGTATACTGGGAAAGAGGAATTTGTGGCCAGTAGTTAGCAATCACCATGCCCCGCCCCACAACTTTCTTAGGAAATCCCATTGTTAAATTTAGTCTCTAGATCAAAAAAATAAAAAAAAAAGTAGGTGGGAGACTTTATCCACTAAGACTGGAAAAAGAAACTTAACCTCTGACTAACCTTTCCCCAGCAGCCAGAAAGGAGAATTCAACCTCTGGTCAACCCCATTTTCTACTGGAAATGGAATCCTATCCTCTTAAAACAGTTTATAATCTTATGGTTATTTCATTCTTCTAAATTTTCTGCTGTTAAATAATAATCTTATCAATCTATCTAGTCACTAAATATATGGGTAACCTTCACTTAAGAGGCTAGCTATGTCAGTTTGTCTTAACTTAGGGCTAATTTTTAATTTTTTAATTAATTAATTTATTTTGAATTATCAACCATCACTTCCATAAGCTTTTGAGTTTTAAATTATTCTGCCCCTCCCGCTTTGCCTCCATCCCCAAGACAGGGCACAATCTGATATAGGCTATACATATACGTTCCTATTAAACATATTTTCACATTAATGATGCTGTAAGTAAGAATGAGAACCAATAGGAGGAATCACCAGAAAGAAGAAACAGAACAAAACAGAAGAAAAAAATAGAAAAAATGCTATTCAATCTGCATTCAAACTCTATAGTTCTTTCTTTGAATGTGGAGGGCATTTACCATCATGAGGCCTTAGATATCTTAGATCCTTGTATTGCTGAGAAGGGTTAAGTCTATCAATAGTAGTCATCATACAATGTGACTGTTACTATGTACAAAGCTCCTCATTCTGCTCACTTCACTCAGCATCAGACCATACAAATCTTTCCAGGTTTTTCTGAAGTCAGCCTGTTCATAGTTTCTTATAGCACAATAGTATCCTATTACATACATATTCCACAACTTGTTCAGCCATTCCCCAAATGATGAGGATCCTCTCAATTTCCAATTCTTTGCCACCACAAAAAGAGCTGCTATAAATATTTTTGTACATTTGGGTCCTTTTCCCATTTGTATGATCTCTTTGGGATATAGCCCTAGAAGGGCTATTGCTGGATCAAAAGGTATGCACATTTTTATAGCCTTTGGGCATAATTTCAAATTGTTCTACAAAATGGTTGGATCATTTCACAACTCCACCAACAATGCATTAGTGTTTCAATTTTTCCACATCTTCTCCAATATTTATCATTTTCCTGTTTTGTCATGTTGGCCAATCTGATAAGTGTGATGTGGTACCTCAGAGTTGTTTTGATTTGCATTTCTCTAATCAATAATGATTTAGAGGATTTTTTCATATGACTATAGATGGCTTTAATTTCTTGATCTGAGAACTGCCTTTTCATATCCTTTGACCATTTATAAATTGGGGAATTATTTGTATTCTTATAAATTTGACTTAATTCTCTATATATTTTAGAAATGAGGCCTTATCAGTGAGATTGCTTGTAAAAAAATGTTTCCCAACTTTCTACGTTCCTTCTAATCTTGGTTGCATTAGCTTTGTTTGTTCAAAAACTTTTCAACTTAATGTAATCAAAGTTATCCATTTTGCTTTTTGTAATGTTCTGTATCTCCTGTTTGGTCATGAATTCTACTGTTTTCCATAGATCTGATAGGTAAACTCATGCTTGCTCTGCAAGTTTGCTTATACTATCAGCCTTTACAACTAAATCATGAACCCATTTTGACTTTATTTTGGTATGTGGTGTGAGATTTTGATCTATAACTGGTTCCTCCCATATGCTTTTCCAGTTTTCCCAGCAGGTTTTGTCAAAGAGTGAGTTCTTATCCCAGAAATTGGGGTCTTTGGATTTATCAAATAAAATATTACTATAGTCATTGACTACTGTGTCTTGCATAGTTAACCTATTCCATTGATCCACCACTCTATTTCTTTGCCAGTAAAAAGCTGTTTTGATGATTGTTGCTTTATACTACAATTTAAGATCTGGAATGTCTAGGCCACCTTCCCCTGCATTTCTTTTCATCAGTTTCCTTGAAATTCTGGACCTTTTGTTCTTCCAAATGAATCTTGTTGTTAATTTTTCTAACTCTATATAATAATTTTTTGGTAGTTTGATTGGTATGGCACCGAATAAGTAAATTAGCTTAGGTAGAATTGTCATTTTTATTATATTAGCTCAGCCTATCCATGAGCAACTGGTGTTTTTTCAATTATTTAGATCTGATTTTATTTGTGTGAAAAGCATTTTGCAATTGTGTTCATATAGTTCCTGGGTTTGTTTCAGGAGGTAGACTCCTAAATATTTTATAATGTCTACAGTAAGTTTAAATGGAATTTCTCTATCTCTTGCTGTTCGATTTTGTTGGTAATATTTAGCAATGCTGATGAATTATGTGGGTTTATTTTACAGCCTACAACTTTGCTAAAGTTGTTTATTATTTCAAGTAGTTTTTACTTATTACTCTAGGATTCTCTAAGTATATCATCATGTCATCTGTAAAGAGTGATAGCTTTGTTTCTTCTTTGCCTATTCTAATACCTTTAATTTCTTTTTCTTCTTTTATTCCTAAAGCTAATGTTTCCAGTGCAATATTGTACAACAGTGGTGATAATGGACATCCTTGTTTCACCCCCAATCTTATTGGAAATGCTTCTAGCTTGTCCCCATTACATATGATGCTTGTTGAAGGTTTTAGATAGATGCTACTTATTATTTTAAGGAAGACTTCATTTATACCTATGCTCTCTAGTGTTTTTAATAGGAATGGGTGTTGTATTTTGTCAAAAGCTTTTTCTGCATCTATTGAGATGATTATGTGGTTTCTGTTGTATCTTTCTGTCCCATTTACCTTTTTAAGTCCCTCTTGAATCTTGTATTTGAAGATCAAATTTTCTGTTGTGTTCTGGTCTTTTTATCAGGAAGGTTTGGAAGTCCCTTACTTCATCAAATGTTGATCTCCTCTCCTCAAAGATCATGCTCATTTTCACTGGGTAGTTGATCCTTGGTTGTAATCCAAGGTCCTTTGCCTTATGGAATATCATATTCCATGCCCTACAGTCTTTTAATGTAGAAACCTCAAGGTCCTGTATAATCCTGACTGTGGTTCCATGATATCTGAATTGTTTCTTTCTGGTTACTTGCAGTATTTTCTCTTTGACCTGGTAATTTTGTTATTTGGCTATTACATTTCTTGGCATTTTCAATTTGGGATCTCTGTCAGGAGGTAATTAGTGGATTCTTTCTATGGCCATTTTATCCTCTGGTTTTATGGCCTCAGAGCAGTTTTCCTTTATGATTTCCTGAAAGATACTGTCCAGGCTCTTTGTTTCATCATAATTTTCAGGTAGAACAATAATTTTTAAATTTTATCTCCTAGATCAATTTTCCAGGTCAGTTGTTTTGCCAATGAAGTATTTTACATTTTCATCTATTTTTTCATCCTTTTGTTTCTGTTTGATTAATTTTTGCTCTGTCATTTGCCCAATTCTAACTTTAAAAAAAAGTGTTTTCATCTATTAGATTTTGTACCTCCTTCCCCATTTGGTCAATTGTATTTTTTAGGGACTTGTTTGCTACATTTAATTTTTGTCCTTCTTTTCCAAGCTATTGACTCTCTCTTGCGTACCTCTCCTTTGTTTTCCCATTTTTTGTTCTGCCTCTCTCATTTGACTTTTGAAATCCTTCTTGAGCTCTTCTAAGAAGGTTTTTTGGGCTTCAGACCAGTTCATATTACCTTTCATATTTCCAGATGTGAATTTGTTGACAATGTTGTCCTCTTCAGAATTTCTGTCTTGATCTTCACTGTTCTCATAATATGAATCTATGGTACCTTTCTTTTTGCTTATGGTGTTTTCTTATTTCCTGGCCTTTAAAGAGATTGAGTTCTCCTCTGGGGAGCAGAGGGCAGTGACCCAGGCTTCTTGTGTTGGGAGCCTAGGGCCTCATTACTGGCTTTGTGTGCTGGGGCCTCCAACGTTGGCAGTTTGAAGCTGTAGGGCTCTGGCAGCTTACCTGGTATTGGGTTGGAATCAGCAACACTGGGACTGTAGGAGTATGATTGAGTAGTTTGGCTTCTGGAGGTTGCCTGCTTTTCCTTTCCTTTCTCTTCAGCTCCTTTCAGACAGTTGTTGCAGGATGTTTATCTGCCTGGGGCCCCTTGAAGAACTGCTTCCCTTAGTTTTGCTGAGGCACTGGGAGATTACTGTAGAATACCTGGGCACCTGGTGGTTTTCTAAAATGGTTTCCACAGGTTCCCTGGCCCTCACTGAGGCACTTGGGAGTCCAGGTATTGGTGTTTGCCTGCTCCACCACCTGGGTTCAGGATCTCCTCCTCATAAGCTGAGGTAGGGCTTTCTGATAGCTTGCTGAGATGCCTCCTCTTCCATACTGCTCCCCTTCCCCTAGGACAAGAGGGGCCTTTCCTGTTAAGCTGTTAAGCTACCTGGTCTACTGGACTGCTGCCCCCCATTTTTCTTCTAGTTCAGCTGTTCTAGGGTTTTTTCCTGGGATGATATTTTCTGCGCTTTCAGAGGTTGATAAGGGAAGGTAAGAGTGACTTATTTCTTACTCTGCCTTCTTGGCTCCTGGAAGTGGACTCCTATATAGGCCTTCTAATATCTAGGCATGCATATTGGGCAGACTTTTAAGGAGTCTAAATGTTAGTGAGCTATTGGCTAGATAGGGGGCTAATTCTTCTTAAAGAAGGTAATTCAATGTTAAAATCAAACTAAAAATAAATCAAAGTAATTGACAATAGCTGATTTCCTTGTCATGCCTGATTTGCCCATATGCCAGGGATTTCTAACTGCTTACCTGTTCCAATCTATGACTCCCCATACACTTTTGACCTTCACACCAGGGGGCATCTTCAATTAGACTATCTATGTATCTATATATCTATGTATCTATGTATGTATGTATCTATCTGTCTGTCTATCATCTATCAATCTACACACATATATAAACACTCATATATATAATATACTCAAATACAAAGAGCAAAAGAAAGAGATTACAATGATGATGATGACAATGATGAGGATTATGATGATGATGACAAAGTAACCTCATTGGCTATTCATTTATCTATTTATCTATAGACTCATGTACAATCACTATATGTGTACATATACATAAAAAGATAAATAGATAGATGAATTAAAAGAGGTTTTTCAAAAAGTTAGTTTCCAGTAGTTTAAAAAATGTTCCTTACCTTTTTTTTATTGGAAATCAGCTATTTGTTGTTTACTCAGTATTTGGGTTAGTATGACACTTGAGAATAGGTTGCATCATTGTACATATATATATCTTGTTATATAATGTGGGAATTTACAACTACACAGACACACAAACAGACACACACATATATGTGTGTACATAAATATATATATTATATATATATGTATATATATATAGAGAGAGAGAGACAGAGAGAAAGACAGAGACAGAGAGACAGAGAGAGAGAATCAGGTCCTCTGGAAAGATGATACATGTAGATCCTTAATTGAGGGTGGCACAAAGGTAATCAATGCATTAATAAAATATTACTAGCTTAGATTCTTATAATCTAGCCACTGCTCAGATTTCTAAAATCTAGTCACTGCTTACCCATGTTCGGACTCCTTAAGAGTCTCCGTAATATGACGGATGTTCTAATAAACCTTGTCTTTGGCTGAAAGAAGACTTGGGTCAAATTCTTTCGGGCAGGACCCATGTGTTGTGATTTTGGGGTCCCAGCACCCCTGAACCCCTAAACTGCATCATTTTGGTGACCTGTATGGGGAAACTGCCTAACTCCAAGTTCTTCTCCAGTCAAACCTGGAAGGTATGTAATCCTGCCACTTCCCCTCCTTTCTTGCTCTGCAGTTGGGTCGCTCTCTGAGCACCAAGTCTTGGAGATGTTTTCTGGCAGACAGCTATGAAGCTATCTCACACTGGGCCTGATGCCCTCAGGCTCTCAGGACACTGGGTTGGTTCAAGGCCATGGACACGGGTACGTCTTTTGAAGTATAGAGGACAAGGATGGACGCCCTATCCAAAAGTGTATCTGTTCATTCCCTCAGCACTAAGGAATTGGGGAAAACTGCAGTTGCTTTTTGGTTCCCAGAGGCTTACTTACTGCCTTCCCTCTGTACCTCTGAATCCTCCTTCATGGAGGTTACAGAGAAAGTTAAAACAGCTAAAAATATTTTGGCATATTCAGGAGGTTTTGTGATTGATCATTAAGGAGTTTTGAAACACCTCTACAACTCTTTTTCCTAAAGTCCAGAGAGTATCTATTAACCCCTCTCATAGGAGAAGAGTTTCACCCTTTGCCCCTCACTTTTTCACCCTCCCCCACCTGGGGAAAAGGAAGGAGGGGGTAGGGACAGCCACTACAGCATGGGCCCCACTGGCAATGGCCTTGGGCTCTGGGGCAATCTTTGCCTAGAAGCATCACCCAAGTTCAGCACATCCTGCTCAAGGTAATGAAGCTAGCCTCCAAACTTGGATAAACACACTCTTAAAGTTTTAGTTTTAACTGTTAATGATGAGATATTGATTCTCTGTGTAAAGTAATTTGGAAGTGCATTTAACAAAACTGAAGTCACCTGATTGGTAATGGATTTGTTTCAAGTTTCAAATTGGTGAACTTTCTGTATCAGTTATATCAAGGAACTTTTCATAATTTGGTTACCGCTAAAATAATATAGCTTTTGTTGGTTATTGTTTTAATGTGTAAACTAGCCAAAAAGTTTGTTTGGGTTATATGTGACTTGCTGAGAATTTGCAAGTGTTGAGAAATCTCTAATGATTGGCTTTATATACCAGGACAAATTTAAGTTTGAGATGTAAATCCTGGAAAAGTTTTTCCTAAACTGTGATTAGCAAAACTTGCTGTTTGAGGTAAAAGCTCATAGGATTTTATTTTGAGTTGTCTGATGAGTAAAAATCCATGGATAATCAATAATGCACCATCTGAGAGAAATGCCACAAGCTACTCAGAGAAGATGATACTGGTGGGAAGTCAGCAGTGGGAAAAGTTGAGAGGACAATTTTTGCCTCAGTCTAAGATGGGATCCTCTTGGCTCAGTTTCCCCATTATGTTCCTTAGAAAGGGAATGTTACCCACCTGGCTATTCCTGAGTCTGGCTATGAGGTGGATTTGATACTGCATGGTTGGAAAACTGAATTATCTGAATCCAGACAGAGCTAAGGATGTTTTATCCTCTCAAAGTTGGGCCCTAAATCTAATCCCTGCTTTATATCTGGGACCTGAAGTTTTTCTGTCAGATTTATGTCTTCCAGACTATGGGCCATTCACCTACAGTTGGTAGCAAACAGCAAGTACCAATCAATGTCCCCACATTGTTCCCTGGATGCAGCCTGTGCTTGGTTCCAGTCAACCTCCTCTTTGGGACCCCCTCGAGGCAAGGACAGCTCTATGCACCTTGCCAGCAGGAAGCAGTTTCAGAAGCCAAGACCTTCACCCCTTACACCAAAAGAATTTGGGTCCCATTTGTTTGAGAGGGGAATGATGGGGTTGGGTTCTGGGCTCCAGAAAGGAAAACCCTGGATTTTCACACATGATCAAATCTCTGGCATTCCCCTGAGGCTATAATCCCATCAACTGGCTTTTCATTGTGGACCTCCCTATGGCCCCAGGCCATTTCTCCATTCTCTCTTGGCCATGTGCTCCAGGTCCCTTGAATTCTATTACTTCATAGACTAGTTGGCCACTCCTAGATCCCTCCCATCGTCTTTCTGTATATAAGGTCCATCTTGTCTTCATTAAAATGCTTAGATTCTTAAAATCTAGCCACAGCTTGGATTCTTATAATCCAACTGCTGCTCAGATTCCTAAAATCTAGCCACTGCTTACCCATGTTCGGACTCCTTAAGAGTCTGCCCAATATGACAGATGTTCTAATAAACCTTGTCTTTGGCTGAAAAAAAAATATTACTATTGTGTGGTGTTTTGTATCCAGGAATGTAATCTATGAGATCTATGAGAACCTGTAGCACCTTCAAGACTGTGGGCTGCTGGCTCTTCTTGACAGAAACTACTTCAAGACTGTACAAGTCATATCTAGTACCACATGCAAAAAACAAAAGTATTTAACAAATAGTGGTCACATTGTACTATTCCCCATTTCTAACTTTAGGAAGAATCAGAGGAAGTGTTTGAACTATTTGAAACGCACATTATACTTAATCCCTTGACCACTGTCATGTTCTCTAGATGGCAAAGTGACAGCACATTAAAAGGCTTTAAAAACATGGGAGAAATGAGAGCTGCCTGCTCACCAGGGACTTCTTAGTCCACATTAAGTACAACTTATAACTTTCATACTTCTTCTAGACCCCTGCAGCAGCAACCATCTTTATACTGACAAATTCTCCACCACTACAGTCTCCTCTTCTGACTAGTGATCTCATGCCTGAATTTCCATTTGAGGAAATACCTTTGCCAACCAGGCTTAGCCCCAACTTTGTTCAGTCCGTTACTTGCAGATTGCTTCTGACACCTTGCCCTCTAATCTTGCTACCTGTTTTAAGCTATCTTCTATTTGTTGTCTTCCCTTTTCTGTTTCATTTTATGTGTTATATAGAATCATTTAAGATCGGGACTATCTGGCTTTTTTGTTGGATTTATACTCCTAGTGCTTACCACAAGGTCTGGAACAGTAGTGCTTAATAAATGCTCTATCTATCTATCTATCTATCTATCTATCTATCTATCTATCTAATTATCTATCTATCTATCATCAATTCCATTTAAACTTGTAAGGTTGATATTGGAATACAAGTTACATGAGGACAGATACTATGTCTATTAATCCTTTTATATCACTGTGATTCCAGGAGAATACATTTATAGGTAGAGTAGGATTTAGAGATCATTTCATCTTTTCACATTTCACAAATTAAGGAAACGATTAAGTTCTCCACCATTATACAGGTATTGAGTAACAGAGTCAGGATTCAAATCCAGGTCTTAAGATTTTATATCTAATCTTTCTGCTACTTAACAAAGGTTTTAGAAAGTTTCATCATATTGCTTTGAACAGAGTAAGTGGTCAATAAATATTTGTTGAATTGAAGTAATTAATTAGTTTAAGTAGGTAATTTTTTTAACTGGTTGAAGCAGTGATCTATGCAATCAAGAGTCTGTAGGAGAAGCCATCTTTCCACTACATATTTCCAATACATGAAGCCTTAGGAAATACATTGTCAGTATTTCTATTGAATTATTTTGGAGTCACTATGGCAGCCAATAGTTACTTTGCAGATATAATGTTTAAAACTAAATAACTTTCATATATTTGAGGAAATGGTGTAAAAATCAGTAGTTAGTATACATATGTACATATACACATTGAGCCATATTGAATTAGTATTAACAGGGATCTGAATCAAGGTGTGTGTGTGTGTGTGTGTGTGTGTGTGTGTGTATTGCACATGTGCAAATGTCTACACACATTCATATATACATTCTTATGTATTTACATAAAGTATATCTATATATATACATATATAGAATTTATGTTTACACACACTATATATACATATATGTATGCATACACATATATACACATATGGTTATGGCAATTGTAATAACCATAATTTTAGTATATGAACCATGAAATTCATTTTCTGATTTTAGTTTTTACAAGTTATATTCATATCATTTTTATATAACCTAATTTCCCAAAGTATACATCTTATCACATGCCCAGAAAGACATCCCTCACAATAAAAAATAAAAAGAGAATAGAAAAATTAGCATGCTGAAAAAGACTGGATATTTTGTACAATGTTTTACATCCATGGCTCCTGAACCCTTGAATCTCTGAAAAGAATGGAAAAATTGTGCATTCTCATAATTCCTCTTTTGGGCCAAATTTGGACAATAAAATTTCTTTTGTAATTGTCAAGAATATTTTCCTTAAGTCTCTACTTAGGTCTTTGATTTTGCTTGTGTCCTCTGTATTTAGTTATTATTTTTATTGCTATTTTTCTCCAAATTCTATTTTTAAATTCTCTATGCATTACTACTTGTTATGCTTTCCTTACATATGCAAGATTATGAAATTTTGTTTAGTATCTATTCTTCTATTCTTTATCATTTTTATTTTATTTCTTATTCAAGTTAAAGTTGTAAGCATTAGACTCCTATTTTTCTATATTGTCTCTATTAAGACTTTTTCATCCTGGGGCAGCTAGGTGGTACAGTGGATAGAACACTGGCACTGAAATCAGGAGGACCTGAGTTCCAATCCGGTGTGAGACCAGAGACTTGGCATTTACTACCTGTGTGACCCTGGGTATGTCCCTTAATCTCAATTGCCTTACCAACAAAAAAAAAGACTTTTTAATCCCTTTCCACTTTTATGTCAATATATTTTTGTCATTGCAATTTATTTTGCTTAAACTAATTTGATGCTATTTTGTTCTTATAAGCTATTCAATTTCTGTTGTAGTTTCTCTATTTTGAAGATTTTATTAAATATATTCATTTATATATTAAGTTTAATAATTTTAAAATGTACTTATTTCATTATCTATTTCTCTTTAATCTCTTCACTTTACCCCTTAGTTCAATGATTGCTTGAAAACTATCATGTCCTCTAATTTCTCATATTTATCAGTTTTATTTTACTGTGCCCTTTTTAAAAGTATTCCTTTGCTTTGTTATTTTCATTCTTTAAGTCCTTTTGCTAAATTTCCAAGTTTTATGCTCTGATTCATGGACTATGCCTTTATTTATTACTTATTTATTCTCTTTCTGTTCCTCTTGTGGCTAAAGCTTCTGAAATACATGGTTAGAGTTTCCCCTTATAACATTTTCTGTGTTACTCAGAGGATGACCTCAAATTGATAGAAATAATCATATTTATCTCACTTCCAGCATTATCTTTTATTTTAGGTGGCTAGATTCAATCTTGGGTAGACTAAAAATCTTGGGTAGATTTAGGCTAAAAAAATCTTAAGTTTTTCAGATGTTGAAGTAGTTTCTTCATGTAATAGAGCAATTTGCAGACATTATAATAGATTTCTTGAATACATGAGAAAGGCAAATTCTTCCCAAAAGTAACTTCATGAGTTCATGGGTTTCAGTCTAGATTCCTCAGGCTTAGAGTATAAATGTTTACCTTGAAAAGGCTCATGCTACAGTCTCATAACTGGTGTTGAAAAATTGGGAAAGGAAAACAAATAAAGTATAGTCAAGCAGGGCAGATTTCATCTGGAAACACAACCTCATGTAAATGGTCTAGGATCTTTTCCCCAAAATTCAATGCATAAGTCTGGTCAGTCAATTGCCATAAAGAGGGCATATACATTACATGTATCCAAAAGGAAGAGTCTAGCTCAGACTTCATAAGTCACACAGGCACATGTGAACAGTGTATCTGAAGAGGCAGGACTGATTTTTATACCCAAGATTATACAGAATAGATATGACTGACAGTGGTGACTAAGTTAAAAGCTGACAATTTGGTACCTGGAAATTCATGTGCAGGCCCAGAGTTTTTCTTTCCAGCATAAACAGCTGCTCAAAAAGGGAGGCAGATTGACTTAATCATCTAACTTACTTTCCCTGGAATTTCATTCTACTCTAGTCTCAAAATGTCTAAAAGTACTTTCAGTAATCATTCTCCACATCCTTGTATTTGGGTACTATGAAAAACCCTGGTAAAGAGTGAAGCTAAACTTTTGGTTTACACTTATTTGAAGATTGATTCAGACCTCTCTACAGGAAATGGCAGCTACTGCATTACTCCATGGCTTACTCAAATTACTAGTACTGTAGATTCTACCCTGAGTGGGATAAAACAGTTAAAATAATACAGAAAAGCAGGATCAGTGGTCATGAGAAAGGCAGGACTCCAGAACTAATGTAGCTCCTCATTTCTTTTTATCTACCATTTCTACATATGTTCCTGTGTCCCAGAATAAAAGTTGGTGGGTAGACACCAGCAACTAAGAAGATGAAATCTCCCTAAGGGCCACTAGATTTTGACTAGATTATAGATAAAGTGTTTGATCCTTAGGAATTTCTACAACTCAGAGTAATTATAGATAGATAGATAGATAGATAGATAGATAGATAGATAGATAGACAGACAGACAGACAGATAGATAGATAGATCCTATGAACAAATAAACTATATGCAGAATACATTGTTTATAATAGAGAGAAGGTGCTAGAATTAAGGCAGATTGGGAAAGCCACCTTACAGAAGGTTGGATTTTAGCTGAGACTTAAAGGAAGTAAGGGGAACCAGGAGGCAGTGATTAGTAGGAAAAGAATTCCAGGCATAAGAGACAGCCAGTAAGAGCTCCTGGAGTCAAGAAAAGTTGTTCTATATGACTTACTACATTCCAGAAAAAAAAAAATATATATATGTATATAAAATATCTTATTATATATTATATATTATTATTCATTACATTTATTATATTATAAATTCACATATATTCTATATCTCTCTACATATGCATACGTATGTGTATATATATTCTTATATAGAGGCAAACATAAATTGTATCTTATTTCATATGCATCATAGCTTTATATAGAATAGATATAGCTATACTTCACAAGTCAGTGTATCAGTGGATAGAAGTCTAGCCTAGTAGTCAAAAAGCTGTAGGTTTAAATATTGTCTCTGACACATACTGGTTGTATCACAACAGGTAAGTAACAACCTCTCAGTTCAACAGGAAACTCTCTAAACCTATAAATCACAAATGATTTGTTGATCTGCCTAGTTAAAGTAGTTTCTTTGTCATTAGTTCCTAAATTGGAAGTACAAATCAATGAAGGATTAACAACAGTAACTTTTTTTTTTTAATTTTGATTTAGTTAAGAATGGAAATGGGGGCTGGACCTGTGACTTCCTTAGTATAATTGAGGAAACTCCTTCTATCAATTTGGTCAGCATCTTCTCTGTAATTTTTGGTTATAGAGAGTTGTTTACTTTAAAGCATTAAGAAGTCAAGAGACTTTCCCACTATTTATCAGAAGTGTGTTTTGAAACTAGTGTTGTTTGGGTTCATATCTAACTATACACTAAAACATGTTGCTTTTATATTTGAGGGAACAAAACTAATTTAGTACTACTAATAGACACTCTCCTAATTTAAATTTAAGCCCATGGATGATGGTCCATAAAATGACTTCATCACTCTTACTGCTAGTAGAAAAACTTTTGCTTACTGCACTTCCTTCCTAACTTCCATGAATCCATTCACAAATTAAGCACAGTTCCAAAGTAGTTGAGCTGAGTTGGCCACACAATATTGGAAATGGTCCCCTTTGAGGTAATGATTAACTTTAATAATCCAGAAATTAAAGAAACTCTAATGAGTGCTGTTTTGGTGATGCATTAAAAATATCTTCAATTCATAACATCTTCCTCTTTATCCTTATAAATATGCCTCAAGGGTAAGCTAGGTGGTATAGTAGGTAGAGCACCAGCCTGAAGTCAGGAGGACCTGAGTTCAAATCCAGCCACACCAGCGGTGTGACTCTGGGCAAGTCATGTAACCCTGATTGCCTCATAAATAAGTAAATAAATAGATAAACAGATAGATAGATAAATGAATGAATAAACAAATAAATAAATTTGCCTCAAGTAAAATATCCCTTTCAATACAAAAAGTCCACAGAAGAGATACTCAATACAGACCACTTGAGAAATGTTTTATGAAAACTGATGAATGTCGTGATGAGTTTTACTCTGTTTAAGCATGCATATAATTATCACATTCCATTGCAACATAGTGTTTTCATTGATTATTTCTGTATTTGTAATTCAGGTCTCTTTGTATACAGGAAGAGGGTATATGCCCAGCTGATATAAAGAAAAAGAAACCTGCAAAGAAGTTAGGGGTTGTGTAGAGATAAAATGGAGAATATGCATAATGAGAATGTCTGCGTACTCTGTCAGTGTTGGAAAGTAGCATGATTAACTGCCAACTTTCTGTAGAAAATTCCACAGGTTTGTTTGTCCCCTCCTGACTGCTCCTTGCCTCAAAATATAGGGGAAAATACTATATCTGAGTTTCAAGGGCAATAGGAAAGCTGAATTTCTGCATTTCTTCCTAATTCAGATGTGGGTCATTGCTTATTGGGATGGTGTTCTCATAAACCCTTTGCTTCAGGCAACATAATTATGCCTATTTTCCTGCTTCTACCTGAATGTCATGTGCTGAACTAGTAAATCTGGCATTCACAGAACATAATAATGCAAAAGAGATTACAGAAAGAGTATCAGAAATGGCAACAGCAACAGGAAAAAAATCAATTTCATCTTCTAAAGGATATTAAGAGTACTTACCTAAAAGGAAGAAAAAAAGTAACTATCATTGAGTTATATTTTGGACTAAAAAGTTAAAATACCTGGGGATACCTATACTATGTAGTCTACAATATATGAGTGTCTTTAATTCATCAAGGAAGGAATTCTTAAAAAATTCATTTTAGTCAAGTGATTCTATGAGAAAAGTGATTGTTAGTACTCTTTCTCTCCTCAAATTTTGTTATTTTTTAAATACTGTATTTTTCCCCCTTCTCCCACTGTTCTTTCCTACATGGTAAGTTCATTGAAGTTAGGATTGGTTTTGTTTTTGTATCTCCAGCCTAGCACAATCACTTAATCAATTAACATTTCACAGGCATTGTGCCAAGGGCTGGGGATACAAGAAAGGCAAAGGACATCTTTGTCCTCAAGTAATTCACCTATTGTTTATTCAATAAATATTTGTTGAACTGAACCATTTTTTAAAAGAGATTCTGTAACTGAATATTTTAAATCACAGACTGTGATACCCCAGTAGTAGTAGTAGTAGTAGTAGTAGTAGTAGTAGTAGTAGTTGTTGTTGTTGTTGTTATTTGTTTAATCTAAAGTCTTTACCTTATAATCTACTTCCTTCCAAGGAGGAGAATGTTGAGCAGTGAAAGAAAAAAAAATTCTTCATTCAGTGCCAATAATCTTGAAGGCTAGTCCCTACTTTTCTACCTTCTATCTGTGTAGCTGAGATCAAGTCACTAAACCTCTATAGAACTTAGTTTCTTTGTCTATAAAAAACAATAATGATAATATCTTATTTGAATTAAGGCAATAGACTAAACTACCTGTAAGGGCTATAATTCAATGTCCCACAGTCTTAATATAGGTTCTAAAATTTTCTCTTCACTATCCCTAAATAATAGGCCTCTAGCACTGTTTATATTCTTTACTGCTCATATAGTTAGAATACCATGATAAAACCATATTCGGTGCATCTGGTGCTGAGCATATCATTTTTAATGTTATTAAGCCCAAAAAAGATGTTACAAAATTTTCAAAATGCATTTCCTTACAAAATGTCTACTACCAAATCACACTCCAAATCTCTCTCTCTAAAATCATGAAATGGTAAATAATACAGATAATCAGGCTATCAAGAAGAGGAAATGTTTCCTCTCATTTTCCAATCTTAAATGGATCCTTTTGTATATTAAATGGCACCATTAAAAACCCAGCCTTTCTTATCTGTCATTTTCCTACATCTATATTATTGTAGATATAACCCCAAAATAATTTCCAGATGTTATCAAATAAATCATTTTGATTCTGTAACATTCCTTTCATTCTCTCTTACAATTCCACTTGGATGTATGAAGCTATCTGTTCCTGCACAGCTGGAGGTGCACTGTTTAATTCTATCAAAGATTTTTTTTCACTATGATTAAGATAATTGATACTCCATTTTATATGTAATTGACATCATTTATAAGTAATATTTAAGACATAATGACTTATACAACATGTTCACTGATCTCAAAAGTTTCAGTATTCTTAATTTCAAAGTAGGTAAGAAATGGACATAAGTTTATAACTTTTGTTCAGTCTGTAAATTTTAAAATTCTGCTTTTAGGTTCATTCAGAGACAAGTTTCTTTATAGATATAGTTCAAAACTTCAACACAACCCTTTATTCATCATAAAACTGAATGATGCTTATTTTGGTGGGTCATGGCTTAGTGAGAAAAGAGCCAAACACAAAAGAAGGAATTAATGATTTTTTACGTATTAAGCATTTTCTATATGGTGAGGACTGTGTTAAATGCTGGGAATACAAATTAAAAATTAAGAACAGTTCCTGTTTACAAGGAGTTGGTAATCTAACTGAAGGAGATAACAAAACAAGAAATCTCAGCTGTAGAGTAGAAAAGCCTAGAAATTCTATGTCTAGAATGACTGGATTGATGTCAGTGCCCAAGTATTTTTATATCAATGGAGAATAGTACCTAAATATTGTAGGCCTTAAATACAGGAAGATAGCAAAAACTTAGAGAATCTTGGGAGGCAAAAGTTCAAGTCCTATATCTGACACAAAATGGACATGTGAAAATGAGCAAGTCACTTAACTTATCTGTGATCTAGGCAAACCTCTGAGACTCTAATTTTTAGAAAAGTTGCTGACTTGTACTGGATGAAGAAATATTGTCACTTAGTATTTCCATGTATTAATTAGAACTATAAGTTCTAATTCCTCTCCATCTATCTATCAATCTACCAATTCAGCTACCCACCCCATCCATCTACCCTTTCATAAAAATAGAGGGAAGGAAAAAAAGAAAGTAAGTGACAAAGGAAGGAAAGTAGGAAGAAAGAAAAAAAGAAAGTAAAAAGAAAAAAAAGAAAGAAAAATATCATGACTACTATGAAAAAATGCTTAATATGAATGTATAAGTAGAGGTTATATCAGATTGCACAGTTTTTTGGGGGGGAAGTGGAAGAGAAAGAAAATTTAAACTAAAAATTTTATGGAAGTGAATGTTGAAAACTAAAAATAAATAAATTAATTCTCAAGATAAAAATAAAAAAAGAAATTACAAAAAGAAATAAAGAAAGAAAAAGAAAGAAAGAATTATCCAGTCTAAAGAATTTGGTATCCTTCTTTCCTCTGCTATTAAGAGGTATTCTTTTTTTTTTCCTTCTTTAAGCCCAAAGTCAATTTGGTGTCATTACCAACCTCTTGCCTGAACTGAATCCTCTGTTAGTAACCATGAACTACTATGGGTTGTTTTATGCTAACACATATATCTGTCTCCTAGAGACAGATTCTTTTATTTTAGGATATTTTAGCTCATGGATCCACATGTTATAATATTTTTACATTTGCTTAGCATGTGCATAATGTAAGATACATAAAGTGTAATGGGTTGAACATGGAACAACATGGGTTGAATTGGAATACACAAATTCTAGGGGTCACTCCAGCACTTCTGAGCCGAGAGACCTTGAGGGAAATACTTAATCCTTCTCTACTCCAGCTTCCTCAACTGCCAAATGGCAACATTCTCTGGTAACCTCACTAGGTTGTTATGAGGTCCAATGATTAATACAAAGGTGCCATCTCGAAGTGGATACAATATTCCACACTACACTTCCCTGCATCTCTAGCAAGAGGAGAGAAGTGTGATTCACCAGCTGAATACTAATGTCTTTTAATGCTATTTCCTTTTACATTGATTATATATTACAAGATTATGCTCATTTTCACTGTGCAGTAGATTGTTGGCTGTAATCCAAGCTCCTTTGGCTTACAGAATATCATATTCCACATTCTATGATCTTTTAATATAGAAGCTGCAAGGTTATGTGTATTCCTGACATGATTCCATGATATTTAAATTGTTTCTTTCTGGTTGCTTTGGAATTTTGCAACTATATTCCTTGGTGTTTTCAATTTGGGATCTCTTTCAGGAAGTTATTGGTGGATTCTTTCTATGGCTATTTTACCGTCTGGTTCTAGGACCTCACTATAGTTTTCCTTGATGATTTCCTGAAACATGCTGTACAGGTTCTTGTTTTCATCGAGGTTTTCAGGTAGACCAATAATTTTTAAATTGTCTCTCCTGGATCCATTTTCTAGGTCAGTTGTTTTACCAATGAGTTATTTTATGGTTTCATCTATTTTTTCATTGTCTTGTTTCTGTTTGACTGATTCTCTTTCTCTCACAGAGTCATTAGCTTCCACTTGCCCAATTTTAATTTTTAACAAATTGCTTTATTCTATTAGGTTTTGTGTCTCCTTCTCCATTTGTCCAATTATGATTTTTAAAGAGTTGCTTTCTTCAGTGTACTTTTTTTCCAAGTGGCCAATTGTATATTTTAAGGACTTTGTTTTATAGTTAATTTTTGTCCTTCCTCTTCCAAGCTATTGACTCACTCTTGCAAACCTCTCATTTCTTTTCCTAATTTTTCTTCTACCTCTCTTATTTGACTTTTAAACCCCTTCTTGAGCTCTTCCAAGAAAGCTTTTTGGACTTCAGACCGGGTCACATTCCCTTTTGTTGTTCTAGATGTAGGTTTGTTGACAATGTTGTCTTCTTCAGAATTTCTGCCTTGATCTTCACTGTCCCCATAATAAGAATCTATGGTACGTTTCTTTTTGCTTATGGTATTTGCTTATTTCCTGACCTTTAAAAAGATTAAGCTCTCCTGCTGGGGAGCAGGGAGCACTGACCTAAGCTTCTTGTGTTGGTAGCCCAGGGCCTATTCACTGGCTTTGTATGCTGGGACCTCCAATGCTAGCAGTTGGAGGTTGTAGGGTTCTGGTAGGTCACCTGGTGTTGGGCTGGAATTAGCAATTCTGGAACTCTATGGGTAGGATTGGGTAGTCTGTCCCCTGGAGGTTGTCTGCTCACCCAGGCCTTTCCTTCCTTTCACTTTCTTCAGCTCCTTTCAGATGGATGTTGGAGAATGTTTATCTGCCTGGGGCGCCTTGGATCACTTTGCAGAATTTTGCTGAGGCACTGGGAGACTTGGTTGCTGTAGAAAGCCAAGGTATGTGGTGGGTTTTTTGAGCCAGTTTCCACTGGTTCCCCTGCCCTTACTGAGGCACTTGGGGATCCTGATTTTGGTGTTTGCCTGCTCCACCACTTGGGGTTCAGGATATTCCCCTGGTATGCTAAGGTAGGGCTTTCCACTAGCTTGCTAGGATGCCTTCCATTCTGTACTGCTCCCCTTCCCCTAGGGCAAGAGAGGGCTTTCCCATTAATCCCTCAAGCTATGTGTACTACCAGACTGCCGCACCTCTTCTTTCTGCTGCTTTCAGCTGTTTTTTCTGGGCTGGTACTTTTCTGGGTTTTCAGAGGTTAATAAGGGATGGTGAGAGGGCCTTACTTCATACTCTACCATCTTGGCTCCAGGAAGCAGAACTCGTGAGCACTGTTTAAACTTTACTCTCATGGTATTTGTCTCAAAGAGGGAATAACAAACTCAGGTATATAAATCTATTTTACCCTTTAGGAAGTAGGAGAGGAAAGGTGGAAGGATATGGAGGGGTCACATAAAAAGGAGGGAAGAATAGTAGAGGAAAAGGGAAAGAAAAGGGCCAAGTCTAAGAGTAAGCATGGCAAATCTGGGGAGTCTAGGTGGCACAGTAGATAGAGCACCAGCCCTAGATTCAGGAGGACCTGAATTCAAATCCAGCCTCAGACACATAACACTTACTAGCTGTGTGAGCCTGGGCAAGTCACTTAACACCCACTGCCCAACAAAAACAAAACAAGCAAAAAACAAAACAAAGCAAAAAAGAATGCTTGAAAGTCATCTATTTCACTGAATTTCCATTTTTTCCCCTGAAGGATTATACTCAATTTTGCTGGGTAGTTGACTATTGGTTGTAATCCTATCTCTCTTGACCTCCCAAATATTATATTCCAAACCTCTGGTCCCCTAATGTAGAAGATGCTATACCTTGTGTTATCCTGATTGTGTTTCCACAATACTTGAACTGTTTCTTTCTGGCTGCTTGTAACATTTTCTCCTTGATCTGGGAACTCTGGGATTTGACTATGATATTCTTAGGAGTTTTCCTTTGGGCACCTCTTTCAGGAGGTGATCAGTGGATTCTTTCAATTTCTATTTTCCCCTCTGGTTCTAAAACATCAGGGCAGTTTTCCTTGATAAGTTCTTGAAACATGATGTCTAGGCTCTTTTTTTGATCATGGCTTTCAGATATTCTAACAATTTTTAAATTATCTCTCCTAGAACTATTTTCCAGGCCAGTTGTTTTTCCAATGAGATATTTCACAGTGTTTTCATTATATACCAATTTCCTTAATGAATACAGATTCAAAAATTTTAAATAAAATGTTAGCAAAGAGATTACAGCAACTTATCACAAGGATAATACACTATGACCAGGTGAGATTTATACAAGGAATTCAAAGGTGGTCCAATATTAGGAAAACTATCAACATAACTGATCATATCAACAGCAAAACTAACCAAAATCATATGATTATTTCAATAGAAGCAGAAAAAGCTTTTAACAAAATATAGCACCCATTCCTATTAAAAACATTAGAAAGCATAGGAACAAATGGAGTCCTTAAAATAAGTGGTTTCTCTTTAAAGCCATCAGCAAGCATTATATTTAATGGACTAGAAGCATTTTCAATAAGATCAAAGGTAAAACAAGGGTATGCATTATCACCACTGCTATGCAATATTTTACTAGAAGTATTAACTTTAGCAAAAAGAGAAGAAAAAGAAATTGAAGGAATAAGAATAGGCAAAGAAGAAATAAAACTATCACTCTTTGCAGATGATGATAGCACACTTACAATATCTTAGAGAATCAAATAAAAAAACTACTTGAAATAATAAATAACTTTTAGCAAAGTTGCAGGATATAAAACAAGCCCACATAAATCATTAGCTTTTCTACATATTACTAACAAAGCCCAACAGCAAGAGGTAGGAAGAGAAATTCCATTTAAAGTTATTGTAGACATATAAAATATTTGGGAGTCTACCTCCCAACAGAAACCCACCCAGGAACCATATGAACAGAATTACACAACATTGTTTACACAAATAATGTCAGCTTTAAATAGTTGGAAAATATCAGTTGCTAAAGTGTATGTTATAGTAATGTAATAAAATGGCAATTCTACCTAACTTAATTTACTTATTTGGTGTCACACCAATCAAACTACCAAAAAATGTTTTATAGAGCTAGAAAAAATAAGAAAATTCATACTGAAGAACAAAACAACCATAATATCAAGGGAATTAATGAAAAGAAAGGCAAGGGAAGGTGGCCTTAAGGAAGACATAAATCAGCAATCATCAAAACTACTTTGTACTGTCTAAGAAAAAAAGTGTTGGATCAGTGAAATAAGTTAGGTACAGAAGACATAGTAGTCAATGACAGTATTAATCTACTATTTTATAAACCCCAAAATTCCAGTTTCTGAAACATGAGCTCATTATTTAACAAAAACTTTTGGGAAAACTAGAAAACAGTATGGCAGAAACTAGGCACAAACAGACATCTTATACCAGATACCAAGATAAGATCAAAATAGGTACATCATTTAGACATAAAAGGTAAGACTATTAGCAAATTAGGATAGTAAGGAATAGTTTACCTGTCAGATCTATGGAGAAGGGAAGTATTTATGACCAAACTATATATAGAGAATATTATGAAATGCAAAATAAATAGTTGTGATTACATTAAATTAAAAAAAGATTTTGCACAAAGAAAGTAAATAAAATGAAGGTTAGAAGGGAAGCTGAAAACTGGGAGACAATTTTTATAGCCAGTATATCTGATACAGGCCTCATTTCTAAAATATATAGAGAACTGAGTCAAATTTATAAGAATACAACTCATTCCCCAATGGATAAATGGTAAAAGGATATAAAGAGGATTTTTTCAGAGGAAGAAATTAAAGCTTACTATAGTCACATGAAAAAATGCTCTAAATCACTATGATTAGAGAAAAACACATTAAAACAACTCTGTGGTACCACATCACACCTATCAGATTGGCTAACATGACAAAACAGGAAAATGATAAATGTTGGAGATGTGGGAAAGTTGCAACACTAATGGTATTGGTGGAATTGTGAACTGATCCGTTCAGTCTGGAGAGCAATTTGGAACTATGCACAAAGGACTATAAAACTGTGCATACCCTTTGACCCAGCAATGCCACTTCAAAGGCTGCATCCCAAAGAGCTCATGAAAATAGGAAAAGGACCCACATGTACACAAATATTTATAGCAGCTCTCTTTGTGTTGGCCAAGAATTAGAAATTGAGGGGAGGCCCATCAATTGTGGAATGGCTGAACAAATTGTGGTATATGAATGTAATGACGTACTATTGTTCCCTAAGAAAAGATAAGCAGGTGGACTTCAGAAAAACCTGGAAAGTCTTACATGAACTAATGCTGAGTGAAGGGAGCAGAACCAGGAGAACTTTTTAAACAGTAACAGGAACATCATGAAATTAACAACTGTGGCAGACTAACTCTTCTCAGTGATACAAGGATTGAAGACAATTCCAAAAGGCTCATGATAGAAAATGCTATCCACATCTAGAGAAAGAACTATGGAATCTGAATGCAGACAGAAGCATACTATTTTCTCTCTCTCTCTCTCTGTCTCTCTCTCTCTCTCTGTCTCTCTGTCTCTCTCTCTCTCTCTGTCTCTCTCTCTCTCTTTCTTTTTGTTGTTGTTCTTTCTCATGGTTTTTCCCTTTGGTTCTAATTCTTCTTTACAACATGAGTAATGTGGAAATATGTTTCATATGATTAAACATGTATAGCCTATAACCTATATCTGACTGCACATCATTTTGGAGAGAGGGGAGTGGAGGAAGGGGGAGAAAATTTAGAACTCAGAATGTTAAAGAAGTGAATGTTGAAACCCAAAAACAAATAAATAAATAAAATGTAATAAAAAATAAATAAAATCACTCAGATTACATGAAACACATATTTCCTGCACTTCAGGCTCTTTAATTTATCTCTTTTTGACAATTATTTTGTATATTGTGGGTACTAGTTTTATTTTTGTTTTTCAATGAAAAGTGATCAACATTTTTCCCATTTGAAAAAAAATCATTTTAATAATCTAGTTCCATTTGTTTATTGGAAAAGTTATATTTTGTTTAACCAAAAATTGCCCTTTTTGTCTTTTGCGATCTCTTCTGTTTTAAAAAAATAATTAATGAATTCTATACAAAGACATTGTTTTGAAAGAACAGACTTTTGCTCTCTGTTTTTTGTTTATTTTTAACATCACCTTTTGTGTATAGGTTGCTTATCTCACATATGAATTCAACCTTAAGAATGTTAATAGGGAACTAGCAGTGTGTTGCAAATGATATTACAAAGGTGGACAATATTTTTATCATTAAACAACTGATTGAAAATTCTAAAATAAATTTAGAATACAACTGGGTTTATTGGCCACTAAAAATATTTGGTACAGCATAGGTAAGTCTTGAAGGTTCTTATCTAATAGGTGGCTCCCATAACAAAATTATTCAAGTCCTTGAAAGATAAGACAAAAGATACAATATTATTTAATGATTTCATGCTTTCTAATATCATATGAGACATAATTGAAAGAGTTAGACACATTTAACTCTCCAGACTTTGCTGCAATGCTTTTAATTCCTTCTCTCTCTCCCTCAACATCTGCCTTTTTCCATTGGCCCAGAGAATTCATTCTTCTTATTCGAAATTTTTCTATCATAAACCACATAAGCACCTGCCAATCTTCTCAATTTTTAGTTCCCACTAATACATTATCTTAGAATTAGATTTTATGTTGCATGAGGACAAAAACTATAATCTTTTTCACTTATATTCTTTGTCCCCATCACTTAGCCCATTGTTTGCCCCATAGTAAGTGCTTAAAATATTCATTGACATCACATAACTTGACTTGGGGTACTCATACCAACAGTGTCACTTTCACAAAGAAAATACAATAGATTCCAAGTTCAAGAGGGAATTGCTGTAGAAAAGTGAAGTATTATAGATCTTTCACCTTGTGGAATTAATAATACTAGATATGGACAGTAGCAGAACATTAGAAATATAATGGAAATTATGAAAGTTACCAATAACCATTCAAGAGTTTGACCCATAGGGGAAAAAAATAAGTAATGTAAAGAGTGTGAATAGACAGTATATGGAGCTCATTGGCATGTGTGTGTATGTATGTATACATGGACACACACACATATAATACATATTATATTCTGTAGTATGTATATGGTATGTCATTACATATTATATAGAATATTTATATGTGATGTAACACAAAATGCTATAAATTAAAGAAATAGTATAGATGGATAATGCATTAAGATCAGAATTATTAAATTGAAGGAGAAAATAGAGTTAGAAAGAATGTGGATTACTTTTGGAAAATATCAGAGTTCCTTTAGTGATTCTAAAACTTTTCATACACAAAGATCCTTATTTTTAATAGTAATATTTGGTTGTGGTGTTTTAATTGTAGTAGCACTGAAATACAGTAGTCTCTAAAGTATTAAAAATAAATATAACTCAATAGGCAACAAAACCATGCCCTACAGTTGAGTTCTCCCAACATTCCCCTACAAACAGTTTTTTAAAGTACCAGAGCTAACTATAAAACCAGCAGGGTAAAAAATCCTAATCCTAAAGCCCAGATAGGGACACTCATCCAGGTGAGCAGAAACTAAATTTAACAAAAAGTTCAAAGTCAAGAAATAGGCTAGAAAAATGAGTAAATGATAACTAAAAAAAAAAAACACACAAGAAAACCTAACTATTAAAATCTGCTATGGTTGCAAGGAAGGAAGATTAAGACACAAACCTAGAAGAAGACACAGATGTGAAAACAGCTACAAGCAAAGTCTCAAAGGGGAAAAAATGAAGATTGAACTCAAACTCAATCAGAATTCCTAGAAGAGCTAAAAGAAAAACTAAAAATATGATTTTAAAAATCAAGTTAGAGAAAGAGGGGAAAATTAGGAAAATAAGAATAATGCAAAAATTACAAAAAGAGAATTAACAGCTTGGTGAAACAAACACAAAAATACTGAAGGAAATAACAATTTGGAAAAAAATAGAATTAACCAAATGGTTAAAGAGATACAGAGAATCACTGATGAAAATAATTCCTTAAAAACCAGAACTGAGGGAGAATTCTGCTTCCGGGAGCCAAGATGGCAGAGTAAAAAGGTAGTCACTCTCACCCCTCCCCCATCAACCTCTGAAAACCCAGAAAATATCACCCCAGAAAAAACCCTGGAACAGCTGAACCAGAAGAAAGACTGAGTACAGCAGTGCAGTAGCTCAGGTAGCTAGAGGGATAAACAGGAAAGGCCCCTCTTACCCTGGGGGAAGTGGAGCAGTATGAAACAGGAGTCACCCAGCCAGCTAGTGGAAAGACCCATGTTAGGACACCAGGAAGAGATTCTATAGCAAATGGGTTTCCCAGTACCTCAGCAAAAATAAGCGAAGCAGAACTACAAAGGGCCCCAGGCGAATAAGCACCCAGCAGCATTCCTCTGAAAGGAGCTGAAGAAAGCAACCTAGAGTTGCCTAAAAGTTCCAGCCTTGTTGATTCCAGCCCATCACCAGGTAAGCTGTCAGAACCCTACAGCCTCCAATTGCCAACCAGGAGGAGATCCCGAAGCCCAGGTGGTCAAGCAGGCAAATGCCAACAGCTGTAGCTCTGAGTGCCTCAATGAGGGTGGGGTAACTGGTGGAAATCAGCTCAGAAAACCACCAGGTGCCTCTGCATTCTACAGCAAAGAAGTTTCCCAGTGCCTCAACGGAAATAAGGGAGGCAGCACTGCAAGGGGCCCCAGGCAGTTAAACACCTGGCAGCACTTATGTAAAAGGAGCTAAACAAAGCTAAAGGAAAGGAAAAGTAGGCAACCTAGACTTACCTGAAAGTCCCAGCCTTGCTGATTCCAGCCCAACACCAAATAAGCTGCCAGAACCCTACAGCCTCCAATTGCCAGCATAATAGGACCCAACAACACAAAGCCAGTGACCAAGACCTAGGCTCCCAACACAATAAGCTTGGGTCAGTGCCCTCTGCTCTCAGCAGGAGAGCTTAATCTCTTTAAAGGTCAGGGAATAAAGAAACACCATGAGTAAAAAGAAATGCATGATAGATTCATATTATGAGAAGTGTGAAGATCAAGACAGAAATTCTGAAGAGGACAACGCTGTCATCAAACCCACATCTGCAACATCAAAAGGGAATATGAACTGGTCTGAAGCCCAAAAAGTCTTCCTAGAAGAACTCAAGAAGGATTGTAAAAGTCAAATGAGAGAGGTAGAGGAGTCCTTTAAAAGTACAATTGGCCAATTGGAAAAAAAGTACAATGAAGAAAATAAATCCCTTAAAAATGCAATTGACCAATTGGAGAAGAAAGTACAAAATCTAACAGAAAAAAAACAATATGTTAAAAATTAGAATTGAACAAATGGAAACTAATGACTCTATGATAGAGCAAGAATCAGTCAAATAGAAACAAAAAAATGAAAAAATAGATGAAAACGTAACCTCATGGGTAAAACAGCAGACCTGGAAAATCGATCCAGGAGAGACTATTTAAAAATTATAGGCCTACCTGAAAGTTGTGATGAAAAAAAGAGCCTTATCCTTGAGGAAATCATAAAGGAAAACTGCCCTGAAGTCCTAGAACCTGAAGGTAAAATAACTATAGAAAGAATCCACCACTCCCCACCTGAAAGAGATCTCAAATTGAAAACACCAAGGAATATAATAGCTAAATTCCAAAATTATCAAATTAAAGAGAAATTACTGCAAGCAGCCAGAAAGAAACAATTTAAACATCATGGAACCACAGTCAGGATTACACAGGACCTTGCAGCCTCTACATTAAAAGACCGTAGGTCATGCAACATGATATTCCCTAAGGCAAAGGAGCTTGGAATGAAGCCAAGGATTAACCACCCAGCAAAAATGAGCATGATTTTTCAGGGAAGGAGATGGATATTCAATGAAATAGGGGACTTCCAAACCTTCCTGATAAAAAGACCAGAACTCAACAAAAAATTTGATCTTCAGATACAAGATTCAAGAGAGACATGAAAAGGTAAATGGGACAGAAAGATACAATATGTTGTTAATAAGGGCAAAATGTTTACATCCCTACAAGGGAAGATGACACTTGCAACTATTGAGAACTGTATTGTTATTATATCGTGTTAAAGGAGTATACATAAGGGGGGTGGATATAAGTTGACTTTGATATAATGATAAAAAAAAATCTGATCAAATGGCTTCAACGGATCCAAGTGGATTAATCTGATCTAAGAAAATGTACTAAGAAAGTAGAAGGCAGATAAGGGTAAATTACATTACAGGAAAAGTCACAAAAACCTACTACAGCAGAGGAAAAGAAAGGAGGGCAATGAGCATTGTTTGAACCTTACTCTCATCAGATTTGGCTCAAGAAGGTAATAACATAATCAGTTAGGTATATAAATCTAACTTGCACTATAGATAGTAGGATGGGAAAGGGGAGAAAAAGGGGAGACAGGATAGAAGGGAGAGAAGAAGCAGTAAGGGTAAAGGGGAAGAAAAGGGAAAGGGATAATAGAAGGGAGGTGGGACCAAAGGAGGCGCTGGTCAAAAGCAAAACACTAGTGAGGGAGGGAAAGGAGAAAGGAGAAAGAAAAGCATAAATGGGGGGAAAAAGGATGAAGAAAAAGACACCGATAGTAATCATAACTGTAAATGTGAATGGGATGAACTCTCCCATAAAACGGAAGCATATAGAAGATTGGATTAAAAACCATAATCCTATAATATGTTGTTTACAGGAAACACATTTGGAAAAGAGTGACACATACAGGGTAAAGGTAAAAGGCTGGAACAAAATATATTATGCTTGAGCTGAAGTAAAAAAAGCAGGGGTAGCAATCCTGATCTCAGACAAAGCAAAAGCAAAAATAGATCTTATCAAAAGAGATAAGGAAGGAAACTATATCCTTCTAAAAGGCACCATAGACAATGAAGTAATACCATTACTAAACATATATGCACCAAATCATATAGCATCCAAATTCTTAAAGAAGTTCAGGGAGTTACAGGAAGAAATAGACAGCAAAACTATACTAGTGGGGGACCTCAACCTACCCCTCTCTGAACTAGATGAATCTGACCACAAAATAAACAAGAAAGAAATTAAGGAGGTGAATAGAACATTAGAAAAGTTAGGTATGATAGACCTGTGGAGAAAACTGAATGGGGACAGAAAGGAATATACGTTTTTCTCGGCGGTACATGGCACATACACAAAAATCGACCATGTACTGGGGCATAAAAACCTCACAATCCAAAGCAGAAAGGCAGAAATATTAAATGCATCCTTTTCAGATCATGACGCAATAAAAATTATATGTAATAAAGGGCCATGGAAAGATGGACTAAAAAATAATTGGAAACTAAATAATCTAATCTTAAAAAATGATTGGGTCAAAGAACAAATCATAGAAACAATCAATAATTTCATTCAAGAGAATGACAATAATGAGACAACATACCAAAACTTATGGGATGCAGCAAAAGCAGTTCTTAGGGGAAGTTTTATATCTCTAATTGCTTACATAAATAAAATAGAAAAAGAGGAGATCAACGAATTGGGCATACAACTAAAAAAACTAAAAAAAGAACGAGTTAAAAATCCTCAATTAAACACCAAATTAGAAATATTGAAAACCAAAGGAAAAATTGATGAAATTGAAAATAAGAAAACTATTGAAATAATAAATAAATAAAACAAAGAGATGGTTTTATGAAAAAAAAACAATAAAATAGATAAACCTTTGGTTAATCTAATTAAAAAAAGAAAGAAGAAAACCAAATTACTAGTATCAAGAATGAAAAGGGTGAAACTACCACCAAGGAGGAGGAAATTAAAATAACAATTAGGAATTATTTTGCCCAACTATATGCCAACAAATTTGACAACCTTAGTGAAATGGATATATATTTACAAAGATATAAATTGCTCAGATTAACAGAAGAGGAAGTAAAATACTTAAATAACCCCATCTCAGAAAAAGAAATTGAACAAGTCTTTGATGAACTCCCCAGGAAAAAATCTCCAGGACCAGATGGATTTACATGTGAATTATATCAAACATTTAAAGAACAATTAATTGCAACACTATATAAACTATTTGGTAAAATAGGTGAAGAAGGAATCTTACCAAATTCTTTTTATGATACATATATGGTGCAGATACCTAAACCAGGAAGAGTCAAAACAGAGCAAGAAAATTATAGACCAATTTCTCTAATGAATATAGATGGAAAAATTTTAAACAAAATATTAGTAAATAGATTGCAGCAACTTATCCACAAATAATACACTATGACCAGGTAGGATTTATACCAGGAATGCAGAGCTGGTTCAATTTAAGGAAAACTATCAACATAATCCATCATATCAACACCAAAACTAACAGAAACCACATGATCATCTCAATAGATGCAGAAAAAGCTTTTGATAAAATACAGCACCCATTCCTATTAAAAACACTAGACAGCATAGGTATAAATGGAGTCTTTCTTAAAATAATAAATAGCATCTATCTAAAACCTTCAGCAAGCATCATATGTAATGGGGACAAGCTAGAAGCATTTCCAATAAGATCGGGGATGAAACAAGGATGTCCATTATCACCACTGTTATTCAACATCGTACTGGAAACCTTAGCTTTTGCAATAAGAGAAGAAAAAAACATTGAAGGCATTAGAATAGGCAAAGAAGAAACAACGCTATCACTCTTTGTATATGACAAGATGTTATACTTAGAGAATCCCAGGGAATCAAGTGAAAAACTCCTTGAAATAATAAACAACTTTAACAAAGTTGCAGGCTATAAAATAAATTGACATAAATCATTGGCATTTCTATATATTACCAACAAAGCTCAACAGCAAGAGATAGAAAGAGAAATTTCATTTGAACTTACTGTAGACATTATAAAATATTTAGGAGTCTACCTCCTGAAACAAACCCAGGAACTATATGAACACAATTACAAAAAACTTTTCATGCAAATAAAATCAGATCTAAATAATTGAAAAAACACCAGTTGCTCATGGATAGGCTGAGCTAATATAATAAAAATGACAATTCTACCTAAGCTAATTTACTTCTTTAGTGCCATACCAATCAAACTACCAAAAAATTATTTTATAGAGCTAGAAAAAATAATAACAAGATTCATTTGGAAGAACAAAAGGTCCAGAATTTCAAGGAAACTAATGAAAAGAAATACAGGGGAAGGTGGCCTAGACAGTCCAGATCTTAAATTGTAGTATAAAGCAGCAATCATCAAAACTACTTGGTACTGGCTAAGAAATAGAGTGGTGGATCATTGGAATAGGTTCATTATGTAAAACACAGTAGTCAATGACTATAGTAATATATTATTTGATAAACCCAAAGCCCCAGCTTCTGGGATAAGAACCCACTCTTTGAAAAAAACTGCTGGGAAAACTGGAAAGAGTATGGGAGAAACTAGGCATAGACCAAAATCTCACACCATATACCAAAATAAAGTCAAAATGGGTACATGATTTAGATATAAAGGCTGATACTATAAGCAAACTGAGAGAGCAAGGAATAGTTTACCTATCAGACCTATGGAGAACAGAATAATTCATGATCAAACAAGAGATAGAAAACATTAAGAAAAACAAAATGGATAACTTTGATTACATTAAATTGAAAATTTTTTGCACAAACAAAGCCAATTCAACTAAGATTAGAAGGAAGGTAGAAAATTGGGAAAGAATTTTTACAACCAGTCTCTTGATAAGGTCCTCATTTCTAAAATATATAGAGAATTAAGTCAAATTTATAAGAATACAAGGCATTCCCCAAGTGATAAGTGGTCAAAGGATATGAAAAGGCAGTTCTCAGATGAAGAAATTAAAGCCATCTATAGTCATATGAAAAAATGCTCTAAATCATTATTGATTAGAGAAATGCAAATCAAAACAACTTTGATGTACCACATCACACCTATCAGAATGGCCAACATGACAAAACAGGAAAATGATAAATGTTGGCGAAGATGTGGGAAAATTGGAAGACAAATGCATTGTTGGTAGAGTTGTGAAATGATCCAACCATTTTGGAGAGCAATTTGGAACTATGCCCAAAGGGCTATAAAAATGTGCATACCCTTTGACCCAGCAATAGCACTTCTAGGGCTATATCCCAAAGAGATCACACAAATGGGAAAAGGACCTACATGTACAAAAATATTCATAGCAGCTCTTTCTGTGGTGGCAAAGAATTTGAAATTGAGAGGATGCCCACCAATTGGGGAATGGCTGAGCAAGTTGTGGTATATGAATGTGATGGAATACTATTGTGCTATAAGAAATGATGAACAGACAGACTTCAGAAAAACCTGGGAAGACTTGTATAGTCTGGTGCTTAGTGAAGTGAGTAGAACCAATAGAACATTGTACACAATAACAGCCATGTTGTGTGATAACTAATATTGGTAAACTTAACCCTTCCTAGCAATATAAGGATCTAAGACATCTTCAGAGGCCTTGTGATGTAGAATGCTATCCACACCCAAAGAAAGAACTATGCCATCCTAATTGTTATTTTTTTTCTCTTCTGTTGAGTTTTGTTTCCTCTCTTTGATGGTTCCTCCTATTGGTTTTAATTTCTACTTACAACATCACTAATGTGAAAATATGTTTAATATGAATGTAAATGTATAACCTATATCAGATTGTGTGCCGTCTTGGGGACGGTGGGGTGGAGGAAGGGGGAGAAAAATTTTAAACTCAAAAGCATATGAAAGTGATTATTGATAAATCAAAATAAATGAATAAAAATAATAGAAATAATAAAAAACAGAGTTGATCAAATAGAAAAAAGGTACAAAGCTAAATGAACAAAATAATTTCTTAAAATTAGAATTGGCCAAGTGGAAGCTAATGACTGTGTGTGTGTGTGTGTGTGTGTGTGTGTGTGTGTGTGTGTGTGGTGTGTGTGTATCACTTCAGTTTCAGTATATCTATCTTACCCAGCAGGGAGGTAGTAAAAAGGGGGATGGAAGATTAAGGTTGGTAAGTGGTCAGAAGCAAAACAGAATTTTGAGGAGTGACAAAGTTAAAAAAAAAAGAAAGAGAAGGAAAGATAAACAGAAGAAGACAGGACAGAAGAAAATATATAGTTAGTAATCATAACTGAATATGAATGAGATGAACTCACTAAACAAATATTGTTTACAAGAACCACACTTGAAACAGACAATCAGAATTAAAATAAGAGGCTGGAGCAGAATCTGTTATGCTTCATCTGAAGCAAAAAAAAATCTTAGACAAAGCAAAAGCAAAAATAGACTTAATTAAAAGACATAACCAAGAAAATTATATCTTATTAATAGGTGACATAGATAATAAAGTAATATCTGCAATATTGTAATGATTATCAACTGTGAAAAAGTTAGCTATTCCAATCAATACAATGATGCAAGGTAATTCCAAAGGATTAACAAGGAAAAAATAGTATCCATATCCATAGAGAGAAATGATTAACTCTGGGTGCAGATCGAAGCATAATTTTTTTTTACTTATTTTCCTTTTTTTCAACATGGCTAATATTGAAATGTTTTGTATGACTTCACTTGTATAATGAGTATCATATTGCTTGCCTTCTCAATGGGTAGGGGAGGGGATGAAGGGAATTTGGAGTTTATTTTTTGAAAGCTTAATATAAAGTGTATTAAAATGTAATTTGTATAATTATTCAAAGTCAAGGATGTCAGAAATGTATGATCAAAAATGTTTTTAAAAGATAAATTGGTCATATGGTGACAATAATGAATAATGACTGGATACTACTTGTGATCCACAATATCCTTTTTATATCAATATTGAATAAGGAAGACTCCTAAAATATTGAGTGGATACCCTAGAACAAACTCATTGGAGGAGATGGACAAGAGGCAGAAAGACTGAGAGGGGATGGAATATGACATGTATTGTTGAAGGGAATACCTACATTAATTAAATCATAAACACATTTGAATATGCATTTGGAGCTTATTGCATTATACAATTTCTGAAAAACTGAACATTAATATGTTCAAATCAAAGATCAGCAGCCAGCATTTAAAAGGAGCTATGTGGAACCTGTCTTTATATAACTTGACTAAATACTAAGCACATCACACAGATCTGGGAATAGAAATAAGTGTTTCTGAATTTCAGTGAATTCGAGATTTTAATATTTTGTGTGTTGCTATTTGGTAACAACTTTAAAATGGACCTTTATTCATTTTTTCCACTTTTTCCTCTTCTTCATACCCAATCAATTGTTGTCTTATTGATTGTATGATTTATTTTTTTCCATATATGATCTTTTTTTCTAATTCTTACTAAATTATGCTAGTCTCAACCACAAACAGATCATACCTAGGTAATTGCCACATCTTTCTAAACTATTACTATATCTTATCATTCACTATTATAACCCATTTTATAATGTGGTTATGGTAATCTTTGATTTTATTATGCCATACTTCAAAACATATACATTATTTTTCTTTCTAGGACAAGAAAAAATTCAAATTTAACATTTGAAAGTGGATGATTTTGTAGTTGACCTAACTATCCAGACTTATCTCTCATTATTCTCCTAGATAACCTTTATATTTCAGTAAGACTGATATCCTTATTGTCACTCCACCAGCATTGATTACAAATCTTAGTTCCTTGACATATCAACTCACCTTGAAGGCTTTTCTCCAAATATTTCAAGGTTCTGCTAATCTATCCTTTCTTATAACTCATTTGAACATATAATATATTTTCATGTGGCAATTAGTCATATACTACCTTTCATTGTTAATTAACTGGCTAATATGTACAGTTTGTCTCTCCAAACAGATTGTATACACCATAAAGACAGGCACTCTGCATTAATCTCCTTTTATACCCTGTTCATTGTTGTGGCTGTTATATAAAAATTGTATCATTGACTGGTGTCAGATATTAAAATTTTAAAAAACTCTCAATTTTTAATGTTAAAAATGAAATAAATAGTAATATATAAAACAATAAAAATAGTTTCTAAGTATCTGCAAATTGCTTATTTTATGTCATGTGAAATATATATGTGTGTGTGATATTCCACATGACACATACACACATATATTTGTTACAGAATAAGTCAGTGTTAGAAAATTATCTTAGTGGATGGCATAATTTAAAATCATACACCTCTTTTACAATAGGCAAAAGAAATGGGGCAGGGATGCAAACACAATTTTATAGAATATTACACAATTTGTGGGGAATGTATTGTGTAGTAATATGACACTTCCCATTTAACCTTGTGGAATCTAGATATGGGACAGTCAATGTATGATATGGCAAAAACTAAAAATAAAATATAAAAATAAATCAAGGAACACAATATGATGGCAATAAGCATACAGCAATGTCTGTGTGAACTCTAATTTAGTCATCTCTCATAAAAAGGCAACATTAAATGTGGCAGTGTTTATATGAAAAATTTTCAAAGAAAATTGAGATTTTATAGGAGAGTGCTGCAACATTTTTCATTTTGAGTGATAAACAAACGAATGCTTGTAAATTGATAGAAAGATACGATCATTCCAATGGGACATGAGGTTATTTTTATGCTATTTATTATTCAATGACAGACTCATAAGAAGGTTTCCTGCCTTGGCCAAAAACAATTTGAGACCATTATATAAGGTATGTATAACAGTAAGCATTTATTGAACAGATTTGAATGTATATGGGTATTTACGTCATGCATTTTGAAGCTTAATTTTAAAGTATTAATGACTGTTGAATTAAAATATATTTATATTCATTAG
This sequence comes from Vombatus ursinus, assembly GCF_900497805.2. NCBI lineage: Eukaryota > Metazoa > Chordata > Mammalia > Diprotodontia > Vombatidae > Vombatus > Vombatus ursinus. Next base: position 8,193,259 of record NW_020954583.1, read on the forward strand.
TTACTCTAGGGTTATTAAATTACCATATAAGAGGAGAAATGAAATACATTTTCCCCCTGTTCTAGATACTTTGACTCAGGTAAGCATTCTAAAATAACGTAGCATCACACACTTAAAAAGTATAGGAAGTTAGGGAAGTTGCTAAGTTTCATAAATGATACTTCTATGTTACAATGCAATGGATGACAAATCCATAGTATTGACTTAAAAGGTCACGCAGTGTAAAACTTCTATCTGTCACACAAGCATTATCAACATTATTTATTATCAGGTGTCCTTTGGATTTTATTAAACTCCTAAAAATATCAACTATCATGAACTAGAAACAAGTTTTTACCAAATGACAGTTTCTATGATATAAAATAATGATCATGATCCTATCACTATGTATTCTATCATTCCCTTCATTGTAGAGGTGGAGTAACAATGGTGTGGAATATCTCATATACTGTCAGACATGATCAATACGTTGGTTTGTTTTTGTTTAATTGCTTTTTTCTCCCACCCCCCCCATTTTTGTTGGTCTTGCAAGGTATGGCTTATTGGGTAAGGATGAAAAATATATTAAGAAATGATTGTGATGTAAAACACAAATAAAATGTATCACCAAAACAAACAAATCTTAATTTTAAGGAATCAGCTCTTGGAAATTGCTAAAACACAAAGCTATATTTCATAACAAAAGAATATTGTCATCTGGTGCCAGCTACCCTAAATCGCTTGAATCTGTTAGGTGCTACAATGGATAGAGTGCCAACCCTGGGGTCAGGAAGACATCTCCTGGAGTTCCAATCTGACCTCAGGCACTATCTGGGTAATGTGCTTAGGCATGTTTGCCTTGGTCCTCATCTGTAAAATTATCTGGAGAAAGAAATGGCAAGCCACTCCAACAACTTTGCCAAGAAAACCCCATATGACAAAGAGGTGAAAACTACTGAAAACAGCTGAACAACAACCCCAAATTGCCTAGTTTTATTTTTTCCTGTTCTTGACATTATCTCTCCAATTTTCGTGCCTTTGTATAAGGTGTCCTCATTGCCTTGTAATGCCAGGAGAAGAACACCTATTCCTTTCTGCCTATTCGAATCCATGACTGCCTTCAAAGCTCTTCCCAAGTGCTAACTCCTACATAAGTTCCTTCTTTATATACCCAGCTTTTAATGTTTATTCTAATAATACTTTGTATATATTTTGTATTTATTTTTATTGTTTCTTTATTTTTTACCTTGGTTGGATTGAAGTGCATCTCATAGAGTTAGGAGACTATGTACTGACAATTTCTAGGAAATAGGTCAGCATTGAAGGACTTGGACCCTTTGGGATGATGGAGTCATCTTGTTATTGACCATTTAGCAAGAATACATGCTGATATAACTTTAAAAGGGGAATTTTTTTCTTTCTGTTTTCATCTCTTTTTCTCTGTCTGAGTATAACAGAACTCTGCCAGCTTTTCCTGGGAGAGTTAAACCTGACCAAAGGTCCTTGCCCTATATGTGGGTATAGGAAAACATTATCTCAGGCCTTGGGATCCAAGATGTAGCTTCCATTTTATTTAATTCCTGATTATATGTGAGCATGTAGCTATCTCAAGATGAAAAGGTCTAGCCTTGGAAGCAGACTTGTAAGTTGAAAAGGTTCAGATATCCTGGGTCCCTGATCAGAGCCAACTGGTAGCAGGGCTAGTTTTTGAAATGAATAGCATGACTACTGAATCAGGGAAGAGGTCAACTCTTAACTGGGCTTACCAAAAGACAAGGATCTGGTTATACACTGTAAGGAGAAGGTGAAATGTAAAATGCCTATTTAGCAATCTCACAAGATGTGTTATATGATATTTTAAGTATCAACAGAGTATAACCATAATTATAAGTTATTATTATTGCTTTTTAAAGTTTTTCTTTTATGTAAAGGAAAAAATAGGTGTTACTGGAATTAAAATGTTAGCTTCTTGAAAGCAAAACTTATGCTAATTCTTTTTAATCCCCAGTGCTTAGCATAGTGATCTGAGCATAGTAAGAGCTTAATAAATGCTCCATACATTATTTGATTCATATGCTATATTTGCATTGTATTTGGAATCCCTTTTTATTCACCTCTTTAGAGATACTATAAAAATTAAAGGACTCCTGATGCCTTGAGGCCTTGTGGTAAAAATAAAAAAAAAATCTTGAACCATCTTGCTAGCTCCACCATAATCAAATCTGGTCCATGTATATGAGTCTAAAGCTAAGTGTGACACCTCATTAGAGAGAGAGAAAGTGAGGGCCTCTAGTAATGGGCCCAGTAGTAGTATATATGTACATACTCCCACCTCACCCCCACACACCAAATAGAATGTGAGTTCCTTGAGGGTCAGACCATTTTCTTTTTGTCTAGTATATGCCTGTATCTAGTATAGTGCCTGTACAAAGCAGACATTTAATAAATGTTCATTATTTAATTGATTACAAATAAGAGGTCAAAATATGCATTTTCTAGCCAATCTAACCTGATTTTAGTGGCAGTCAATTTCACTATGAGAAAATATGTTGCTCTTAACTGACCAGTTTCAAAGCATTGTTACTTGTGTCTTTTTGGATGATGCTATATGTTTACATTACGTACTATCCTTCAACTTTCAGCCTGCCTCCAACTCTATACAGCATATGATAAGACACAACATTCCATGCATAGATTTTTCCATTCTGAAACATATATATATATATTATATATTATATATATATAACAATACATAGATATAGATATAGATATACTCACATTCTATTTGGTGTATGGGGCTGAGGTGGGAGTATGTACATATATACTACTACTGGGCCCATTATTAGAGGCCCTCACTTTCTCTCTCTCTAATGAGGTGTCACACTTAGCTTTAGACTTTACTACTTCTCCCTGTTTGCTACAGGAATTTATTTGAAGGAAACTTAAGATAACATACCAAATTTCAAATTTTCTATCCTGTGATAAATGAAAATTTGTTTGTATGAAACTGTGCATGTAAAAGATTACAATAAGCTATAATAATGAATTAAATGTTTTTATAGTATCTTTTACCAATACAGTTTTACCAGACACAATTTATTTATCAGGACTTTTATCTCATATCAAATTCATATTATTAGTAGGAAAAAGCAATGTTTCTTCAAATGCCATAATTCTAAGATATTCTATATTGATCTCCTTTTATTCAGTGCTGTTAACAATAAACATGATACATATTTTTTTCAAAAACATTTTCTTTACACAAATTTAATAATATAGTTTCTAAAATATAGATTCATGAGTGCTTACTAGGTACTTGAGGATGCCAAACATTACCATAGAAAAAAAATGAAGAAAATGATATAAAGAAAAATAGGACTCTATAAACTTAAGAAATCTCTTTTGTGCAACATTTTATCATTCACCCTTTTACATTTATCAAACAAATGTTTATTGGGCATCCAATATTTTCAAGGTCTTGTTCCTCTTTATAATTCATTAAAAAAAATAACAACCCTGAAGTACAAGGCAACATTTAATAGATGCCTCAAAAATACATTGATTTGGGGCTGAAATCATGAAGAATGTCAAAGCTACCATTAGAATCTGTGCCCTCATTTCTTAAGTCCAGTGTCCTTGCTATCCATATAAAATTGGAAAAATCAAGGCTTCACTCAAAACCTCAGGTTTTTTTATTACTCAAATATATGTAGTCCATCTATAAATTGAAATGACAGATGCTATCAATTTTGAAACTTGGAGAGTATTATCATAGTTATAAGTTACTACTGTTGCTTCCTTAAGTTTTACTGCCAACTTAAGGTTGTATTGCCTATGTGCAATATAAAGTTGTGGTACACAAATGTTCAATGTACTAAAATGATAACTATTTTATTCAGCATTCTGCTATCTAATATAATGCTCTAATTCAGGACTGTACAACTTGTGGCCAGGTGTTTATGTCCCTCAGGCCTACAGCAGGTCAAAGGATTACCTCTACATGCAAAGGATGGTTTCCCCTACATTTTTCCAGAGGACATCAGAAATTCTTGGCAGGCTACAAACAGCTTGAGGGCCAAAAGTGGCCTTCAGGCCACAAGTTGTGCAGGGTTGGTCTAATTGAAAGAGTAATAAAAACACCTAAAATGTGTCATTTAATACTCTTATTCTTAGGATATCCAATCTAATCAAGTAGGATCATGACATCTCATTTGTGTGATCAGATTATAAAAAAAGAAAACAGAAATCAAAATTTAAGTAGCTTGACAAATATTCCATTAAAGACATCCATCCTTTTCCCCCTTTTTCAGTTCTGGAAAATGGAATTTTTAGATCTAGATTATTGAAGCAGAATTCACTAAAATTATGCCAAAATTACTAAATCTTTTATATTTCTAGGTATTAGTACTTATAATGGTTATTATTATCTATTAAACACAGACAATATATAAAACAACTCTAGGATAAGAATTGCTCCCCCTCACTCAGTAGGATTATCATCTAAGACAAAAATACTACCTTCTTCTCAGTAACAAGTATTACTGTAATCAATATGGATTTTTAATAGTACAAGGAAATGACATGTTGGTTTGATACTCAACCAAAGGTATTTGAAAAGTTAAAATGGCATTCCTAGGTACATATTATTTCTTTCAAAATTACATGAAAAAGTATGAACTATTTTTAAAAAAGAGTATTTAATGATACATTTGTCAGTATATAGTCATGGGAGGAAAAAAAGGAAAATAAGTGCAAAGGTATTACTGAATGTTAAATCAGCTTCAAAATCTAAAATCAGATGAAACTCAGTAGTATGAGGAAGCTGTATGGGGAAGATAGAAGATTAAATTTGAAATATAAGACCATATTCCACTTTTATTTCAGTGTTTTAACAATGTTTATTTCCATTTTGAAACAAAAAAAGAGATGATATACTTGAAAGAGTATATGCCAAGTTAAATCCAAGTGCTGACAGATTCTTAAGTATAGCAATACTATAGTACACTGTCATAATTATTTCAACTATTTGTTTTGATGTCAGCAGAAAACCTTCCTTTTATCTGACACAAGGCAATAAGGGCTTACCTTAGTAACTTTTTGCAGCATTTAGAGATGCAGGTAATCTCCACTGTTAATATCATCTATGAAGGGAGAACAAGTAAGTGAATATTTGAATCTCATTCTCATGCAGCTATATCGATGGAAGATAAAGGGCCAATAAAAGGTCAATTCAGTAACATTCTCATTCAGTATTGAAGGTGATTTGTAAGGTTTTTTACATTATATTGTTTTTTGTGTTTTATTTAATTTTATTAATTTATTTATATTATAGTTTTCAACATTCATTTCCATAAGATTTTGAGTTTTATATATTATCCCCATCCCAATTCTCCCCCACCCCTAGCAAAGATGGCATATAATCTGATATTGGTTCTACATATATATTCATGGTAAGCATATTTTCCCATAAGTCATGATGTGAAGAACAATTAGACCTAATGAGAGAAATCACAAGAATGAAGCAATAAAACAAAATAATAAAGGAAAAGAAGAGCAAATAATATGCTTCCATCTGTATTCAGACTCCATATTTCTCTAGGGGTGGCTAGTAATTTTTATCATGAATCTTTTGGAGTTGTTCTACATAATATTGTAAACAAAAAAAGTCTGCAATATAGAAATTTTATATATGAGTAACTCCAATAGCTTCTACCATAGAAATTACAAATACTGTTAATATAACTTTAAGAAGGCCTAGGATACTAAGAAAGAAACCATTTAATTATCATCTGAAGACTGTTATAGAGACAGATTGAATGAGTCATGTAAAATGACATCTCATCATGTCATACTTAGAACTAAGAGAACTTCTTTTCTAAGACACAGAAAGAATATACCTTTAAGAGAAACTGAAGGTAGGAGGTAGAGCCAAGATGGTGGAGTAAATGCAGGGAATCACCTGAGCTTTCCCTCAGATGACTCCAAATATCATAAAATAATGACCCTAAAGAAATTCTTGAGTGGCAGAACCCATAAAAAGATGCAGTGAAACAATTTTCCCCAAGACAACTTAGAAGATTGGTAGGAAAGATCTGTGACACCAGAATGAGAGAGGAACACAGTCCATCACAGGCCACACCAGCACAGATTGGGCTCTAGGAAACCAGGAGCAGGCCTCAGAGCAACTGAATCAGTGGCAGCAGCAGAAGTTTCTGGACTTCTCAGCGCACAGCCCATAGCAAAATGATCGAACAACTTAAAAGGTCAAGCAGGAGACTTCCAGGAACCAAGATGGTGGAATAAACAGAAAGATGCTATCTCTCTCACTTTTGACCCCTTAAAAACCAAAAATAGCAACCCAGGAAAAATCCTGGAACAGCTGAGCCAGCAAAAAGATAGTGTGCAACAATATCTCACCCCTGAAAATTTGGAGGATCAGCAGGAAAGGTCCATTTCACTAAGTTAAAAGGGGAGCACATTACAGGACAAGAAATACCCCAGCAATCCGGGGGCAAGTCCCACCTAAGCAAAACAGTGGGAGATCCTGAACCCCAGGAGGGAGTATGGAAACACCAAAATGAGGACGCTACATGTTCCTTAGCATATCCAGGGGAACTGGCACACTCCAGCTGAGAGAACCACCACATACATGGCCCAGCCATGAGAAGGCAGGCATCTCCCAGCAGTGTAACTCCAGCAATTCAGTGGACTTCAGAAAAACCTGGAAAGACTTACATAAACTAATGCTGAGTGAAAGGAGCAGAACAAGGAGAACATTGTACACAGTAACAGCAATACTGTGCAACTGACCAACTTTGATAGATTTAGCTCTTCTCAGCCATGCAAGGATTGAAGACATTTCCAAAAGTCTCATGATGGAAAATGTTATCCACATCCAGAGAAAGAGCTGTGGAGTTTGAATGAAGATTGAAGCATACTATTTGCTGTTTTCCTTCTTTCTTCTGATTTTTCCCTTTGGTTCTAATTCTTATTTACAACATGACTAATATGAATATATGTTTAATTTAATTTTATATGTATAATTTATATCAGATTGTATGCTGTTTTTGGGAAATGAGTAGTGGAGCGAATGGGAGAAAATTTAGAACTCAAACTCTTATAGAAGTAAATGTTGAAAACCAAAAACAAATAAAAATTTCAAAAATAGGTCAGCAGATTAGGTTAGTTAAACCTGAATGAGAGTGGAACAGAGTTCAGTGCTGACCCAGCTAGCCCAGCTCCAGCCACAGCAAACCAGAAGCAGGCCATAGGAGTAACTGAATCTGCTGCTGCTGCAGCTCCTTCCAAAGTTCTCAGTCCATAGACCATAAGGGGGTTGAACATCTGGTCAGAAGATTACAGGGGTCTCTTTGCTTGTACTGAGGTATGACTCTGTTGCTTTGGCCACACTCGGATCCAGGTCACAGTCCTAGATGTCAATTCCCTGGTGAGAAGAAGCACTAACACATCAAAACTTGTGGCCACATTGGTGCAGGGACTTTCCTCACAGTTCCAGGGCAGAAAAGAATGCTTGTGGTCACTTACAGACAAGGGTACAGGAAAGCAGAGTAGAAAACACCTCTCCTTAGTTCACAACATCTTGTAAAAACTGAAAACTTACAGGTCACTAGAAGTATCTCTGAAAACAGTTGCACAAATCCCCTGAAGCTTGGGACAATGGACTCTCCTCCCTGCAAGCAGAGCCCTAGAGTTATAAGTCAAGTAATAGGTGGGGGAAATGATCAAACAACAGAAAAAATTATAATCATTGAAAGTTACTATGGTGACAAGGAAGATCAAAACACATACTCAGAAGAAAATAATAAAGTCAAAACTCCTAATCCAAAGCCTCCAAGAAAAATATGAATTGGTCTCAGTCTATGGAAGTGTTCAGAAAGGATTTTGAAGATCAAGTAAGAAAGATATAGGAAAAATATGGATGAGAAATGGGAGTGATGCAAGAAAATCATGAAAAACAAGTCAACCCCTTGGTAAAAGAGACACAAAATACTGAAGAAAATACTGCCAATTAGGAGAAGAATGCCTTAAAAAGTAGAAATGGACAAATGAGAAAAAAAGATGCACCAAAATTAACTGGAAAGAATTTCCTTAAAAAATAGATTTGGGTAAATGGAAAAGGAGGTCCAAAAGCTCACTGAACAAAATAATTCCTTAAAAATTATAATGGAGGAAATGGAAGCTGATGACTATGAGAAATCAAGTAACCATAAAACAAAACCAAAAGAATGGAAAAAATAGAAGACAATGTGAAATATCTCATTGGAAAAACAACCGACCTGGAAAATAGATCCAGGATACATTATTGTGGTTCATGCTGTGCTGTGGTGTCACTGTCTCAAAGAATTCATAGTCACACTGCCTTTAATAGAAGTATAGACATTCATTGAGGATTTGATGGCCCTCAGAAGTGGGCTAGGGTCCAAGAGGAACCAGCACCTTAGTAAGAAAACACAAGCAAATTTATAGTGCAATCATGCTGATTACACAACAGAAATTATGTATATTAAAAAGGCAGAAAAGATTTGTTATGGAATTAGGTAAGGGGGAGGAGTTCCTTCTATGGTTTGTTGTCAATGATCCTGGTTGTGCTGCCCTCCAATTGGGTAGCTATTGTAGTCCTTGCAGGTCAAGATGGAAAGTTAGGTATTGTGATCCTGTCTTGGGCTAAATGGATGATATGATTGTAGTTGTGTACAAGAACACACCTGCTCAAATATGTAAATTGGATCTAGGGTTAGTGACTAGCTAAGGGCAGTGGCTGTATTGAGTCTGGGGGCATGTGGTGTGGTGAAAGCCAGATTATGTGGTTAAATCAGGACATGCCTGCTATTCAGTGAGGCTGAGGGCAGCTTTATTAGGATTCCAACTGAGGCAGAGCCAAGATGATGGAGTGAAAGTAAGGACTCACCTGAGCTCTCCCCAAAATCTCTTCAAATACCTCTACAAAGTGACTCTGAACAAATTATAGAATGGCAGAACCCACAAAGAGACAGAGTGAGGATGATTTTCAGCCCATGACAACATGGAAGGTTCAACAGCTATTGCATTGGCCTGAGAGAAGAGCATCCAGTGTTGAAGCCACAGTGACAGACCCAGCCTAAGCAAAATCGGAGCAGGCTTCAGGGGACTGAATCACCAGGAGCAGTGATGAGTTCCAGCCTTCTCAGCCCACAGACACCAGAGACAACTTAGAAAGGTCTGTTGGAACTAGGTGAAAGAGAAGCAAAGTCCAGCACAGGGCTGAAGGGCATGCCAATACAGCCTCTACACCAGCAAAACAGGAACAGACCTTGGGAGTGACTGAATCAACAGCAGTAGTGGTGGCAGTGGCAGAAGCATTGCTCCTGGAGCTATTAGCCCACAGATGGAATGTTTGAAAATCATCTATTTAGACTGCCAGGAGCCAAAATGGTGGATTAAGCAGTAAGTTGCACTCACCTTCCCTTACTGACCTTTAAAAATCCAGAGAATGTTACCCTAGGAAAAATCCTGAAATAGTAGAGCCAGCAGAAAGATCGGACACAGCAGTGTTTTAGCTCATGAGGCTAGGCGGATTAACAGGAAAGGTCCCTCTTCCTGTGGCTGAAGGGAATCAGTACAGGAAGGGAGGCATCCCAGCAAGCCAGTGGCAAGCCCCACCTCAGCAAACCTGTAACCAGGCACCCATCCCCCAGCATAAGAAACCTGGAACAGAAAAGTTGGGGTGGAGTCAAGATGGCAGGGTAAAAGAAGTGACTTGCTTAAGCTCTCCCCCAAACCTTTCAAAATACCTGAAAAAATATGGCTCTAAACAAATTCTAAAGCAACAGAACCCACAAAAAGACAGAGTGAAGCAAATTTCCAGCCCAAGACAACCTGGATGGTCAATCAGAAAGGTATATTGAGGAGGGCTGGGAGAGGAGCCCAATTCAGCATGGGTGCCCAGGCAAACCAGGCCTCAGAAAACCTGGAGCAGGTGTCAGAGGACTGAATCACAGTCAGATGTGGCAGTTTCAAGACTTCCCAACCTATGAACACCAAAGACAACTTAGAAGATCAGTAGGAAAAGTCTGTATCTACAGTGAGAGAGAAGCGCAGTCCCAGCCTGAGTTCCCAAGCTTGGCCCCAGGGGGGGCTGCTTCCAGAGCTTCCAGCACACAGACTTAGGGGAAATCGAGTGACTGATCAGAGGGGTATTGCAGGGATCTCTTTGCTGGTGCAGGATTTTCTTGCTTTGCCCATGCTTGGATCTGGGTCATAGTTCTGGGAGGCATGGTGGAGCTTGTAGTGGTGGTGCAGAGGAAATCCTCTTCACAGTTCTTCCAAGATGACATATGATCAAAGGTGAGGTGTTTACTCCTTTCCTGGCCTGTGCTCTGGGCTATGAGTGACCACAAGCACTCTTTTCTGTCTTGGAAAGAAGGGAAAGAGATGAGCATTGTTTGAACCTTACTGTCATCAAATTTGACTCAAGGAGGGAATAACATGCTCAGTTAGGTAAAGCAATTTAACTTGTCATATAGGCAGTAGGAGGGAAAAGGGGAAAGAAAAAGGTAGGAGGGAGAGAAGGGAGGGCAGATTGAGGGAGATGGTGGTAAAAAGCAAAACACTAGTGAGGAGGGAAAGGGAGAAAAGAAGAAAGAAAAGCATAAGTGGGGGAAAGGAATAGGATGGATAGAAAGACAGAGATACTAATCATAACTGTGAATGTGAATGGGATGAACTCTCACATAAAATGGGAGCAATAGCAGAATGGATTTAAAAATAATCCTACAATATGCTTACAACAAACATTTGAAACAGAGGGATACTCACAGGGTAAAGGTAAAAGGCTGGAGTAGAATATATTATGCTTCAGCTAAAGTTAAAAAAAAAATCAGAGGTAGCAATCCTGATCTCAGACAAAGCAAAAACAAAAATAGATCTTATTAAAAGAGATAAGGAAGGAAACTACATCCTGCTAAAAGGCACCATAGTCAATGATGTAATATCCAACAAGTGGAATGGTATCCAGATTCTCAGAGGAGAAGTTCATGGAGTTACAGGAAGAAATAGCAAAACTATGCTAGCGAGGGACCTCAAACTTCCCTTCTCTGAACTAGATAAATCTGACCACAAAATAAACAAGAAAGAAATTAAGGAGGTGAACAGAATTTTAGAAAAGTTAGATATGGTAGACCTCTGGAGAAAATTGAAAGGGGATAGAAAGAAATATACATTTTTCTAAATGGTACATGACACACAAAAATAGGCCATATACTAGGGCATAAAAACCTCACAATCCAATGCAGAAAAGGCAGAAATATTAAATCCATCCTTTTCAGATCATGATGCAAGAAAAAATATTTAATAAAGGGTCATCAAAATATAGACTAAAAATAATTGAAAAATAAATACTCTAATCTTAAAGAATGAGTGAGTCAAACAACAAATCATAGAAATAAACAATAATTTCATCCAAGGGAATGAAAATAATGAGACAACATACCAAAACTTATGAGATGCAGCAAAAGCAATTCTTAGGGGAAGTTTTATATCTCTCAATGCTTATATGAACAAAATAGAGAAAGAGGAGATCAATGAATTGGGCATATAACTAAAAAAGGTAGAAAAAGAACAAATTAAAAATCTTTCATAAAATACCAAATTAGAAATCACTTCTAATTGCCAACTTCTGTTGGGTGAAAGATAAATGACTAAAAAAAAAGTTTGATCTTCTGAGTGTATCAATTTATTAGCCAATGAATGCCAATTGCATAAAAATTAAAAACAGACTTTCTAATCTTAGGGCTAGACCATGAATACAGGGGGAGGCAGATTTTTATATATTTAAAAAAATATATAGCCTATATCAGATTGTGCACTATCTTGGGGAGGGTGGTGGGGAGGAAGGGGGAGAAAAATTTTAAACTCAAAAGCATATGGAAGTGATTATTGATAAATCAAAATAAATTAATAAAAAAAGAAAAAAATTGTTAAATGAGATTAATTAAAATAATTAGCAGGATCAAAAATTAGGTTATCTGATTCTATATTGGAGGGAGGATTAGGGTCTTTCCAAGGTATTAGAGGGTAAATGAACATATACAATTCTATGAAATCAGAAAAAAAAGATATCTCATTCCCCCATATAAATGTATTCATTCAAAGGAACATGGAAACAATAACTGATTTACTACTATGGGGATAGTTTTAAGATAAGATATATGAGTCACTTGAGATTTATAATTGTGAGAAAATTCCTTGTATAAATGTTTTGATCTGACTGGTTTTCTGGTCAGCATAACCTAGGTTCTTAGTTAAGAATCACTAAGCAGCAAGTAGAAGTGTTCCAGTTTCTACCCTCACAGGACTAGCTTCACACAACACAATACAATTTTCCCCCAATTCTCAGAATTGAATAAACTTTTTCTCACAAGACAGAATTTAGAAAAGACTCATATTAAATAGAAATGGAACCAATTTAGCTCAGAATTGAGTCACAAAATGGAGTCAGAGTGGTTCACTCAATTGCCATGATTAACTACTTGCTGCCTTAATCCCCTCAACTGCATCATTTTTAACTCTTTTGATTTATGGGGGAGTTGACAGCCCACTCCACATATGTATCCCTTGTTTGTAAATCAAATCTATAAGGTTTTTCACATATTCATAAACAGAATTACAAAAGTCAAGGAAGAGATCAAAGTACTTACAGGACTTACAATGGACTAATTGCAAGAAGGAGAATTTAAATGTCACCAAGATAACTAAGAAAACTTAAGCTTAAACATAAATATCATGAAAGAAGTGACCAAAGCAATATAATAATAACTAACATCGAATCTCCTTGTATCCTAGTAACCCACTCCTGTTGTTCATTTAATCAGCACATTTTGAGTCCCAGAAGTTTCATGAAATCTAGACCTTGAATTTCTCTTGTACATTTTGGAATAGGTTTCATTCTCAGTACAAGTATAATGGAGGCTCTGCCTTGATTTAAAGTTGGTACTCCAAACCTGAAATGTCAGAGAATATCAGTATTTACATACCATTTTCTCTTTTTAACTTCATCTAAACCCTGCACCTGATGTAAGCATAAATGAAAAGGGTTTACCTAGAAAATTAACTGTTCTGTCTTTTAAAATTAATAGACAGATTCTTTAAAAATATGAATATGATTTCAATTTCTTTACAATTACAATACAATTTTATACATAGAATCTGTACTCTAATTTTGAGAACTTATTACTAAAAACCAGAATTTCCATACTAGATATATTTGGAAGACAGTCATATACATTTGTATATAGTGCTTAGAGAAAATGGTCTAATCTGGTTGCTTTCTCAAAATTTAATGTTTCAGGAGCCAAGATGGTGGAAAGGAGCCAAGAAATTGCCTAAGGTCTCCCCAGTTTTCCTAATAAACAATGTTACATCAAGACTCTAAATAGATTCTGAAGGGACAAAATCCACAAAAAGACAGAGTGAAACAAGTTGTCAGCTTAATATAATTTAAAAGTACTTCAGGAAAGGACTTCTGTCTCAGTTGGGAAAAGGGGAGTGCAGCCCAGAGTAGAAAGTGTCTGGCAATTCAGTAGGAGGCTTTTAGCCACAGAACAACAGATCAGCAAGTGCTATTGATGGGTCAAAGGGTATGCACATTGTTATAGACCTTTGCTCTCTAAAATGGTTGGCTCATTTCACAACTCCACCAACAATGCACTAGTGTTCCAATTTTCCTACATCTTCTCTGACATTTATCATTTTCCTGTTTTGTCATGTTGGGCAATCTGAGAGGTGTGATGTGGTACCTCAGAGTTGTTTTAATTTGCATTTCTCTAATCAATAGCGATTTAGAGCATTTTTTCATATGACTATAGATGACTTTAATTTCTTCATCTGAGAACTATCTGTTCATATCCTGTGGCCATTAATCAATTGGGGAATGACGTGTATATTTAAAAATTTGACTTAATTCTCTATATATTTTAGAAATGAAGCCCTTATCGGGGATACTGGTTGTAAAAATTATTTCCCATTTTTCTACTTTCCTCCTAATCTTGGTTACATTGGCTTTGTTTGTGCAAAAACTTTTCAATATCACGTAATCAAAGTTATCCATTTTGCATTTTGTAATGGTCTCTATCTCCTGTTTGGTCAAGAATTCTTCCATTCTCCATAAATCTTATAGGTAAACTATTCCTTGCTCTCCCAGTTACTTTGTCTTGCATTCTTATCCTATTTCACTTATCCACCATTCTATTTCTTAGCCAATACGAGGCAGTTTTGATGATTGCTGCTTTATAATACAATTTAAGATCTGGAATGATTAGGCCACATTCTCCTGCATTTTATTTTCATTAGTTCTCTTGATATTCTGGATGTTTTGTTCTTCCAAATGAATCTTGAAATTATTTTTTCTAACTCTATAAAATAATTTTTGGTGGTTTGATTGGTATGGCACTAAATAAATAGGTAGGTAGAATATCCATTTCTAATATGTTAGCTCGGCCTACCCATGAGCAACTGATGTTTCTCCAAATATTTAGATCTGACTTTATTTGTGTGAAAAGGGTTTTGCAATTGTGTTCATATAGTTCCTGGGTTTGTTTTGGTAGGTAGATTCCTAAATATTTTATAATGTCTGTAGCAAATTTAAATGGAATTTTTCTTTCAATCTCTTGCTGTTGGGCTTTGTTGGTAATATATAGAAATGCCAATGATTTATGTGGGTTTATTTTATAGCCTGCAACTATGCTAAAGATGTTTATTATTTCAAGTAGTTTTTTACTTGATTCTCTACGATTCTCTAAGTATATCATCATATCATCTGCAAAAAGTGATAGTTTTGTTTCTTCTTTGCCTATTCTAATTTCTTCAATTTCTTTTTCTTCTCTCATTGCTAAAGCTAACTTTTCCAGTATGATATTGAACATCAGCAGTGATAATGGACATCTTGTTTCACCCTGATCTTATTGGAAATGCTTCTACCTTGTTTCCATTACAGATGATGTTTGCAGAGGTTTTAGGTAGATGCTATTTATTATTTTAAGGAAGACTCCATTTATTCCTATGCTCCCTACTGTTTTTAATAGAACTGGGTGTTGTATTTTGTCAAAAGCTTTTTCTGCATCTATTGAGATGATCATGTGGTTTCTGTTGGTTTTGTTGTTCATATGATCAATTATGTTGATAGTTTTCCTAATAATGAACCAGCCCTGCACTCCTGGTAAAATTCCTACCTGTTCATGGCATATTGTTCTTGTGATAAGTTGCTCTATGAAAAATGTTTGCATCTGTATTCATTAGGGAAACTGGTCTATAATTTTCTTTCTCTGTTTTTACTATTCCTGGTTTAGGTATTAGGACCATATTTGTATCATAAAAAAAATTTGGTAAGATTCCTTCTTCTCCTATTTTCCCAAATAGTCTACATAGTACTGGAATTAATGGTTCTTTAAATGTTTGATAGAATTCGCTTGTAAATCCATCTGGCTCTGGAGATTTTTTCCTATGGAGTTCATCAATGGCTTGTTCAATTTCTTTTTTCTGAGATAGAGTTATTAAAGTATTTTACTTCCTCTTCTGTTAATCTGGGCAATTTATATTTTGTAAATATTTATCCATTTCACTAAGATTGTCACATTTATTGGTATACAATTGTGCAAAATAGTTCCTAATTGTTTTTTTTTCAATTTCTTCTTCCTTACTGGTGGATTCACTCTTTTCATTTTGATAGTGGTAATTTGGTTTTCTTCTTTCTTTTTTTAAATTTAATTAACCAAAGGTTTATCTATTTTATAGTTTTTTTCATAAAACCAGCTCTAATTTTATTTATTAGTTCAATAGTTTTCTTAATTTCAATTTTATTAATTTCTCCTTTGGTTTTCAATATTTCTAATTTGGTGTTTAATTGAGGATTTTTAATTTGTTCTTTTTGTAGTTTTTTTAGTTGTATGCCCAATTCATTGATCTCCTCTGCTTCTATTTTATTCATGTAGACATTTTGAGATATAAAACTTCCCCTAAAAATTGTTTTTGCTGCATTCCATAAGTTTTGCTATGTTGTCTCATTATTGTCATTCTCTTGAATGAAGTTTTTGATTGGTCCTATGACTTGTTGTGTGACCCAATCATGTTTTAGGGTTAGATTATTTAGTTTCCAATTATTTTTAGTCTGTCTTTCCATGGATCTTTATTAAATATAATTTTTATTGCATCATGATCTGAAAAAATGCATTTAATATTTTTGTCCTTCTGCATTGGATTGTGAGGTTTTCATGCAATAATACATGGTCAGTTTTTGTTTTTGTGCCATGTCCTGCCTGAGGAAAAAATATATTCCTTTCTATCCCCATTCCATTTTCTCCAGATGTCTATCATACCTAACTTTTCTGATATTCTATTCACCTCCTTAACTTCTTTCTAGTTTATTTTGTGGTTAGATTTATCTAGTTCAGAAAGGGGGAGGTTGAGGTCTCCTTCTAGTACAGTTTTGCTGTGTATTTCTTCCTGTAACTTCTTGAACTTCTCCTCTCAGAATTTGGATGCTATACCATTTGATGCATATATGTTTAAAAACTGATATTACTTCATTGTCTATGGTGCCTTTTAGCAGGATGTATTTTCCTTCCTTATCTCTTTTGATAAGATATATTTTTGCTTTTGCTTTGTCTGAGATCAGGATTGCTACCCCTGCTTTTTGTACTTCAGCTGAAGTGTAATATACTCTGCTCCAGCCTTTTACCTTTACTCTGTATGTGTCACTCTTTTCCAAATGTGTTTCCTGTAAATGACATATTGTAGGATTATGTTTTTTAATTCATTCTGCTATCTGCTTCTGTTTTATGGGAGAGTTCATCCCATTCACATTCACAGTTATGATTTCTATCTGAGTCTTTCTCTCCATCCTTTCCCCTCACCCTGTTTATATTTTTCTTTCTCCTTTCTCCTTTTGCCTCCTCACTAGTGTTTTGCTTTTGATCGCTGCCTCCCTCAGTCTTGCCTCCCTTCTATTAGCCCCTTCCCTTTTCTTCCCCTTTACCCTTACTACTTCTTTCCTCCTTTCTATCCTCCCTCCCTTTTTCCCTCCTACTGCCTATAGAGCTAGTTAGATTTCTATACTTACCTGATTATGTTATTCCCTTCTTGAGCCAAATCTGATGAGAGTAAGGTTCAAACAATACTCATCTCCCTCCCATCTTTCCTCTGCCTTAATTGGTTTTGTGTCTTTTCCTGTAATGTAATTTAGCCTTGTCTGCCTCCCCCTTTCCTTTTCTCTCAGTACATATTCTTAGATCTGATTAATCCACTTACTTGGATCCATTTAACACACTTGATTAGATTTTTTTTATCATTATATCAAAGTAAACTTATATCCACCCCCTTTATGTATGCTCCTTTAACATGGTGTAATAACAGTACAGTTCTCAAGAGTTACAAGTGTCATCTTCCCTTGTAAAGATGTAAACAGTTTGCCCTTATTAGTAATATGTTGTATCTTTCTGTTCCATTTATCTTTTTATGTCTCTCTTTAATCTTGTATTTGAAGATTAAAGTTTCTGTTGAACTCTGGTCTTTTTATCAAGAAGGTATGGAAGTCTCCTATTTCATTGAATATCCATCTCCTTCCCTGAAAGACCATGCTCATCTTCACTAGGTAGTTGATCCTTGGTTGTAATCCAAGCTCTTTTGCCTTATGGAATATCATATTCCATGCCCTATGGGCTTTAAATGTAGAAGTTGCAAGGTCCTGTGTAATCCTGACTGTGGTTCCATGAGTATTTTCTCTTTAACCTGGTAATTTTGTAATTTGTAATTTATAATTTGACTACTATATTCCTGGGCATTTTCAATTTGGGATCTCTTTCAGAAGGTGATTGGTGGATTCTTTGTAAGGCTATTTTACACTCTGGTTCTAAGACCTCAGGGCAGTTTTCCTTTATGATTTCCTGAATGATACTGTCCAGGCTCTTTTTTTCATTATGATTTTCAGATAGACCAATAATTTTTAAATTGTCTCTCCTGCACCTATTTTCCAGGTCAGTTGTTTTGCCAATGAGGTATTTTATGTTTTCATCTATTTTTTTCATTCTTCTGTTTCTGTTTGACTGTTTCTTGCTCTCTCATAGAGTCATTAGCTTCATTTGCCCGATTCTAATTTTTAACAAATTGTTTTCTTCTATTACATTTTGTACCTCCTTCCCCATTTGACCAATTGCATTTTAAAGGACTTGTCAATGAATATAGCAATCTACTATTTGATAAATCCAAAGACCCCAACTTCTGGGATAAGAACTAACTCTTTGACAAAAACTGCTGGGAAAACTGGAGAAGAATATAGCAGAAAATTAGGATATAATGTATATAGTGGAAATTAGAATATAGTGAGTATTCTCACATTTCTTGAACAGAAAAGAATAGTGAGAAATAAAGTTAGATTGATAGGGTAGGACCAGATTGTAATACATTAGAATGCCAAACTGAAATGTTTTTACTTTATCCTCTTTGAGATGAAAATGAATTAAGATTTTTCAGTAGCATTATGAGAGTATGGAAGACTAATCCTTAAATAGTGTGCATAATGTATTATAATGCAGATGGACTGGCAACATGAATGTCAATTGATAATCTAAATATTATCTATTACAAAAAGACCCTGGTCACATCATGTATAATATTCCCCACCCAGGCAAGTGAACATCATATTTCTTAATGTGGTCTATTATGAATGGAAAGGGATATAGTCCAAGAACTTGGTTTAAATAAGGACAGTTTCTCAAGTCTGCTGAGGAAAAAAAAAGAATGGGGCTAAACCTCTGGAACTTGCTTCTTTACAGAAAATTATTTATAGTATTATTAAAAAAAATAAAAACCTTTCAATATACCAGGAAAGTCTGGACACTTTGGCTCTGACTACTGACCTTAATAGTTCATAGTACCTCCCTTTATGAACATAATGTATCACATTCCTGAGTTGGAGATCCTAAGACCTAGAGTTAATACATAGCTAATGCTAAACTTCAACTATTCCTACTTATATACTTTATGGTTACTGAATTACCTTGTTAAAAATTCTGTAGTAAATACTAAAATGATCTCCTCTGGTCAAAACTCAACATTTGAAAGTATAATGCACATAGAAGTAATGGTGACCTGGAACAGGTGTATGTCAGTGGGAATGTACCATATTCATACTGCTATCATCTAACAAGTGTGAGTTATTATGAAATGAATTCATTGTGGAAGGTGGTCATTAAAAGCTGAAGGAAGATAGTGAATAATCCAAAGGCAATAATGGTTATGGCAGAGCAATGACCAGGGTATGGTACAGTATAGCGGTACTCTTGGCCCCTAGATGCAATATCTTATTCTCCTGGAGCTGTCCTTTCCTTCTGATTGGATGGTGGAAATTTCTTGTCCCTCAACCTCCATTTAAAGAGGGAGCCTCCATGAGCTGTCTCTTAATTTCCCAAACAACTGTATTCCTCTAGATTTTTCTATTATGCTCTAGAGCCAGGTACCTTCTGCCCCCAACTCATGTATATCTATGTGCATATTTATGCACATGCATATCTATACATGAATACATATATCTATATTTATGCATATGTATACATATGTATATATGTATACATATGGATATGTATATTTGTATGTGTATAGGTGTGTGTGTGTGTGTGTGTGTGTGTGTATGTATGTAGTCTTTCCCATTACATTGTAAGATCCTTGACAGCAATCTTTTGACTTTATATTCCCATAGTGCCTGGCACAAAGTAGGTATTTAATAAATGTTTATTGACCAACTGACTAGAGCAACAGAACAAAGTAACAAAAGTATGACTCAGTAAGAAAGAGGAGAAAATAAACTATTAGGCAAGCAGTGTGATTATTTAATTGAAATAGTAAATGAAAACAGGTGCCAAAATCTAACAATTGTCAAAACAAACCAATTGCACTGCTTTTTTTATATGGGTACATGTAGTCTACTCTTTTTTATTTTTCATGGTATCACAATAATTTTTTCCCAAATTTATTTTTATTAATTATATTTAGATATCTCAATTGCAATATGCTATCATTATATTAACATACTTCATTTAATATAACCATTATTATTAGACCTTTTGATTACTTCTAATTAGGTTTTTTAACTCAAGATAGTACTACAATAAACATCTCTGTACAAGTAGAACTTTTTTTTGCTCTTTCAGTAATAATTTCAGGGTAATCTTTTCCTAACATTAGAAATGTCATAGCATTCATTTTTAAAAGTTCCATTCTTTAATTATGATATGAATTATGGTTAATTTATTCACAAAACAATATTAAATATCTCTGGATGGTCCATAACTTGTTTCTGCATAGAAGGTTGAAGTGGACCCCCATCTCACAAATATATAATTTCTTCTGAACTTGATGACTAAGTGATATATTCATTCTTGGAGGCTATTGAAAAACACGTTAACCTTGAAATTTCAAAATCCTTTTTTTTTTCCAGAAGGGGTATTAGATGAATATCATAATATTCATAGACACTGAGATCGGTAAATATGTTTAGAAACAACTTTCACTTTTTCTTAATTAAAGAATAGTTTGAATTATGCTTGGACTTCAAAAACTCAAATAAAAAAAAGAAAAACTCAAGTAATTGGGAAAGGAAAGAAAAACAAATAAGACTATGACTTTCCTTGAGAACACTATTTACTATATACTACACTGAGGAGCAATGTAATAGCATTGGTATGATATGGATATTAGTGAATCAGTATTGAACCTGTAATGTCAGAGGTGTAAGATACACCAACTTCCTCTACCAATGAATATTGAATGGTCTCTTAAAGAAAGACACTTAGATAATTGTCTAAAGAACTGAGAAGTTAAATAACTTGACTAGGGTCAAAAAGCCAGTTATGTGTCAGAGATAGAGTTTGAACACAATTCATGTTTCCTCCAAGGCTATACTCTACCCACTATATTATGGGAGCTGGCAGAAACTCAATAAAATACAAAATTAATGATGTGAGTAACTTGTGTTACTTGTGCTTAGGCACACTAATTGGATAGGTGTATGGCATTAAAAATTTTAGTGTATCCAAAACCCTCTGGTGATTATTTCAGAAAGTGCCTCCCTAATTAATCTTTGTTGTAAAACAATTTAAAAAATGTTGTCTACCCCTTCACAATTTATAAACTGTTTATGCCCACAGAAAGATATTGTTCTTTCAGAAATTATTTTTCTAAAGAAAGTGAATTGTTCTTCAGCATCTTAGAGAGTTGAGCTATTTAGAAGTGTGTATTGAGGAGGTAGAGGATTTTGGTCCCCATGAGGATATAAAAATTGCAACCAATCATACTGCAGACAGCTTGATGTTGAAGTGAATAAAGTGGTAAACTCGGAGTCAGAAAGATTTGCATTTGAATTCTACCTTAGACATTAGGTGTGTAACTTTGGCCAAGTGATTTAACTTCTTATCCTGCTAAATTGAGTTGTTGTTGTAAGGACTGAATGAGATAATATTCACAAAACACTCAGAAAACCTAAGGCTACATACATAACAACCATTATTTATTTATTTATCTATTTGTTTATTCATTTGTTCATTCATTCATTCATTTCTTTATTTATTTAGTACCATCTCACAAACCAATAAATGCGCCAATCATCCAGAATGTTAGAATGGACCTCTAATATTTTAGTTGTAAGGAAACTAGAGTTCTTTGTCCTTAATTTTTCAACTGGTAAAGGTGCATTTTTCAAATGTTAACTTGAAGAAAAAGATCTCTCATTACTTAACACTAAAAGATTAATATGTTTATTTCATGGTGTTGGAATTTATTGCACCTCCCCTTATCTTTTTGTCCCCAATACTGTTTTATTTTATATGTAGTTATGGCTTTCTGAGTTTTAGTTCCTGGATAGCCTAAGGGCAGGGTTAGGAATTTCTTATGAGACTGACTCCATAGCATCAACCTTGGGAAGACTTAGTTGTTGTGGTACAGGACCAAGCCTGTACTGAGACCTTTGACCCTTACCCCAAAATAATTTGGCTCCCTTTCATTTGGGGAGGGAATGATGGGGTACAGGCTCTGGAAACACTCACTTTGAATTCTCCTTGAATTTGCTCACTTGATCAAGTCTCTAGTGTTCACTTGAGGCTATAATCCTCTCAACTGATCTTTCATTATCACCTACACCCAATCTCCCAATTCTCTGTTACCCTTAACCTAGCTCAGCCCTCCATTTTCTGTTACCTCCAGATGGCCCCTGATGACTTCCCATCCTTGATCCTATCTAGACCCCATTCTCCTGGTCCAGGTCCCTAGTGTTCAATCTCCCAGTCACTCTAGCCTACTGTCCACTCCCATAAAGATCCTCCCTAGACTCCTTCTCTGTATATAGGATCTATCTTACCTCCATTAAGGTGCTCAGATTCTTTTTTTAAAATTAATTTACCTTGATTTATCAACAATCACTTCCATATGCTTTTGTGTTTAAAATTTTTCTTCCCCTTCCTGCCCACCACCCTCCCCAAGGTGGCACACAATCTGATATAGGCTATACATATACATTCCCATTAAACATATTTTCAATTACTGATGTAAGTAAGAGTTAGAACCAAGAGGAGGAACCACCAGAAAGAGGAAACAAAACTCAACAGAAGAGGGAAAAAAATAGCAAATAGTATGCTTCAATCTGCATTCAAATTCCATAGTTCTTTCTTTGACTGTGGATAGCATTTTCCATCACAAGGCTTTTGGAGATGTCTTAGATCCCGTTGTTACTGGGAAGGGTTAAGTTTATCAATACTAGTCATCGCAAAACATAGCTGTTATTATGTACAATGTTCTCTTGGTTCTGCTCACTTCACTCAGCATCAGACCATACAAGTCCTTCCAGGTTTTTCTGAAGTCACCCTGTTTATCATTTCTTATAGCACAATAGTATTCCATTACATTCACAACTTGTTCAGCCATTCCCCAATTGATGGGCATCTTCTCAATTTCCAATTTTTTGCCACCAAAGAGCTATAATAAATATTTTTGTACATGTGGGTCCTTTTCCCATTTGTATGATCTTTCTGGAATGTAGCCCTAGGAGTGATATTGCTGGGTGAAAGGGTATGTATATTTTTATAGCCCTTTGGGCATAGTTCCAAATTGTTCTCCAAAATGGTTGGATCATTTCACAGTTCCACCAACAATGCATTAGTGTTCCAATTTTCCTATATCTTCTCCAACATTTATCATTTTCCTGTTTTGTCATGTTGACCAATCTGATAGGTGTGGTGTCATACCTCAGAGTTGTTTTGATTTGCATTTCTCTAATCAATAGTTATTTAGAACATTTTTTCATATGACTATAGATGGTTTTAATTTCTTCATCTGAGAACTGCCTTTTCATATCCTTTGACCACTTATCAATTAGGGAATTCTTATAAATTTGATGTAATTCCCTAAATATTTTATAAATGAGGCCCTTATCAGATAGAATGGTTGTAAAAAATTTTCCTGCTTTGGTAGCCAAGACAGCAGAGTAAAAAGGTAGCCACTTTCACCCTCTCCTATCAACCTCTGAAAGTCCAGAAAATATTACCCCAGGAAAATCCCTGGAACAGCTGAACCAGAAGAAAGATGGGGAGCAGCAGTGCAGTAGTTTCAGGGATTAATAGGAAAGGTCCCTTTTGCCCTGGGGGAAGGGGAGCAGTATGGAACAAAAGACATCACAGCAAGCTAGCAGAAAGCCCCACTTTCGCACACCAGGAGGAGGTCCTAAAACCCAGGGGGTAGAGAAGGCAAACACCAACACCTGGACCTCCCAGTGACTTAGTGACAGCTGGGAAATCAGTGGAAACCATCTCAGAAAACCACCAAGTGCCTCAGCACTCTACAGCAAATGGGTCTCCCAGTGCATCAGCAAAAATAAGGGAAACAGAACTACAAAGCTGATTCCAGCCCAATACCAGGTAAGCTGCCAGAACCCTACAGCCTCCAATTGCCAACATCAAAGGCTCAGCACACAAAGTCAGTGACTAAGACATAGGCTCCCAATACAAGAAGCTTGGGTCAGTGCCCTCTGCTCCCCAGCAGGAGAGCTCAATCTCTTTAAAGGGCAGGGAATAAGGAAACACCATGAATAAAAAGAAACATACCATAGATTCATATTATGAGAAGAGTGAAGATCAAGGCAGAAATTCTGAAGAGAACAACATAGTCAACAAACCCACATCTGCATCCTCAAAAGAAAATATGAACTGGTCTGAAGCCCAAAAAGCCTTCTTAGAAGAACCCAAGAAGGATTTTAAAAGTCAAATGAGAGAGGTAGAAGAGTTCTTAAAAAATACAATTGGACAACTGGAAAAAAAGTACACTGAAGAAAACAAATCCCTAAAAAATACAATTGACCAAATGGGGAAGGAAGGACCAAATCTAATAGAAGAAAACAATTTGTTAAAAATTAGAATTCAGCAAATGGAAGCTAATGACTCTATGAGAGAGCAAGAATCAATCAAACAGAAACAAAAAAATGAAAAAATAGATGAAAATGTAAATACCTCATTGGTAAAACAACTGACCTGAAAAATAGATCCAGGAGAGACAAATTAAAAATTATTGGTCTACCTGAAAATCACAATGAAAAAAAAGCCTGGACAGTATCTTTCAGGAAATCATAAAGGAAAACTTCCCTGAAGTCCTAGAACCAGAAGCTAAAATAGTCATAGAAAGGCATAAAAAAGCCACAGATCACCTCCTGAAAGAGATCCCAAATTGAAAATGCCAAGGAATGTAGCAACCAAATTCCAAAATGACCAGGTCAAAGAGAAAATACTGTAAGGAACCAGAAAGAAACAATTTAAACATCATGGAACCACAGTCAGGATTACACAGGACCTTGCAGCTTACATTAAAAGACCATAGGTCATGGAACATGATATACCAAAAGGCAAAGGAGCTTGGATTACAACCAAGGATCAACTACTACTCAGCGAAAATAAGCATAATCTTTCAGGGGAGGAGATGGATATTCAATGAAATAGGGGACTTCCAAATCTTCCTCATAAAAAGACCAGAGCTCAACAGAAAATTTGATCTTCAAATACAAGACTCAAGAGAGACATAAAAAAGGTAAATGGGACAGAAAGATACAATATGTTGTTAATAAGGGCAAAGTGTTTACAACCCTACAAGGGAAGATGACACTTGCAACTCTTGAGAACTGTATTGTTATTACACCATGTTAAAGGAGTATAAATAAAGGGGATGGATATAAGTTGACTTTGATGTAATGATTAAAAAAAATTAATCAAGTAGGTGATCAGATTCTTAAAAGCTGGCCAATGGCTCAGATTCAAACTGACCCACTTACATTAGTGGTACAAATGCTTAGATTCCTTAAGTCTGGCCCGTATGGAGAATTCTTAAAATCTCACTAACCCTCTATTGGTGTTTTTTAACAAATCTTGTCTTTGGCTGAAAGAAGGCTTAGGTTGAATTCATTTGGGCAGGCCCTTTGTGTCACTATTTTGGAGTCCAAACACTCATAAACTTCAACAGCATCACTCTGAAGAACTAATATAGAATAATAATAATAATAGAAAACATTAGAGGAGCCCTTAATAGATGAATTAGCAATATTTGTCAGCCATCACTAACCCCAATCTCAGAAATCTATTTGTGTAGAAATTAGTTGTTTTAAGTCTTCACTATTTTTAAAGACAAAAATCTTTAAGTTTTGTAGTTTTAAAGGGAAAAAAAGCTTTTCAAATTTACTTTCTCTTTTCTTTTTTTCTTCCTTTTCAATTTTTATCTCCTTTCACTTTTCTCTGTTGAGTTTTTTTTCCTTCCCATTCCTTGGTATTAGTATTAAATTTTCACCTCCTAACCCATTAATTATGAGGTGTAAAGTCAACATCAATTTGAGCAATGTAAGGCTGTCAAGAAAATTTAAAAATGGGTAGCACTAGATAGAGGGTGATATAGAAACTTTTATGGAAAAATTTCTAATTATTTACAGTATTGGTTTTATTTTGCTATTTCCACTATTGGAAATGACATATTGTTTAAAAATGAAAAGTTCTGAAATATTTTACCCCTTAATACACATGCCTGGGATAAATGCTTAAAATAACATAAATATTTCTGGGTCATGTGACAAGGAAAATGGCAGATTAGGCATTTTCTCTAAGGAACATTAAGTCTTATACCATCCACAACAAAAGTTCTAGTACATTGGAATAGGAAAATAAAACCCTTAAAGAGTTGACTTCATATGAATTTATACCAATAACACTAAGCCTTAAAGCACTTATTCATAACTCATCCACTGAAATCAATTTGCATGCAGCAGGACAGAAGCTTATTTTTAGTCCTGTGGCTTGAATACTTCTTAGAATCCTCCACCCACCTACACACACCACAAGTCAAGGAATTTGTCAGAGACCTCAGTCTCTACCCCATCTCAATCACAAATACCTTTGAAGAAGTGAGGTGTTCAAATTGTGACGCTTTATGACTGAGGCAATAATTTAAGAGTGTTCAAAGCTTCAGAAACCTTAATCAAAATACTCTCCCCATTGTCTCTACACTCTACAAAAAGCAGTAGGTACTGAATCAACCCTATTATGAGGAGAGGAGGTCAATCAAGGGAAGAATCAAGAGACAGTATATTAGTGGAATAAGCCTGAAAACAAAAAAGGGGGGGGCTGATCACCACCAAGGGTCAGGATAATCCACACAGAAAGAATTCAGGGCAAGGACGCATGTTGATGAACCAATATTCCCTAACAGTAGAAGGTTGATACAGTATTTTGTCCAACCTTGAGAGTATATGCCCCCACAACATGGGACAAGGAAACAAAAATTATAAGGAAATTAAAAAATAAAATAAAAGCAAAAAAGGATGAAACATCAAAAGGTAAAAAAAAAAAAAAAGTAAAAACCTCAACATAAACCCAGAGTACAAAAAGGTAAATAATAGGAAAAGATCTTAAAACCAGGAGGGGTGAGTGGTAAGTCCTCAAAGACAACATGAAACTCTGTCACATTACAAATCAGTGGAAAATGAATCAATACCAGCTGAAATACATAATCCCATCAATTCCAAAGTATTCATTAAATAAGAAGAAACTCCAAAATTGTTCAAAAGAGAATCTTTTTTTAATTAGGGATGAATACACATCAGAACTTAGAGGTCTCAATGCAGATTTAAAAACTCATTAAACAAATTAGAGTTGGGAAAATGGAGGAGTGGGTCAGAAAAATCTGAGCTCTCCAAATTTCTTCCACAAACAAAACAAAATTGCACCTCAGGGTGAATGCAGAGCATCAAAACTAAACAAGATTTGGGGCATAATAGTGGTCCTCCTGGGACAACCAGAGAAAATCCAAAGAAAGATCCCATGATAGAGGTTCGAAAAAAGATCCCAGGATAGAAAGACATAAACTTGACTCTAATGAAGTGTAAACACTTCCAGTCTAGTTCCACTGAAACAACAAGTGGAGAGTCCTGGGGGCAATTGTGTTGGGTGGTAGCCTTGACAACAGAGACAGAAATTTTCACACACATAACCCCTGACAGTGGGGGAAGTTAGGTATCTGAACAAGAGAAGATTAAGGGAAACTGCTGACAAGGGATGCCAGGCCCAGCTGTGCTGCTGAGAGGTGGCCCTGGGTGAGAAGGAAACACATGTCCCATGAATGCAGGAACAGTGGGGACAAATACTGCTGTCTGTGGGCACTTACAGGAGACCTGAGGTATTTTTTATTGTTTTTTTTTTTAATTTTTTTAGTATTTCATTTTTTCCCTAGTTACAAGTAAAAACAATTTTTACATTCATTTTTTAAAACTTTGAGATCCAAATTCTATCCCTTCCTCCCTCCCCTGCCCCATGAGAAGGCAAGCAATTTGATATAGGTTATACATGTGTAGTCAAGCAAAACACTTCCATAACAGACATGTTGTAAAAGATTAACTGTATTTCCCTCCATCCTATCCCCCCCCGTTTATTCTATTCTCTCTCTGCTTTCAACCTGTCCCTCCTCAAAAGTGTTTTGCTTCTGAGAACCCCCTCCCCCCATCTGCCCTCCCTTCTATCACCACAGTCACTCTTATCCCCATCCCCTGCTATTTTTCTGTAGGGCAAAATAGATTTTAATATCCAAATAAGTGGGTATGTTATTCCCTCTTTGATACAATTCTGATGAGAGTAAGATCCATTCAATCTGCCTCACCTCCCCACTATTCCCCTATACTGTACAAGCTTTTTCTTGCCTCTTCCATGTGAGATAATGTACCCCAATCTACCACTCTCTCTCTTTCTCCCATTACATTCTTTCCTCACCCCTTAATTTTATTTTTTTCAATATCATCCTTTCATATTCAACTTACATCTATGCTCACTGTCTACACATACTCCTTCTAGCTACCCTAATAATGAGAAAGGTCTAATGAGTTACAAATATCATCTTCCCATGTAGGAATGTAAACAGTTTAACAAGTCCCATATGATTTCTATTTCCTGTTTACCTTTTCATGCTTCTCTTGAGTCTTGTATTTGAAAGTCAAATTTTCTCTTTAGCTCTGGTCTTTTTTTCAAGGATACTATCTCATTGAATGTCAAGGATTATACTAAGCTTTGCTGGATACATGATTCTTCGTTGTGATCCTAGCTCCTTTGACCTCCATAATATCATATTCCAAGACCTCTGATCTATTAAAGTAGAAGATGATAAATCTTGTGTTATCCTGATTGTGGCTCCACAATACTCAAATTGATTCTTTCTGACTGCTTGCAATGTTTTTCTCTTGACTTGGGAACACCAGAATTTGGCTATAACATTCCTGGAAATTTTCATTTTGGGATGTTGTTCAGGAGGTGATAGTGGGATTCTCTCAATTTCTATTTAAGCCTCTGGTTCTAGAATAGCAGGGCAGTTTTCCTTGATAATTTCTTGAAAGATGATGTCTAGGCTCTTTTTTTTTATCATACCTTTCAGGAAGATCAATACTTTTAAAATTATTTCTCCTGGATCTTTTTTCCAGTTCAGTTATTTTTCCAATGAGATATTTCACATCATCTTCTATTTTCTCATTTCTTTGGCTTTGTTTTATTTCTTCTTGGTTTTTCATAAAGTCATTAACTTCCATTTGCTCCATTCTATTTTTTTTTGCTTTTTTTTTTGTTTATTTGGTTTGTTCTGATTTTTACATTTTTAAAAATTTATTTATTTATTTTTAGTTTTACTTCCACAAGATTTTGAGTCCAAATTTTTCCCACATCTCTCCACTTCCTCCACCCCAAGACAGCATGTGATTTGATATAGGCTCTACGTATACATTCATATTAAACCTATTTTCACACTTGTCATGTTGTAAAGAAGAGATAGAATGAATGGGAAAAACATGTGAAAAAAAGGGAAAAGAGAGAGAGAGACAGAGGCAGAGACAGAGAGACAGAGAGACAGAGTAAATAAAATGCTTTGATCTGCATTCAGACTCCATAGTTCTTTTTTTCTGGATGTGGACAGTATTTTCCATCACGAGTCTTTTGGAGTGTGTTAGATACTTGCATTGCTAAGAAGAGCTGAGTCTATCAAAGTTAGTCATCACACAATGTGGCTGTTACTGTGTACAATGTTCTCCTGGTTCTGTCTTTGCTGGCATAGACTGTGCCCAACTGTGCTCCTTTCTCACCCTGGAGCAACAGACCTTTCCATAGAACTTTCAGGTTGTCTTGGGTTAGAAGTTTGTTTCACTCTGTGCTTTTGTGAGTTCTGCTGCTCTAGAATTTGTTTACAATCATTTTTAAAGGTATTTGGAGGGTTGTGCGGGAGAGTTCAGGTGAGTCTCTGCCTTTAATCCACAATCTTGGCTTAGTCCCCCAAGAACTAAGAGTCATAGCCTCTGGAGCATTCTTAGTGAGCAAGAGTATTTCCAGAATAGTGTGCCAGGGAGCCCTAGCTGTGGCTTGGAGGAGGAAAGGATGGCAGAGGTTGGGCCCAGAACAAAGCTCAAAAAAATAACAGCAAAGAGGACTTAAAGCCTAAAGCACCCTTCCCCACACCCCAGGATTAATGGTGATTATAATAACAAGCTGCTAAAATTTAAAAATAAGAGCAAGCAAAGGAGAAAGAACCCAACCATAGCCAATTACTATAAGAATAGAGGAGATCAGGGTTTCTCTTCAGAGGAGGATACTGAAGCAAAAAAACAAACAAACAAACAAAAAAGTCTCTCCTACACCCAAAGAGTAATGAAAAATGGTCACCTGCCCAAAAATAATTCATATTCATAGAAAACTCAAAAAAGTCTTCAAAAATCAAATAAGAGAGATAGAGAGAAAAGATAGTTGTCAGAACAATCCAAGAAAAACAAGATTATGAAAAGAAAGTCAACAATTAGAAAAGGAGATCCAGAATCGTAAGGAAGAAAATGAGTCCTTGAAAATTAGAAAGGGACAAGAAGAAGCCAGTGAAGTTTTAAGAGACAAAAAAAATATAAAGAATTAAAAAATAGAAGAGAATGTAAAACATATTATTAAAAAAACTGATTTGGATAACAGATCAAAAGAGAAAACATAAGAATAATCAGACTATATGAAATCTACAAAAACAAAAAGAATCCTGATACAATAATATAAGAAATAATTCAATTGTTCTGAAAAGTTAGAAGAGCAGAAAGTAGAAATAGAAAAAAAAATCCACTGATCAACACCTGAAAGAGATCCTTAGAGGAAAATATTATGAACAAGAAGACAAAAAAAAATCACATATGGTGGAGCCACAATTAGAAGTACACAAGACATAGCAAAAGCAACACTAATAGACCACAGGTCTTAGAACAGCATATATCAGAGAGCAAAAAAACTGAAGTAACAGACAAAAATATTATACCCAGCTAAGTTAGGTATGATCCTTAACAACAACAACAAAATGGATATTCAGTAAATTGACAGACTTTCAGGATTTTATTGCAAAAGACTAGAACTTAATAGAAATTTTGACATAAAAGATCCAAGAGAAATATGAGGTAAACTTCAAAGACTAATTACAAGGGACTCAATATGGACATATTGATTACTTTTTATATATATGAAATGTAAACTGTATGTCTAAGATTGTCATTGGTAGTTGGGTAGTTTGAAATAAAAAGTGAGGTAGACCTGAGTGTGATGTGATTCTAAAAAGTAAAATGATGTAGGAAAAGGTAAAAAGAGTAATTATCTCATACACATGTGAGAGGAAGAACTAATACAGAGGAATTAGATGGGGACAGAGGATGGGTAGTTCTGGAACCCTACTCTCATTGGGAATGGGTTAAAGAGGGAACGATGCATATTTATCCAGAAGGGTATAAAAGTCTTCTAAATTGAGAAAGAAAATAAGAGTGTAAGGGGATGGGGAAGGGAGAGAGATTAAGAGAGGGTTAGGGAATAGGATAAGGGAGGATATAGAAGGGTGTTTAGATTAACAGGAATGGGATAAATAGGGAACAACATATATATTTAGAAGGTTATAAAAATCTTCTAAATTTAAAAAGAAATGAGAGGGTAAGGGAATAGGGTGGAGGGAGAGGATAAGGGAGGGATTCCTGGAGGTGGGTAGCTTAAGGAATAGGAGGGCAAGGTTGATGGCAGAAGGAATGAGTTATTAAAGGAGTGACAAGGGATAGGAATAGAGTGAGAAGGATAGTGAGGAAAATAGGATGGAGAAAAATATACAATAAGTAATAATTTAGAATGTGAATGAGATGAATTTACCTATAAAATGGAAACTGATAGATTAAAAAAACAAATTCAATAATATGTTGCATTCAGAAAATTCTATAAAATGAGAGATACACACAAACATAAAATAAAGATCAGGAGTAGAATTTATTATGTAAGAAAACAGGAAGAGTAATCATTATCTCAGACAAAGTTAAAGCTAAAATGAGATCTAATCAAAAGAGAAAATAGGGAAACTACACTATGTGTCAGCCACATTAATCAATAGTTTTAGAATATATAAAATAAATGGGCAGTAAAAAAAAATTAGAATAGACCTGCCAAAACAGATACAGGAACTATATGAATATAAACACAAAACACTTTTTATACAAATTTATATCTAAATAATTGAAGTAATACTTACTGTGCATGGGTAGGTAAAGCTAGTATAATTTTTTAAAAACAACAATTTTATCTAACTAATCTATTTATGTAATGCCATCAAAACAAAATTACTAAAAACATTATCTGAGTCAGAAAAAAATTATAATAGGGTTCATCTGGAAGAGCAGAGTGTCAGGAACTTCAAGAAAACCAGGGGGAAATAATGTGAAAGAACTGGATTCAGTAGTATCAGACCTTAAACCAAATTATAAGTAGTGAGCAGTATTAAAGTATAAAATGGATAATTTTGATTATTTTGAATTAATTTTTTTCTGTATAACTAAAACCTATGTAGCTAAGAATAGAGGGAATGTAGAAAATTTTGGGAAAAATTTCTCACAGACTATCTCCCAGATAAAATGTGATAGGATCAGAATATTGTTGTGATTTAGGAAATGAGGAACTAGTGAATTTAGAAATATATGGAAAGATTTCGACTTAATAAAGAAGATGCTATCCACCTTCAGAGAAAGAGATGACATGTTCTTAAGTATATGCATTTGAGTATATATGTTTATATGTGTGTATGTTTATGAATATCTATGTATATGTATATATACATACATACACTCATATGTGTATATATACACATATATATCCATGCTTAATTGTAACCTTCTGTAGGGGGAAAGGAAGGGGAAAAATAAAGTAAAAAGTTGATAGTAGTGGACAAAAGAAAACATACAAGGAAGCAAAATGAAGATGGACAGATTTGAAAATAATGTATAGTATTCATTACATAAGTTTTCTTAAAATGGAAATTTAGTTCTTTATATTGAATCTTCTTTTATGTTCTTCTGGGTACACAACAGTGTTTTTTAAATTTTTTTATTTAAGTTTAAAATAAATTTTAAAATAAAAAAGCAAATTGGAGAAAACAGATGACAAATCATCTCTAAAGAAGAGAGATGAATAGATTTTAAATACAAGATGTACATTAATGCACTAGTAGTGGAACTAAAACTTGGCCCAACTATTCTGGAAAGAAATTGGTTTCAGTTTCAAGATATCAGTTATGAACTGTGACATTAGCAAAGAAAGTAAGACTCTGAGGACAAATTCTGCTATATTATGATGAACCTAATTTTTCTTATCTACAAAACAGGGAAAGCACTTCTATGAGTCACTCAAAATGTGTGAGGAAAGTTCTTTTTAAAACAGCAAGTGCTATATCTGTGCAAATTTTATTATTATTATTATTATTATCATCGTAATTCCAGTTCTTATTACACAGTCTTGAATATATTTAATGTTTGTTCAATTGAAATTACATGGGAAAGAGAACTAGATAAAATGCCATGGTAATTTGACATGTTTTCATCATAGAAAATTTTCCTGGAAAAAACTGAAATAATTTGTTATTTTATACCAAATATACATTTTTTTAAAAAAAATAGTGGTTTATTTTATATATATCTGGTATTTTAATTGAAGTAATTTATATAGGTATAGGAATAGCTAGCTATAAATAAGTAAAACTATTTTTTTTAATTTAGGAAAGGTCAAATCAATACTAACACTTTAGGTATAAAATAAAAACCTTAGTTTTTCCTTTCTTTGCTGTCATAGAATGCATTTTTTTTTACAGGAAAGAATGAAGGAAGGAAAGAAGGAAGAGCCTACACCTAATATTCTATAAATGAAATTTTGTATGCATCTCTTTACCTTTCAATGCCTTTAGAATGCCCTGATATTTATGATTTATACTGTGGAGTAAGGTGCATGCAGCATTCTTTTGCATATATAGCAAAAACAATATATGTCTATATACACATATATACATACATATATGTGTGTATACAAAGATCCCTTCCAGCTATATATACATATGTACATATATGTGTATATGTATATACACATATACATGTATGGTGTTGTTTTTGTTTTTGTATCATAGTCTTTTACTTTTTCAAGATGACTGCTTATTTTCCTGCTGTATATCATTTGGCTCATTCAGTGATTTCTTTTATTCTTTTCTTTTATTGATTTTCCACTTTCTTCCCTCTCCCCCTTTCCCTATCCCATGTTAGTGGTGGTATTATACTTCTAAAAGTAACCTAAGATTATTGTGGTTACCTCTAGTTAAGCAATTTTGATTCCCACAATTAGATGAAAATTAACCCTGGGTAAATATATTTTATATGCATTGCCATTTGTTGTTATTCATAAGATTAAAGAAGAAAAACAATGTTAAATTTATTATAAAGTTGATTAAGGTATAACATTTTTAGAAAATAGTGTGAGTCCTTTATATTCCAAGAAGAATAAACAGGACTTTAGTTCAGAAGGTATCATTCAAAAGATCCTTACACAGCAAAATGTATGGCACTCAATTTATCTCTGTTGGATAGAATGAAGTTCTGAGCTGGATCTGCTGAGATTAAAACCTCAGGCTTTAGGAAGTCCACCTGAATTACAGTCTAGTAAGCCACCCCTCTGGCTTTTATATTGTGATTGTATAAATGTGATTATTTTCTTTTTCTTTTGAAAATTTCTGCATTTGGCTATTTTTACTATGAAAGCATTGTAATGGGGGATTTTTTTTCTTGTCAGAAAACTTATCTAAGCATATTGAAAATAGTTTACTAAGTCTGCACAAACTCTTCTAACAATTAAATAAAATTGACTCATAGACACAAGGAAGGCTTGAGCTGGAAAGGATCTTTAGTTCTAATACTCATTTCTTAGTTTATAGAACAAGAAACTGAAGTCCAAGGAAGGTCAGTGATTTGTACAAAGTTTTACATCAACTCAATTGTGGGACCTGAACTTATTTTTAGATTTTCCTCCTCTAAATCCAGTATCTTATCCATTACATCTAGACATATTTGAAGTAGTAAATCTTTCAAATGAAAGGTTCTATATGTTCCTTAGGAAACACTGAACTCTGCATTTATCAATTATTGTGACTGGAATTTTCATAATCCAGGGGTCAAGGTCTCAATGAACCTCTATGAAATTCTTTAAACTAATCCACAGAAAACAGGCATTTAAATCAATCCCTCTCCTTTACACACAACCTTTTCAGCTTTGTAGAACCTTCCAAAGTTTATACATCACCAGAACACAATTAGGTGTTAGAGTAGGATGTTAGTAATTAATATATTCACATACAAGCAAAGATAAATGAGTACATACTATCTGCATAATGGTCTTGTTAAAATATAAATATATGGTCACTAAAGTCAAATTAAAATTATGTTAAACACTTTGAAACACTAATTTTTCCCTTTGTTATTATGGCTAGAGGAATACTCTTAATTGATTCAAATTTGATACTTTAAAAATCACAAAGTTAATGATTTGGAAGTCCCTTGAGCACTCATAATTTCTTATTTCATCATTTAGTTTTCTAAATGAAATTTTATAAATAGAAAATTTTACTGATTTTCAAATTTGGGTCATATTTGTATTGCATATGTTGGAATACTTTATTTAGAAAGAAAACTCATCAGAAAAAATAATAGAATGACTTTACATTACAAGGGACAGTATCTAGCTTTCTAAAAGACATTTTTCAAATTCTCTCACCATGATTCTATGGACAAAATAAAAATGATGGCATTACTATCCCTCCCATACTCTGCAGTCCACCCATTATGGTCTTTTATGTGTTTCTCATATAAGACAATCAATCTTCCTTTTACATTTCTTTTCGCTGCCTTTTCCCCATGCCTGGAGTGCTCTTCATCCTCACATCCACCTTATGGAATTTCTTTCTTCCTTTAAGACAATTCAAGCATCAGTTTCTACTTCAAGTCTTTCCCAATACTCTCAATTGCTAGCAAGCCTCCATCTCAAATTATCATCATCATCATCATCATCATCATCACATTCATCATTAAAGTTCTCTACTAGTATGACACAAGGGTGTTTTTCTGACATGTCATCAATGATGTGTCTTAAGGAAAAATAGAATATACATATATATGAAGACAAAAAGATAGTCTTATCAAGTTTGCTAATGAGTCAAAGATAGAAAAATTAACTAAATCTTTTAATGATGGAAATTGGACTCAATATATTTTTAAAAATTGCACATTTAATAGTAACAAATGTATATAGATCAAATAAGCAAACAAAATAAAGTTTCAGACTTTTAAGATGACAGAATAATACAGGGCAAATAAGAAATCTCTATGAGTCTCCTCAAAAATAACAGTAGTAATATCAAAAAAGTAGAATAAAAAATTTAAATTCACCCAAAATTTAGAAAAGAGAATACCTCAATATAATAAATTGTCATTTGGCATTGTTGCTTCATTATTCATTAAGTTGCAATTCACTTTTCAGCCTTATTTTGGCCAGTTTTTTTAGATAGAAACCATAGGTATTTCCTAAAAAAAAAAACCAGTCAATTATTCAGGTGTGAAAATGTAGTGCAGAATTAACAATAGAAAAAAGATAAATTTAACAAATTGATAAACAAATAGCAAAATGAATGAGCAAAAGTAGAAAGAAAGATTCAATTTCTACAAAAGTAGAAAGAAACATTCAATTGCCCCAATTAGCAATAATAAGATCAAAAAGAGTTGCAAATTTAAAAAAAAAAAACTTCTTAGGTTAGATACATAGCTTTCAGAAAATACATTTAAAGCCATAAAAAGCAAACATCTTTATGTATTTGCACTTATATACATATATACATTCAAATAGACTAATCTGACATGCTTCTGAGACTGCAAATTACAAGATAGATGCATATACAAATATAATGCATTTTTCTCCCTATGACAATTTTTTTCCTGCTTCAGCTCTTTATTTCCTATTTTGTGCATGTTAATTTATTTCAGATATTATGAAGTGATAGAGAATTGACCTTAGAGTCTGAAAAATCTATAAGTATGTCACATATACAAAGACATATACAAACAAATTTACATAAGCCTATACATATATACATTTACATGGTTGTTAGTATGTGTATATGCATGTGTGTATCTGTGGTTTCATTTGTATAATACACTTCTAAAGAGATTCCTTCTAATAGGTTCATCCTTTTTTGGCAACATATAGTATTAATTAGTTACCTAAAGCACTGGAAGGTTAAAATGATTTGCCTGGGGTCATACAGGCAGCATGTCAGACATAATAATTAAACCAAGGTTTTCTCACCCTTTCTCTCTCTCTCTCTCTCTCTCTCACACACACACACACACACACACACACACACACACACACACACACAGACACACACAGAGTGAGGATTTGGTTCTTAGAGAGACTACTCATCCTGCATTGGGATAAGGGGAATCAGAACTACTAGGGGAAAACTAATACCAAGAAGATTTGAAAGGCATTGACTCAAGGAAGAGATTTTGTGAAAAATGCAGGGGGTATATTACTAAGAGGAAAACAAAGGTCAATAAAGAGTTGAACAATTAGAGACATAAAAAGAATCTTACCATGGTGCAATATCCTAACACGGGAACTTTTACAGAAATTGATCATGAATTAGGGCACAGATATATTGAAAACAAATGTAAAAAAAAAAAAAGCAAAACGAGCACATAAATCTTTATATACCATAACATAACAAACATGGTAATCACTTCAGAGAGTGGAAAAAAAAAGATCAAGACCCAAATGGAGACTTGACGATGACATCTTAAATTGTGAATAGGTCAAAGAACAGATTATAGAAGTAAGAATTACATGAAAGAAAATAACAAAAATTTCTGGAGTCAAGTAAAGCAGATTCAGAGGGAAAAAATATATCTCTAAAAGTATGCACTGATAAAAGAGGAAAAGAGAGGATTACTTGATTTGAAAATATGCATTTTAAAAATTGGAAAACCAATAAAAAACAAACCTAAAGCAAATACAAAAATGTGGACACAAAAATAAAGAACTGATAAATAAAACTAAACATGTTTTTTGAAAAGACTAAAAAAATAACAAATCATTAACCAATCTGATTTAAAAAGGCAAAAAATAAATTCAACAAAATAGCAAATGAGAAATGTGAAATTACAGCAAAACCAGAAGAAATCAAAGAAAAACAATACTTACTATATAATCATATACTAAAAATTGAGAACATAAAACAGAGGAACACTTTTTTTAAATAATACATAAACTAATAGAAAAATTAGATATTTTTCATAACCTAGTCACAGAAAAGGAAAAAAAAAAGAAGTTACCATAAAGTAAGCAAAGGAGTTAGGAATATGGAGGGAGAAAGGGGGAGAGAGAGACTTTTGGTCCTGATGGATTCACTGGAGAATTTTATCAGACTTTGAAAGAATGCTTTGTACTCATACTATAGAAATTGTTCTTGAAAATTAAGAAAGAAAGGACTCTACCAGAATAATTTTATAAGACAAATATTGTCCTTATACCTACATTAAGAAGGATAAAACAGAGAAGAATAGCTATCTATATAATCAATTAATATTAATTTAAAAAAATAAATACAATTCTTTCACAGACTACAAAGAGGACTGGAGGTTTTCCATCTTACCTATATATCATATGAACACTAGTTTTTCTTTCTTCCCTTCTCTTTTTTGCCCATAAATGGGTAAACAATTTCCTTACATGGAATGCTGAACTTTTTGAAATGCTTATAGACTATTTGCAAAAGGTTCAGGAATGTTTCAGGGCTTAATGTAAATTGTAGGCTATCACCCACAAAGAGTAATATCTGAAGGACTTCACAATTCATAAGGAATCCTTCAGTATAAAGTCTGTGTTAACTCCAAGACAACAGTGGACAAATTGAGAGAGCATATGTTTAGCTGTTGTATATCAATCCTGATATTATTCAGAGCTTTATCAAATAAGATTTTTTTCCTTTTGTTATAATTCATAAGTAATCTTGACAATTTTTTAGATATAAATGTGAAGTACCTTATTGGAAGAAAGTCTTCAAGATGGCATTTTGTTCTATCAAAGAATAAGTATAATTAGGTCATATATTCTCCATATTTTTTAGTCATTTGACTGTCGATGAAGTTATTGGCTGTGGAATATTATTCGATAAAGTCTTCTTATTCACTCATGTTGGGCAGTCTCAGCAAGGGTCAGTTGACATTGTGGATAGAGCTTTGTATTTTAGAAAAAAGAAGAGCTGAGTTCAGATTCCATCTCAGATATTTGTTTGCTGGGTAACATTGCACAAATCATTTAATCAGTCTGTGCCTCAGTTTCCTCATCTGTACTACAGAGTTTGGCTAATTGATCCAAAAAGCACACAGATTATTTTCACAAAGACTTGGTTTTTATTAGCACATAGGCAATGCAGATTGATCATTGGTCTTCTGTCAGGTTTGTTTGTTGTTTTTGTTGGCATTAATAAGGGACATGATTTTGCTACATCACTGATTTTTTTTTCCAGCCTTCAAATTGTTCAGGAATTGACCTTTAATCCCATCAAAATTATGTCACCTCCATCATGGATCTCCATTTTTCATTAAGTTTAATCCAGTTACTTTT
The DNA here is from genome assembly GCF_900497805.2 of Vombatus ursinus. Lineage (NCBI taxonomy): Eukaryota > Metazoa > Chordata > Mammalia > Diprotodontia > Vombatidae > Vombatus > Vombatus ursinus. Next base: position 8,232,807 of record NW_020954583.1, read on the forward strand.
CCTATATTTGTTCTTTTTACCTTTATTTCTGCTTCTCTGACTACATATAGCACTGTTTTGTTACAAATTGATGTAGAGCACCTTATTATGCTGTACTTCATGGATACTATAATTTTAGTAATGGTGAAGAGTTTATTATAATGGTGATTGTGAGTTTCATTCTCAAATTACCACAATGTAGCAAAATTGTCTGAGCATTCTTTCTTTCATACTTCCAATAGGAAGGACAATAGTTGAGTGTTCCAAGACCACTACTTTACATTCCATTATGGCTGACCCAAAGGTTATAAATAACCCTTATTTAGTTCTTCCTTGTACTCCCTACATTCTCTTCTTCCCATCCAAAGCCAGAATTCTGTATGAGATCATGAAAGTTGAGCAATCACAGTCAGGTAGAGTAACTGAGCTCATGTTAGTTTAGAAGTAAATGGCCAGGAAGTAAAATGCCCTCTGGTAAATATGCATCTCTTTATTTTCAAGGCCAAATAGTTATTAAAAAAATCACAACATCTCAGAGCCAACAGTTCAGAAAATTCTTTATTTTTAGATAGAGATTTTAAATCACTGCCTTTATTAAATGTTTATTTTTCTACCTAGTGAGTTAGATATCCAAAGTTATCTAAAATGTTCCTTAAATTACATCTACATAACCCTGTATTAAAATCATTTCTAGAATTGCATAATTTCTTAGAGCTTGTTCTTTACCATGATGGAAATCAGGAACTCAGTGTTACCTTCACACCTTGATAAGACCTTTGAGGAAGGCTTTTAAATAATTAATTATTCCATAGTAAATGCAATCCATTTAATTAGAGGAAACCATAATTCTAGGCTAATATTCAAATTATGCTGGTAAGTGCAAAAGAAATTTAGTACATGCAATAAGGAGAGACCAATTTGAATGACTATTTGAGAATATCCCTTTACCTCAAAGAGGTGATTATAAGTTTGGTAAGGACCCTGAAAATATCAGCAACAAATATTGGTCAGAGCTATGTGGAAGTTGCTCACAAAGAACATGACAACACAGTGACTTTGTCTCTTAATATTTTCCTAAATTAAATGAGACAGATAGCACCCTTGAATATTTCCCTGCTTGTGTCTATGTATTTCAGTAGGTATACTGTAAAGGAAAAAGTCAAATGTGAGGCTCTGTCTTTCTGTGCTTGAAACTAGCTCTTTGACACTAGTTATGTATAATTGGTTCTATTCTTAGGCAACATATGGAATGAAAGAATCATTGAGTATTCTAAGAACAATATTCTATTCTTTCCCTACCACATGCACTTGAAACTTATCCTTCAAGTTTCAGTACAGCCGAATATAACATGAAAGTGCCTGACTGGGGATCTTGGCATTGTTTAATACAACACACAAAAGAAAGTAAATTATAACCCAATACCATGTCAATGGTGGGTTATTCTCTAGTTTTACATATCAGTAGTACTTAAAAGAAAAAAAAGCAATAGCAAATACATAAATCTGCTATTATATAATCGTAAGGTATGCACATGAAGTACAAATGTCAGAAAATTAGCCAGGAGGTAGTTGGTCATCTGACTTCCTAGTACTGAAGTATTAGAGCATAAGATTTTCTCCAACAGAGAAAAACAAAAGCAATAGTGACACACCACTGGGCAAATGTTTATTTATTGAATGTAGGCTAATTATAGAGCAGGATATAAATGATTTCTGTATAAGTTATAGTACTATTTACAGGACAATAAGGAAAGTACTCTGTGGAGAAAAGTAATTTCTGACTGTGTTGTAACACTTTTCACTATAAGAGAACATAGTTTATATAGAGACAGACTTTACCAACACAAACTTGGACCACAAATAATTATGATGTTTGTTCTTTCATGACTTTTAGCTATAATTTTCAGATATAAGTGTTCTATTGTCACCCTGTGAAATGTTTCATAGTCTATTAAGTAGCTGGAGTATTCAAGAAATATACTGAAAAAAGGGATTGTGGTCCCATAAAGTAACCTACTACAGCAAAACCACTTTCATTTATATTCCATTAATTGAAAATATCAAAGATATTCTTAAATTCTTTTCCAATTATCTATTGACCTACTTTGGCCTTGAAGTCTCTTCCAAACAAATTGATTTTTTACCCTTTCCAAACTGGAAAATGTGGACAATTTAACGAAGATAATGAAAAGAAAATAGCACTTAAGGAATTTTTTTAATTGTCTATTAACATTACATTATCTGTCCCAAACAAGAAATGCCCTTGCTTTCTCTTCTTGCTTAAATCAGAATAAGAAGAACCAATTTGATGTCTTGAGGATTTTTTATAAGCTTTATCATTCTAGATTACTAGGTTAGCCTTGTGAACACAATTTCTTATAGATTTGTATAGCTCTTTATATTTATCCTTTTTTATGGGCCACCTCCCATCTTATATACACGACACATATGCATTAATATTTATTAATATATTTATAGTTTGTAAAAATATAGTCAAATTAAGATTCTTAGAACCTTACATCCTTCAATCCTCATAGTTTCAGAAAAAAAATCATGCCTGATACAGTCTCAGAAAAAGAAATCACACCTAATCTTTCTTTGAATTTTTTAATGTTCACTTTCTCAAAGTTAATATCAAATATTTAAATATTACTTCTAAATGACCATTCATTTATCCCAGGTTTTATGGATCTATTGATTTTGTTGTATTATCTTGGTATTTTCCCCTATTTCTCAAATATGTTTAAAGTCATTCTTCTTGATCAGAATACTTATTTTTGAACAGTTTACTAAGACTCTGAAGTGAAAATGATTCTCATACTCTGGTGATCATGTCTCTTATGACTTCCAATATTGTAGATCTAAAGTTTTATACAACTTCTAATCACAATTAATTTTTGTTCATAACCTTCCAGAAAAGATCAATTAAGCTCAATATTCTGGGAGTCACCTTCTATAGATTTCAATATTTTCTAGGTACCATGGCAGCATTCAGATTATCCATAGATTATATCTCACTCTCACTACATGACTCGTCAGCATTCTTTTATTTTTTTATAACACACATTTGCTGAATGATATGTTTCATGTTATTATTATTTTTTAATTTGTGGAACCAATTTATTCACATTACATGTCTCTCTATTGCAGTTTGAGAGATTAGTAATTTTGATTCTTTGAAGACTGGGAAGATATAATAAAAAAATAACTTACATTTATGACAAAGCCATCACTGCATATCAATTACATAGATGTTGATTATAATGGTCTTATATTTTCCTACCCTAGTATTTCAATAATACAGAGAATTTCCAGTCAGAAAACTTCCTCTGGCAATGCAGATTGGCAATCATTCTGCAATTTACAGTCTTAAAGGGCTGATAGGCACAATTAAATATATTGGCCAGGGACACACAGAGAATGAATTTTAGGGGTAAGACCAGAACACATATCAGTGACTCTGAGACTGGTTCTTTGTCCACTATTCTACATGGATATTGACTTTATAACAAAAATGAAAGAATTTCTACATAGAAATTATGTTAACCTTCAAAATATGCATTTTGAAAGGTAACATTTCATAGAATGAGACTCAAATGGAATTTTAATATGGAAGGTATGTCTTAACAAAATAAACAGAAGAGGAGGTGGTAGGGGGGAGCCTGTAATATTATTTAATAAGAAGAAAATTCAGGAGTATAAAGAGGAAAATATAGTATAGAAAAGAGGTATCAAACTCTGCATTTGGCCAACAAAACTCCCCAATGTGTCTAGAACTAAATTAAACCATAACTTGGAAATTTTTAACAAAATATATAAAAGTACAGTACAACAGAGACAATGTTAATTTGAGGTTTTCCAAATCAATATGCAGAACTTGGGAATTCAATTTTATTTGAGTTTGACACCAAAGGTATAGAGCATTTGGTTGACTGTAGAGAAACACAAAAATGATATTTTTGGAGGAGTGTGCTACAGAGAAGTTTCACTGCTCAATTTCTGTCCAGGACCCTTCATGACTCTTTGAGGCAAGATGGCCTGTCACCGTAACCCTGTATTTCTGTGTCACTGATGGATCCCCAATGTTGGGGTCCAGGAAGTAAATGGAATATTGCTATCTGAGGGAGGATAAATATTGAACTTCCAGGATTTTTTTTGTGTTGTAAACCACTCTAATTAATACAGTTCTGAAGAGATCCCTGGACTTGCAATCAGAAGGTCTAGATTTGGATCCATGATTGGCCTATTACTATGTGGACTTTGACAAGTCGCTTCCCTCCTATGAATATCAGTTTCTATACCTGGAAAATGGGAACAATGATAATCTCTCTCCACACCTCACAGGAATTTTATGAAGAATGAGTTTCCTTAATGTAAGAGGATTCAGAGCTGGCCAGGATTTTAGAGTCTTACCCCTGCTTTGTATAAAGAAGGAAACTCAGAGGAGAAGGGATTTACCCAAGGTCCCAAGTGGAGATAGGTTATCTGAGTCCAAATACTGGTTTTTTTAATCTATTGAATTAAGTTAAACGTAAATTTTCATTAACATTTAGTCCCAAATAGACAAAGAAGTATCTGGACCCCAAAACCATAATAAATGAAATGAGGATAAGCCATCCCATGAGGTGGCGGGGGGAGCAGGAAACATGAAAAAATATGTTTGCATCTGAAGCTTAGCAAAAAGCCTTCCTTCCTTCTTAGACCCAGAGTATAGCCCTGGGAGATTGTTTGAAAGGGAAGAGCAGAATTCCCTTCTCTATCTTTGCTTTCTGGACCCTTTAGAGGTTGGTAGGACTTTATGCTCATCTAAAGCCCACCTACTATCCATTAAGCAGCCAATCAGATAACCTTGTGCCTGGTTAAGACAGGTAGCTGGTTTGTGGCCTATTTTTTTATTCTGATATCCTGCCCCCTTTCTTTTGTTTAAACTGAGAGGCTAAGGAAGATCCAGGATTCAGTATTTGGCTCTTTTGGTCTCCTGATTTATTGTGGTTCATGAGCTCACTAGGGACCTTGTGGTCAAGGGGATAGGCCAAGGTGTGTTTATGTGGTTCTAGTTACTGTTCAACTGGCCCTGTTGTGTGTACATGTATGCCTATGGTTTTGGGCATGTTTGGCTTTTTCTGCTTTTTCTTGAGTTCAAAGAGCACTGCTTAAGTCAATTCCTGGGGGAAAAGATCTAATTTTTAAAAATAGTGATAGATTTTGATATTCTCACTCACTTCTTCTCCTCTTCCTTTTCCTCTTCTTCCTCCTCACTTTTTTTCATGATGCAGTTGAAAAAGGACAATGCTTCCATCAGCCACATTGTATTTTAAAAAGAAAAAAAAATCCAGTTCCCAAATTTTCTAGGAGAAAGAAAACCTTCTATTTTATAATATTCCATTGATGCCAATATCACTTCCAGTGCCAACATGTGGATCCACTGGCCCCAAAGTTGTTGTCCTTCTCTCTACTTTCAACTTCTTGCTTTAGCTAAAATCTTTAGCTGAGCTCCTACCTCTGTCCCATATGGGGAAAAATGTGGGCTCTGTCATCCCTCTTTCAGCTTAAAATAGAGAGGTTTAAGCTTCAGTCTTTTTAGATAGTTACAGGCTAATTCTGAATTAAGAGAGAAACATCACCAGCCATCTTGATTTTGTCTTTCCAATGGACTTCAATGACTCTGGAGGAGACAGTGAATCTGATGATTTTGTGCAGTTCTGCCTCACTTAGGTCTAATTCATGCACAATTCAATCACCATGCTGGTGATATCATTGGTCCTCTTCAAGAATAAAGAAGGAACAACAACAAGGAAAACAAATATTTCTCACTATCCATAACCAATAAAAACAAACTGGTTTAAAAATAAAAACTTAGTGTTTAACTATTCATAGAACAGTCAGAGTTTTATTTCTGGGAGCCAAGATGGTAGAATAAAAAGTAAGTCATTTTCACCCTCCCTTATTGATCTCTGAAAGCCAAGAAAATATCACCCCAGGAAAAACCTGTAAAAATTGAACTAGCAAAAAGATGGGGTGCAGCAATCTTATAGCCCAGGAAAACTGGGGGATTAATTGGAAAGGCCCCTCTCACTGAGGGGGAGAGAGAACATTACAGAAAAGAAGGCATCCCAGCAAAGTAGCAGAAAGCCCCACCTGTGCATACCATGGGGAGATCCTGAGCCACAGGGTAGTGGAGAAGGCAAGCACCAACACCAGGACCCCTGAGTGCCTCAGTATGGGCAGGGGAACTGGTGGACATCAGCTCAGAAAACTACCATCTGCTATGGTGTTCTCTGGCAGCCAAGTCTCCTGGTGCCTCAGCAAAACTCTGGGAAGCACAACTCCAGGCTAAAAGATATCCTCTAGCAATGAAACATTCCTATGCAAGACCTGGGTGAGCAGGAACCAAAGAAAGGAGCACAGGGCCTGGGTGAGCAGGCATCCTTCTGGGGTTAGATTCCCCACCCCTATCCCTAGAGTTCCACTGTTGCTGATTTCAGCCCAACACCAGGTAAGCTGCCAGAACCCTATAGCCTCCAACTGCCTGCCTCTGAGGCCCCAGCACACAAAGGCAACGACCAGGCCCCAGACCCCCAGGACAAGAAGCATGGCTCAGCACCTCATACTCTCCAGCAGGAGAGCCCAATATTTTAAAGATCAGGAAATAAGCAAACACCGTAAGCAAAAAGAAACATACAATGACCATAGATTCTTATTATTGGGACAGGGAAGAGCAAGGCAGAAATTCTGAAGAGGACAATGTTGTCAATATACCCACATCTGCAATGTCAAAAGGGAATACGAACTGGTCTGAAGCCCAAAAAGTCTTCTTGGAAGAGCTCAAGAAGGATTTTAAAAGTCAAATAAGAGAGGTAGAAGAAAAATTGGGGAAAGACAGGACAGGTATGCAAGAGAGAGTCAATGGGTTGGAAAAGGAAGGATGAAAATTAACTGCACAAAATAAGTCCTTAAAAAAATTCAATTGGCCAAATTGGAAAAAAAAAAAGTACACTGAAGAAAACAACTCCTTCAAAAGTAGAATTGACCAAATGGAAAAGGAGATAAAAAAAACTCACTAAGAACTCCTTAAAAAGTAAAATGTGCCAAATGGAAAAGAAGGTACAAAATCTAAGAAGAAAACTATTCACTAAGAATTAGAATTGGGCAAGTGGAAGCAAATGACTCTATGAGAGGGTGAGAATCAGTCACACAGAAACAAAAGAATGAAAAAATAGATGAAAATATAAAATACCTCATTGGTAAAAACAACTGACCTGGAAAATAGATCCAGGAGAGATAGCTTAAGAATTATTTGTCCACCTGAAAACCATGATCAACAAAAGAACCTGGACAGCATCTTTCAAAAAATCATCAAGATCAGCTACCTGAAGTCCTAGTACCAGAGGGTAAAATAGTTATCAAAAGAATCCACTGATCACCTTCTGAAAGAAATCCCAAATTGAAAATGCCAAGGAATATTGAAGCCAAATTCCAGAATCATCAGATCAAGGAGAAAAATCATGCAAGTGGCCAAAAGAAATAATTTAAATATAATGGAACCAGAGTCAGGATTATGCAGGACCTTGCAGCTTCTACATTGAAAGATCATAGGGCGTGGAACACTATATTCTATAAGACAAAGGAGCTTGGATAACAACCAAGGATCAACTACAGAGAAAAATTGAGCATAATCTTTGAAGAAAGGAGGTGGACATTCAATGAAATAGGGGACTTCAAACATTCCTAGTGTAAAGACCAAAGCTCACAGAAAATTTGATCTTCAAACATAAGACTCAATAGAGGCACAAAAGGGTAAACAGAACAGGAAAACAACAACAAGTTATTAATAAAGGCAAACTGTTTACATCCCTACAAAGGAAGATGACACTTGTAACTCTTGAAAACTGTATTGTTATTACACAATTTAAAAGGGGGTATACATAGACAGAGGGGTTGGGTATAAGTTGACTTTGATGTAATGATAAAAAAATCTAATTAAGTGGGTTAAGTGGATCTAAGTAAGAGGATTAAGTGTATCTAATTAAGGCATAGTACTGGGAGAAAGAGAAAGGAGGAGGCAGACAAGGGTAAATTACATTACATGAAAAAATACAAAAACCTGTCATGTAAAGGGAAAGAAGGGAAAAGAATGAGGATTGTTTAAAACTTACTATCATCAGATTTTGCTCAAAGAGGGAATAACATAATCAGTGAGGTATAGAAATCTAACTTACCCTATAGGAAGTAGGAGGGAAAAGGGAAAAGAAAAGTAAAGAACTGAATACAAGGGAGGGAAGAAGTAGTAAGTGGAAGGGGAAGAAAAGGGAGGGGGCTTATAGAACTGAAGGACCAAGGAAGACAGTGGTCAAAGGCAAAACATTAGTAAGGAAGGAAAGGGAGAAAGGAGAAAGAAAAGCATAAACTGGATGGAAATAGGATTGAGAGAAAGACACAAATAGTAATCATAATTGTGAATGTGAATGATATGAACTCTCCAATAAAATGCAAATGGATAGCAGAATGGATTAAAAATCATAATTCTACAATATGTTGTTTACAGGAAACACATTTGAAACTAAAGAAATGCACACAGGGTAAAGGAAAAAGAGCTGGAGGAGAATAGATTATGCTTCAGCTGAAGTTAAAGAAAAAAAAAAAACAAGGGTAGCAATCCTGTTCTCCAAAAAAGCAAAAGCACAATAGACAATGAAGTGATATCAGTAATAAACACATATTCACTAAGTGGTATGGCATCTAAATTGTTAGAGGAGAATTTCAGGATGTTACAAGAAGAAATAGACAGCAAAACTATACTAGTGGGAACCTCAACCTCCTCTTCTGTGAATTACCTATATCTAACCACAAAATAAACAAGAAAGAAGTTAGGGAGGTGAATAAAATTTTAGGAAAGTTAGATATGGTAGACCTCTGGAAAAAATTGAATGGGGATAAAAAGGAATATCCTTTTTTTTCTCATTGGTACTTGGCACTTAAAAAAAATTGACCGTGTATTAGGGCATAAAAACTTCACAATCCAAAGCAGAAAGGCAGAAATATTAAATACATCCTTTTCAGATTATGATGCAATAAAAATTATATGTAATAAAGATCCAGGGAAAGATAGACTAAAAATTAATTGCAAACTAAATGATCTAATCCTAAGGAATGAGTGGGTGAAACAACAAATCATAGAAACAATCAATAACTTCATCCAAGAGAATGACAATAATGAAACACCATGCCAAAACTTTTAGGATGCAGTGAAGGCATTTCTTAAGGAAAGTTTTATATCTCTCAGTGTAAAATAGAAAAAGTGGAGATCAATGAATTTGGCATGCAACTAAAATAAACTAGAAAAAGAACAAATTAAGAATGCTCAATTAAATAACAAATTGGAAATACTGAAAACCAAAGGAGAGATTAATAAAATTGAAATTAAGAAAACTAGTGAAATAATAAAAATAAGAGCTGATTTTGTAAAAAAAAAAAACAAACAATAAAATAGATAATTTTTGTTAATTTAATTATAAAAAAGAAAGAAGAAAACTAAGTTACCTGCATCAAAAATGAAGAATGAATTCACCACTAATGAAGAGGAAATCAAAACAATAATTAAGAACTATTTTGCCCAACTGTATGCCAATAAACTTGACAATATTAGTGAAATGGATACATATTTACAAAAATATAAATTGCCAAGATTAACAGAAGAGGGAGTAAAATATTTAAGTAACCCCATCTCAGAAAAATAAATATAGCAAGCCATCAATGAACTCCCTAGGAAAAAATCTCCAGGGCCAAATGGATTTACAAGTGAATTCCATCAAATATATAAGGAACAATGAATTTCAATACTATATACTCAATTTGGGAAAATAAGTGAAGAAGAAGTCTTACCAAATTCTTTTTTATGATACAAATATGGTACTGATACCTAAATTGGGAAGAGGCAAAACAGAGAAAAAAAATAATAGACCAATTTCCCTAATGAATATGGATGCAAAAATTTTGAATAACATATTGGCAAATAGATTACAGCAACTTATCAGAAGAATAGTATGCTATGATCAGGTAGGATTTATACCAAGAATGCAGGGCTGGTTCAATATTAGGAAAACTATCAGAATAATTGATCATATCAACAACAAAACTAAGAGAAACCACAGGATAATCTCAATGATACAGAAAAAGATTTTGACAAAATACATCACCCATTCCTATTAATAACATTAGAGAACATAGGAATAAATGGAGTATTCCTTAAAATGATAAGTAGCATGTACATAAAAACTTCATCAAGAATTATATATAATGTTACATTCATATACAAAAATGTGTTCAACCATTCCCCAATTGATAGGCATCCCTTCGATTTCACTCTTAAAATGCCCACCACAAAAAGAGCTGCCATAAATAATTTTGTACATGCAGGTCCTTTCCTTATTTGTATGCTATCTTTTCAGTAAAGACCTAGAAGTGGTATTGCTGAGTGAAAGGGTATGCACATTTTTATAGTCCTTTGGACATAATTAAAATTGTTCTCCAGAATGACTGGATCAGTTCACAACTCCACAAACAAAGCATTAGTGTTCCAATTTTCCCACATCTTCTCCAGCATTAATCATTTTCCTGTTTTGTCATGTTAGACAATCTGATAGCTGTGATGTGGTACCTCAGAGTTATTTTGATTTGCATTACTCTAATCAATAGTGATTTAGAGCATTTTTTCAGATGACTATATATAGCTTTAATTTCTTTATCTGAAAATTGCTTGTTCATATTGATTGACCATGTATCAATTGGGGAATGACATATATTCTTATAAAATTGACTCAGTTCTCTATCTATTTTAGAAATGAGGCCTTTATGATAAAGGCCAGTGGTTGTAAATTTTTTTCCAGTTTTCTCCTTCCCTTCTCATGTTGGTTCCATTGGCTTGGTTTGTGCAAAAACTTCAATTTAATATAATCAAAATTATTCATTTTGCAATTCATAATGTTACCTATCTCTTGTTTGGTCATGAATTCTTCCTTTCTCCATAAATCTGACAGGTAAACTGTTCCTTGCTCTCCTAGTTTGCTTATAATATCAGCCTTTATAGCTAAACCATGTACTCATTTGGACTTTATTTTGGTATATGGTGTAAGATGTTGGTCTATGCCTAGTTTCTGCCATACTCTTTTCCCATCTTCCTAGAAGTTTTTGTGAAATAGTGAGTTCTTATCCCAGAAGCTGAGGTCTTGGGTTTATCAAACAGTAGATTATTTGAGACATTGACTTCTGTGTCTTGCGTACCTAACCTATTCTACTGATCCACTACTCTCTTTTTTTAGCTAGTACCAAGTAGTTTTGATGATTGCTGCTTCGTGATACAATTTAAGATCTGATATGGCTAGGCCACCTTCCCTTCCATTTGTTTTCATTAATTGCCTTGATATTTTGGACCTTTTGTTCTTTTTATTATTTTTTTTTGCCCTATAAAACAATTTTTAGTAGTTTGATTGGTATGGCACTGAATAAGTAAATTAACTTAGGTAGAATTGTCATTTTTATTATGTTAGCTCAACCTACCAATGATCAAATGATATTTATCCAATTGTTTGATCTGACTTTATTTGTGTGAAAAATAAGTTTTATAATTTTGTTCATATAGTTTCTGGATTTGTTTTGATAGGCAGGCTCCCAAATAAATATGTGATAATGTCTACAGTAGCTTTAAATGGAATTTCTCTTTCTATCTCTTGATATTGGGCCATGTTAGTAATATATAGAAATGCCAATGATTTATGTAGGTTTATTTTATATCCTACAACATTGCTAAAGTTGTTTATTATTTCAAGTAGTTTTTTTTAATTGATTCTCTAGAATTCTCTAAATATATCATCATATCATCTGCTTAGAGTGATAGTATTGTTTTTCTTTGTCTATTCCAATAACTTCAATTTCTTTTTCTTCTCTTACTGTTAAAGGTAACATTTCTAATACCATAGTGAATAACAGTGGTGATAATGGATGACCTTCTTTCACCCTTGATTTTATTGGAAATGCTTCTAGCCTATCCCCATTACATATACTATTGCTGATGGTTTCAGGTAGATGCTACTTATAATTTTATGGAAGACTCCATTTATTGTTATGCACTCCAGCATTTTTAATAGAAATGAGTGATATATTTTGTCAAAAGATTTTTCTGCATCTATTGAGATAATCATGTGGTTTCTATTAGTTTTGTTGTTGATATGGTCAATTATGCTGATAGTTGTCCCAATATTGAAGTAACCATCCATTCCTGGTCATAGTGTGTTATTATCATGATAAGTTACTGTAATCTTTTGGGTAATATTTTATTTAAAATTTTTGCATCTGTATTCATTAGGTAATTTGGTTTATAATTTCTTTTCTCTGATTTGACTCTTCCTGGTTTGTGTATAAGCACCGTATTTGTATCATAAATAGAATTTGGTAGGACTCATTCTTCCCTTATTTTCCCAAACAGTCTATATTGTTTTGGAATTAATTGTTCTTTAAATGCTTGATAGAATTTGTTTGTACATCCATCTGGCCCTGGAGATTTTTTCCCAGAGAGTCCATTAATGGCTTGTTCAATTTCTTTTTCTGAGTTGAGGTTATTTAAGTATTTTATTTCCTCTTCTGTTAATCTGGACAATTTAAAATTCTGTAAACATTCATCCATTTCAGGAATATTGTCAAATTTGTTGGCATACGGTTGGGCAAAATAATTCCTAATTATTATTTTAATTTCCTCTTCCTTGGTGGTGAATTCAACCTTTTCATTTTTTATACTGGTAAATTGGTTTTCTTCTTTCTTTTTTTAAATCAAATTATCCAAAGGTTTAATTGTATTATTTTTTTCATAAAACCCACTCTTAGTTATATTTGTTAGTTCAATAGTTTTCTTAATTTCAATTTTATTAATCTCTCCTTTGGCTTTCAGAATTTTTAATTTGATATATATGTATACATAGATATATGTTTATATATATGTGTGTATATATATATATATATTTGGTGAGGCAAATGGGGTTAAGTGACTTGCCCAGAGTCACACAGCTCATAAGTGTAATGTTTTTGAGGCCAGATTTGAATTTAAGTCCTCATGACTCCAAGGCCAGTGTTCTATGCGCTGTGCCATCCCCTGCCCTCTAATTGGATATTTGATTGAGGATTTTTAATTTGTAATTTTTCTAACTTTTTAGTTGCATGCCCAATTCAATGATCTCCTCTTTCTTTATTTTATTCATGTAAGCATTTAGAGATATGAAACTACACCTAAGAACTATTCATGCTGCACCCCAAAGCTTTTCATATGTTGTCTCAATATTGTCATTTTCTTGGATGAAGTTATTGTTTGCTTCTATGTTTTGTTGTTTGACCCACTCATTATTTAGGATTAGATTACTTTGTTCTTTGTGGAATTGGTATTTGGTGAGAAAGGAGCCAAAACTTAATTATAAAACTTGAGATTCTGATTCTTCCAATTTCTTTGATCAGAAGCTAGATTGAACCTGAAAATTAGATTCTTTATTGACTCTCTTTGACTCAACAATACCCTTACAGTATAAGGGGGTTGTGTGGTGGTGTTCAGATCTAGCTATAAAACCTATGAAAAACTTGAAAGAACAATAGGAAAGTAGTACTATCAAGTAATCACTATCAAATAATAGAAATATAAGATGATATGGTCATGTGGTATAAAAGGTGGACAGCCATAGTTCTCAAATTGTGTCTTTATAATGCCAGGGGAAATAAAGGAAGGTATCTAGTATCTTGGACAGAGAAGTTTAGCAAAACTTACTAACATATGAAAAAAATCTGACATATTCAATAGTCCATACATGTATCCAAATCCCCTACAAACAGTTCTACAAAGAACAAGGGGAAAATTCCTTCTCAGATCATTTCTCTGGGTTCAAGCTTGGCCATTATAGCTATGTAATTTTTAGCCTTCAATGTAAGTATCTTTAAAAAAATACATTGTTTTGGCTATTACATGAAATATTTTCCTGGTTCTTCATGTTGCACTAGTTTGTATAAATTGTGCCTAACTTTTCTATATTCATCATATTTATAATTTCTTGTAGCACAGTAACATTTTGTTATATTTATACAGCATTTCTTGTTTAGCTTTTCCCCAAATAATGGGTATCTGTATGGTTCCTGTTATTTAGTACTACAACAAAAAAATACTCTTACAAATAATGTCATCCTTATGTGAACTTCATTTCATTAAATTCCTTGGCACAAATGCCAATTAGTAGGTTATCTAGGTCAAAAGTATGAACATTTTAGACACTTTGTTTGTATAATTCCAAATTATTCAAATTTTGGTTCTGGGAAGCAATTGGAAGCAGCTGCCCCTAGAGACAAATGGAATCTTTTTACGGTTATCCCCAACAACTATGATCTTCACAAGATTATGTCTTTGTAGGTGGTATAACAACCCTGTGTACTATAATGGCCTATATCAACAGCATTACCCTTTCTGTTATGCTCAGCACAGAGATATAGCTTCTTTTTTCTGAGACAACTTTTCTTTCAATTGAATTGAATTGAATCTCAAATATCCCTAGAGATTGTTTATAGACATCATCTTTTAGTGACAAAAAATTATCCACCACATTCCCCTACCCAAAACTAATTTTTTGAAGGACATTAACTTTGTGATTGTAAACTGTACAATGAACTAGATATATACTTTGTTTATTCATAAATTTTTAATCTATTCATAAGTCTGATAGATAATGTGTTTCATGTTCTTCAAATTTTCTTGTAATATCTTTCATTATACCTAGGTCATATATCCATTTTGACCTTTTCTTGGTAAATTGTTTAAAATATTGGTCTATGCCCAATTTTCTGCCAGATTACTATCCAGTGTTCCCAAGAATTTTTACCAAATAATGCATTTTTGTCCCCAAAACTTAAATATTTACACTAGTCAGACACAAGTTTACAATACTTATTTGCTGCTATAAATTGCATGCCTACTCTGTTTCATTGATCTGCCTTTCTATTTCTTAGCCAGTATGAGATAGTTTTGATAATTACTGCCTTATAATATAATTTAAGATCTTTTTTTATTTTTTTTTGGCAATTGGGGTTAAGTGACTTGCCCAGTATCACACAGCTGGTAAATGTCAAGTGTTTGGTTTGAGGCCAGATTTGAACTCAGGTCCTCTTGACTTCAGGGCTGGTGCTCTATCCACTACACCACCTAACTGCCCCAAAGATCTTTTTTATTGCTAAACATACTCCCTTTACATTTTTTCATTAGTTTCTTTGATATTCTTGACCTTTTGCTCTCCCAAATGAATTTTGTTATTATTATTTTTTTTCTAACTCAGTAAACATTTTTTGGTAATTTAATTTAGATGGCATTGAATATATAAATTAACTTAGGTAAAACTGTCATTTTTACTATATAGTGGCTCTGCCTACCCATGAGCAATTAATATTTCCCCAATTGTTTAAGTATTATTATATTTGTATAATTTTTCTTTATAATTTCGTTCACATAATTTCAGGGTTTGTTTTGGCAGATTTAGTCCCAGGTATTTTATACTATCTAGAGTTATTTTATTTGATTTTTTTCTATCTCTTTTTTTATTAATTTATTTGATTTATCAACAATCATTTCCATAAGCTTTGGAGTTTTAATTTTTTTCTCCCCCTCCCTCCCCAGGACAGCATGCAATCTAATATAGGCTATACATATACATTCCTATTAAACATATGTTCACATTAGTGATGTTGTAAAGAAGAATTAGAAACAGTAGGAGGAACCACCAGAAAGAGGAAACAAAACAAAAAAGAAGAAAAAAAAAGCAAATAGTATGCTTTGATCTGCATTTAAACTCCATAGTTCTTTCTTTGCATGTGGATAGCATTTTCCATCATGAGACTTTTGGAGATGTCTTGGATCCTTGCATTGCTGAGAAGGGCTAAGTCTATCAATGTTAGTCATTGCACAATGTGGCTGTTACTGTGTACAATATTCTCCTGGTTCTGCTCACTTCACTAAAGATCAGTCCATACAAGTCTTTCTAGGTTTTTCTGAAGTTGTCTGCTCATCATTTCTTATAGCATGATAGTATTCCATTACATTCATATACCACAACTTGTTCAGCCATTCCCCAATTGATGGACATTCCCTCAATTTCCAATTCTTTGCAACCAGAAAAAGAGCTGCTATAAATATTTTTGTACATATGGGTCCTTTTCCCATTTGTATGATGTCTTTGGGATAGAGTCCTAGAAGTACTATTGCTGAGTCAAAGGGTATACACATTTTTATAGTCCTTTGGGCATAGTTCCAAATTGCTCTCCAAAATGGTTGGATCATTTCACAACTCCACTAACAATACATTAGTGTTCCAAATTTCCCACATCTTCTCCAACATTTATCATTTTCTTGTTTTGTCATGTTGGCCAATCTGATAGGTATGTCATTTCTCTAATCAATAGTGATTTAGAATGTTTTTTCATATGACTATAGATGGCTTTAATTTCTTTATCTGATAACTGCCTGTTCATATCCTTTGAACATTTATCAAATGGGGAATGATTTGTATTCTTATAAATTTGACTTAATACTATACATATTTTAGAAATGAGGCCCTTATCAGAGAAACTGGTTGTAAAATTTTTTTCCCAATTTTCTACTTTCCTTCTAATCTTGGTTGCATTGGCTTTGTTGGTTCAAAATCTTTTCACTTTAATGTAATTGAAATTATCTATTTTGCATTTTGTAATGTTCTCTATCTCCTGTTTGTTCATGAATTCTTCTGTTTTCCCAAAATCTGATATGTAAACCACTCCTTGCTCTCCCAGTTTGCTTGCAGTATCAGCCTTTATATCTAAATCATGAACAAATTTTGACTTTATTTTGGTATATGGGGTGAGATTTTGATCTATGCCTAGTTTCTGCCATACTCTTTTTCAGTTTTCCCAGTAGTTTTTGTCACATAGTGAGTTCTTATTGCAGAAGTTGTGGTTGTTGGGTTTATCAAATAGTAGATTATTATAGTCATTGATTATTGTGTCTTCCATAGCTAACCTATTCCACTGATCCACCACTCTATTTCTTAGCCAATACCAAGTAGTTTTGATGATTGCTGCTTTATAATACAATTTAAGATCTGGAATGGCTAGGCTACCTTCCCCTGCATTTATTTTCATTAGTTCCCTTGATATTCTGGACCTTTTGTTATTCTAAATGAATCTTGTTATTATTTTTTTAACCCTATAAAATAATTTTTGGTAGTTTGATTGGTATGGCACTGAATAAATACATTAGCTTAGGTAGAATTTTCATTCTTATTGTATTAGCTTGGCCTACCCATGAGTAACTGATGTTTTTCCAATTATTTAGACCTGACTTTATTTTTGTGAAAAGTGTTTTGTAATTGTGTTCATATAGCTCCTGGGTTTGTTTAAAGTTATTTTAAATGTGAATTTTCTTACTATCTCTTTTTACATCATTTTGTTGGTGATATATAGGAATGTTGATCATTTGTGTGAATTTATTGTATATCTTGCTTCTTTGCTATGAATAAACAAGAGATAGAGAGCTGTGTGAGTGTAAAATGGATAAATTTGATTATGTTAAATTTTTAAAAAAAGGTTTTGTACAAATAAAGTAAATGTAGTCAAGGTGAGAAGGAAAGTAGAAAATGGAGGAAAATGTTACAGTTTATCAGATAAAGGTCTTACATCTCAAAAATATAAAGAATTTTTGTGAACTCTATTAGAATACAAGTCATAAATGTTAGAGGGGATGTGGAAAAATGAGATAGCAAAGCACTGTTGGTGGAGTTGTGAATTGATTCAACATTTTTGCAGAGCAATTTGGAACTGTACCCAAAGGGCTATAATACCATGCAAATCCCTTGTCCTAATGTTACCATTACTAGGTCTGTATCCCCAGAGAGATAAAAAAAAATAATAATAAAATGGAATGACATGTATGTACAAAAATATTGATAGCAGCTCTTTTCTGGGGGCAAAAAATAGTGAATTGAGATGATTCCCATAAATTGGGGAATGACTGAACAAATTGTGCTATGTGATTATAATGGAATACTATTATGCTATAAGAAATGATGAACAGGATGCTCTCAAAAGAAACTGACTTACATGAGCTGATTGAAAGTGCAATGTACTGTGTACAAAAATGATTTCACTATTATGAAGAATACAATGATCCAAAACAACTCTGAAGAATTTATGATGAAAAATGCTATCCATCTCCAGAGGGAAAAAAAAAACAGACACACA
Organism: Vombatus ursinus; assembly: GCF_900497805.2. Taxonomy (NCBI): domain Eukaryota; kingdom Metazoa; phylum Chordata; class Mammalia; order Diprotodontia; family Vombatidae; genus Vombatus; species Vombatus ursinus. Next base: position 8,251,068 of record NW_020954583.1, read on the forward strand.
CACACACACATATGTATATATATGTATGTATATACATATGTATATATATATATTTATGTATTTACTTTCATTTTCTTTAGGGTTTTTTGGGGTCTGTTTTCTTTCACAACATGGAAATGTTTTCCATGACTGCACATGTATAACATAAATCAAATTGCTTGTCTTCTCAATTAAAGGGGGTGGGTGTGGGATGGAGTAAGAGAGGGAGAGAATTTGGAACTCCAATTTTTAAAAATGAATTTTAAAAATTGTTTTTACATGTAACTGGGGAAAATAAAATACTAAATAAATTTTTAAAAATAAAGATAGCATGTTTAAAAGGAAAAAAAAGAATATGAGTCATTCCCCAATTGATAAATGGTCAAAGGAACAGGAAGTTTCCAATGAAGAAATCAAAACAATTCATAGTCATGTGAAAAAATGTTTTAAATCATTATTGACTACAAAAATGCAAATTAAAACCACCTTGAGTTATCATTTTATCCCATGGCTAAAGTGATCAAAGGGGAAAGTTACAAATGTTGCTTGGGAGATGCAATAATTGAGACACTAATTGACTGTTGGTGGAACTGTGAACAGATCCAACCATTTTCTAGGGCAATCCTGAATTATGCCCAAAACTATGTCCTTTGATGGAGGAATGACACTATTAAATTTGCTTCCCAAGGTATAAAAAACACCTATGTATTCTAAAATATTTATGGCAATTCTTTTTGTGGTGGTGAGGAACTGGAAATTGTGGGGATGCCAGTAAATTGGGTAATAGCTAAAGCAGTTGTAGTGTATAATCATGATGGAATACTACTGTGCTATAAGAAATAATTAGCTCCATGTCCTTAGATAAACATGTATAGATTTGCATAAAATAATAAAGAGAAAAATGAACAAAATCAAAAGAATATTGTATGTAGTAATAACAATATTGTTTGAAGAACAACTTTGAGTGAGTAAGTCATTCTGTCTATTATAAATACCCAAATTAGCTATGAAGGACCAATGAAGGTTGATACTATATGCATCTAATGAAAGAATTGATAAATAAGAGAAAGTATTAAATGATTTTATATATACATATTTGTGTCTAATGGTAGCTTTCTCTAAGGTGGGGTGAGGGAAGAAAACAAAGAAAAAATGTAAATGACAACTTTATTATATATTTTAAGGTATAGTAAGTTGTACATAATAGATTTATAGTTCTATGTGCAATCATCTTTTTTCCCATTCTTCTGTGTTAAGGAAATGCTTGTTTTATTTTTTAACTTCAGAGTAAAATAAATAAAATTTTAAAAAAAGTAACCAAAAAACAACATACTTACCCATAGTCTGTTCTTAGCTAGATAAAATAGAGTAATATGGGAGCAGATAAATTCCCATGTTGCCGAACCAAGTCTTTAAGTCGTACCTCTTCATCATATCCTATAGCTAACATGTGTGGAGGAAGAACTGAAGGAATATGACAACCTAAAGCCAGTTGTCCATTTTCAATAGTAGCTTCTGTTAATTATGAAGTGTGAGGGAGGAGAGAATAAGTGGAGGCAAAAGAGCAAATGGCTTTTTCTTTTTTTCTTTCTTTTTTTGAAGCTACAGTATAAAAGTTCTCACTTAATGGTAAACATTCTATGTCCTATATAAATGGTAACAAAATAATGGGGCACTAAATGACATAGATGTTTTTGGAGAACCCTTTTTTTCTAGGAATTGGCCTAAATGTGGGAAGAAAAATACAGTTTAATGGGATAGTAGGGTTTACTGAAATTTTTTTGTATGAATAATGTCATATTTACACATCTCTGATAGTTGTTCTGACTAAAACAAATCACCTAAAAGCAACCTAAAGAGTGGAGTCTCTCTTATCTTAGTTTGTTCTTAGAAGGTATGTATACTCCAGGCCTTTCTAGTTAATTAGTATTTCTTAGTATTTATGTCCTACTGGCATAATCTTTGAGAAGCCATAGTATTCTCCAAAATGACAAATACCATCAATGGTTGAGTGGAGAAGTTTCAGGTGACATTTTCCCCTAGGGAAGGCATGAGGAGGAACAAAGATTCAAGGTCTTTTACAATTTAAGCAAAAATTTTTTCATGGTAAAGAAAGTCATAACTTTTTTTTTCATTTTTGGTAGAGAAGGTATTATTATAATGAAATCAGAGGGATTTTCCAGTTGGGGTCATATTAGTATTCATTACTTTATAGTCATATTTTACATTGTGATTGATTATCTTTTTTTGGAAGATGGGTGTTAGATTTATCAGATTCCATTTCATTTTTACAATGGTGCTTCATAAGTCAATGTTATGGAATATACTAAGAGTTATCAAAAGGAGAAAAAAAAGCCTAATACTTACCATGTTTGGATTTGTATATATAGAGATAAAGAGTACACAGTTTCAAGAGCTGAGCTGTAAGAGAAGTGAGCATTGGTGACCTGGACACTTCTTCAGATGGAGTTTCAGATCAAGAACTCACAATGAGAAAAGAGGTACACAGTACTGGAAAAATCTTTTTTTTCTTTTTTTTGAAAAATCTTTATGATGAATAGGTAACCACAGGGGGAGGGGGAAAATTCTGGAGAATCATGAGTGAATCTGGGAGAGGAGATTCATATGCTATCAACTGTGGATTTAGGCATAAGGAAGAAATAGAGAAGAGAACAGACATTTATTAAGTACTTACCATGTACCAAGCATTGTTTAAATGCTTTACAAATTTTATCTCATTTGATCTTTTCACCAACCCTGTGAACTAGGTGCCACTATTAATCTCATTTTGTAGTTGGGGCAACTGTGGTAGACAAACGTTGTGACTTGGCCTTTGTGTGTGTGAGGCCAAATTTGAACTTATCCAAGGCTTCATACACTGCTCCATATATCTTCCTCTAAAGGAGAAGCCTGTCCTCTAAAAGGAGGAATTATGCTCAATTTTCTCATATTCTTGGCACTCTGATGCTTTAGAGTAAAATGTTCAAGGTTTTGGGAAGCTAGGTGATGCAGTGGATAGAGCACTGGTCCTGGAGTCAGGAGGATCTCAATTCAAATCTGGCCTCAGAGCAAACACTTGACACTTACTGTCTGCGTGACCCTGGGCAAGTCACTTAACCCCATTGCCTAGTCAAAAAAAATTTAGCTTTTACTCATGTCTACCCCTAAAGGAGAGAGTATAAAGATACTCAAAGTAGAATATGAATCCCATATGGGGAAGATTTTTATTTCTTATACACAAATGAAATGCTAAACACAAAGTGTGCACAAACATGCATTAACTTAAAATTGGATTCAAGACTTAGAACTTTCAGATCTGTTAAGCCTAGAAACTCACCTCTAAACATGGACAGAAAGGAAGCCCAAAGCATAAAGGCAGCCAGAGAACCAGACTCAAGATCACCTAGCTCTATCTGCTTGTGTTAGTTGCCGTGTTATCATATCACATAAGGAGGGAAAAGGACATGCCCACCTTATTGAAAGACTAGTGAAAAAGAGCTAATTAGAAGAGCTTCTTAGAAGAAGAGAAGAGCCATAGGTGGATTAATTATTTTTGAAAAGGTCCACTAAATCATTGGTTATTCTTGCTCAGTGGCTAATAAGGAGATTAATTTATCATATCCAAAGTGTCCTTCACTGCTGGTCACTGGAAACAGTTGGGACTTCATCATCCCCAAAGTTTTCAAACACTAAACTAGCATGGAAGCAAGCAAGGAAACTCTATGTAGCTCCCAGTAATAGTATGGAATATTTTTATTTCATCCATTTATGTTTATATCATTGAACTTTGTGTATCTTTTCTTGTTTGTTTGAGGATGAATCACCCTATCTCACCTAGGCTGGAAGTTTAGTAGCCATTCACATGTTCAATTCCACCACTAGTTGGCACTTAAGCTGTAATCTGCTCTGTCTCTGAAATGGTCCAGTTCGTGTCCCTTTAGGAGTGTTTGTCCACTCATGCAGGATCTGGCCATATTGGTGCAGGATTTAGTGCAAACACTAATAATCTATTTTATACTCTCCCCTCCACAGTCCTTAGGTTCTAATCAAGCTGATTACATGCCTTTCTTCAAACTCTATAACAATATTCTTTCTGCATTGAATGCCCTTCCATTCTCTGATTATCAAAACTATCAATTCTTAGAGGCTTTGTTCAAATAACACTTCTCATTTAAACTTCTTCAATAATGCTTATCACAACCTGTTTTGGATTATAGTTTTTTTAACTCGTTTTGCTTCCTCTACTGGATTATGAGGGAAAAGGAGGGACCATGTCAGCAGTCAGCATGGTGTGTTTTGCAAGCATTCAATAATTACCTAATTAAATCAAATTGAATCTCTACAGGTGTTAAATGATTACGCAAAGAAGTAATGTGATGTTTAAGCATAGGCAGCCAGGTCATGTACAAAATGAAAAGTGTTCACAAAATGTGACAAAAAGATGTTTAATCATGGAGACACCAAAATTTGTTTCATCCTCAAAGATCCATGCTATAATTGTTTAACTGTGACATTGCAGGATCTAGGGATTTATCAACTGTGAAAGCAATTCTTTGAGATTACTGGCTAACACTGTGGTTTATCTATTTTCACATCACCAGCTCTACATCAAGAAACTGACATTTTTTTATTTAATGCATATTATTTAAATGGAAACAGTAAAAGAAAGCTGTTTTTGAAATACTGAGCATGTATTATCACCTTGGCTCTATTACTCATAACCATATGGCAGTATTTTGGCATTTCTCTTCTAGAAATAGTTGCCTAGAGTTAAGTAATGCATTAAAATTTATTGAAATGCTATAGACTAATCTTACTTTTCACTTATGGCATTCCTCAATACACTAATAGCTGAATCCAACATAAACTTCATAATGAAGTCATGGGGAGTATAATGTGATTATCTTTGCATTATCAAATTCATAGAATTGCTGATTTAAGATTAAAGGATAACTTAAAGACCACCTAGTCTATCCTTCTTGTTTTTAGAAACTGAAACAGAAAATCTTCACTACATCTGCTTAGCCCTGGACGGGGCAAGGTAGTAGCGGGAAGAGAGAGAGAAACACTATTTAGATCCTTCTTAGAGAAGACTCTTTAATCTAAATGCTTTACGCTCCCAATACTTGATATACTCCTAACCCGTGCACATAGTAGGTTGAAAGTATTATAAGAGAACAATTTAATGTTTGTTATATTTTAAATGTAATTCCATTCTATTATAAATACAGAAATTAAATTACGTGTTATGCTTGCCACATCAGCAGCATTAATTTGTTTCTGATGAATTCTGTGATCTAACCATGCAGCAAGATACATCTTTATTACTGAGTTTCACTGACGTATTTGGTATTAAAAGAAAAAAATAAAACAAAAGAAAGTATTTCATATGTAACTATGGTATATGAATATATTTATTTATATTTCAAAAACTATAACATTCACATTTTACATATAGCCAACTTATTTTTGTTCTTTGCCTCATAGAAACCCTCACAGAGTACAATGATTCTGAAAAAAGATGGATTTGGCTCACTTTCTGCCTGCTTCAAGATCTGTTCATAAACATTCAGAAATCCATGTTGGTTATCTTAAGTAAAAATAAATCATTGGATAAAATGCAAATAACCATTTAAAATCAGGGCTGGTTTTTAATCTGCTGTCTAAAGAGATGATCAATAGCCTAATATATTTTCATGCACACGGGAAGTAGGAAAAGGTGCTTTCTTCATATTTAGTGCAAGTGCACAATGTGGTGTGTTCATTTAGCACCTGCTGTGTTGCCACATGCCAATGCAAGTTGCTCTCATCCCCCTTCATTTGTGCAAACATCAAACAGAAAGGACATTGACAAGGATGTTTATAACTGAAGGAAACAATTTTCTTTACTGTTTAAATAGTCATTTTAGCTCCTTCAAAATCTTAGCAAGTCTACAAAAATCAAAAAAACTACCACACATTCAATGAAGCAGACATTACTTTCAGTGATCCACAGGGAACTCACTTTTTTTAAATTAATTTATATTGATTTATCAACAATCACTTCCATAAGCTTTTGAGTTTTAAATTTTTATCCCCTTCCCTCCCCAAGTGTATTATTCTTATGATAATTTGCTGTAATCTATTTGCTAATATTTCATTTAAAAGTTTTGCATCTGTATTCATTAGGGAAATTGGTTCATAATTTTTTTTCCCTCTGTTTTGACTATTCCTGGTTTAGGTATCAGCACCATATTTGTATTATAAAAAGAACTTGGTAAGACTCCTTTTTTGCCTATTTTCCCAAATAGTCTATATAGTATCAGAATTAATTGTGCTTTAAATGTTTGATAGAATTTCCTTGTAAATCCATTTGGCCCTATTTTTCCTAGGGATTTCATAAATGACTTATTAAATTTGTTTTTCTGAGATGGGGTTATTTAAGTATTTTACTTCCTCTTCTATTATTCTGGGAAATTTATATCTTTGTAAATATTCATCCATTTCACTAAGATTATCAAATTTATGGGCATAAAGTAGGGCAAAATAATTCCTAATTATTGTTTTAATTTTCTTTTCATTGGTGGTGGATTCACCCTTTTCAATTTAGATATTGGTAATTTGGTTTTCTTCCTTTTTTTTAAATTAAATTAACCAAAGGTTTATCTATTTTATTTTTTTTTTCATAAAACCAGCTCTTAGTTTTATTTATTAGTTCAGTAGTTTTCTTAATTTCAATTTTATAAATTTCTCCTTTGCTTTTCAGTATTTCTAATTTGGTGTTTAAATGAGGATTTTTTATTTGTTCTCTTTCTACTTTTTTAATGATATTTCCAAATCATTTATCTCCTCTTTCCCTATTTTATTCATGTGAGCATTTAGAGATATAAAAATTTTCCTAAGAACTGCTTTCACTACATCCCATAAGTTTTGGTATGTTGTCTCATTATTGTCATTCTCTTGAATGAAGTTATTCATTGTTTCTATGATTTGTTGTTTGACCCATTCATTTTTTTTAGGATTAGATTATTTAGTTTCCAATTATTTTTTAGACTATCATGCCAAGGCCCTTTATTTCATATAACTTTTATTGCATCATGATCTGAAAAGGATGCATTTAATATTTCTGCCTTTCTGCATTGGATTGTGAGGTTTTTATGCCCTAGTACATTGTCACTTTTTGAGTATGTTCCATGTATTGCCTAGAAAAAAAAGTATATTTCTTTCTACCTCCATTTAGTTTTCTCCAGGGGTCTACTATACCCAACTATTTTAAAATTCCAGTCACCTCTTTAATTTCTTTCTTGCTTATTTTGTGGTTAGGTTTATCTAGTTCAGAGAGGGGGAGTTTGATGTCCCCCACTAGTATTGTTTTGCTGTCTAATTCTTCCTATAAGTCCCTGAACTTCTCCACTAATTTGGATGCTATACCATTTGGTGCATATATGTTTAGTAATGACATTACTTCATTGTCTATGGTGCCTTTTAGCAGGGAGTAGTTTCCTTCATTATCTCTTATAAGATCTATTTTTGCTTTTTCTTTGTCTGAGATCAGGATTGCTACCCCTCCTTTTTTTTTACTTCAGCTGAAGCATAATATATTGTTCTCATCACCTTTCATTGCATGCAAACATCAGACAGAAGGGACAAGGATGTTTGTAACTGAAGGAAACAATTTTCTTTACTGTTTAAATAGTCATTTTAGCTCCTTCAAAATCTTAGCAAATCTACAAAAATCAATAAAACTACCACACATTCAATGAAGCAGACATTACTTTCAGTGATCCACAGGGAACTCACTTTTTTTTACCTTTTTACCTTTACTCTGTGTGTCCCTCTGTTTCAAATGTGTCTCCTATAAGCCAAATATTGAAGGATTATGGTTTTTAATCCATTCTATCTGCTTCCATTTTATGGGAGAGTTCATCTCATTCATATTCACAGTTATGATTACTATCTGTGTCTTTCTCTCCATCCTAGTTCCCCTTGTTTATGCTTTTCCTTCTCTTTTCTCCCTTTCCCTCTTCACTAGTGTTTTGCTTTTGACCACAGTCTCCCTCAGTCCCACCTCCCTTCTATTAGGCCTCTCCCTTTTCTTCCCCTTTACCATTACTACTTCTTTCCTCCCTTCTATCCCCCCTCCTTTTTCTTTCCCCTTTTCCCTCTTATTGCCTATAAGGCCAGTTAGATTTTTGTACCTAACTGATTATGTCATTTTCTCCTTGAGCCAAATCTGATGAGAGTAAGGTTCAAACAATGTTCATCTCCCTCCCTTCTTTCCCTCTACTGTAATAGGTTTTTGTGTCTTTTCTCATTACCCCTTGTCTGCCTCCTCCTTTCCTGTTCTCCCAGTACATTTTCTTAGTTAGATCAGATCAGTGGACTTACTTAGATCCATTCAACCCACTTGATTAGATTTTTTTTATCATTACATCAAATTCAACTTATACCCAGCCCATCTATGTATACTCCTTTAAAGGGTAGTAATAACAATACAGTTCTCAAGAGTTAGTGTCTCCTGTAGGGTTGTAAACAATTTGCCTCTATTGTTGTTGTTGTTGTTGTTGTTTTGTTGTTGGTGTTGTTGTTTTCTTTCCCATTTACCTTTTTATGTCTCTCTTGAGTCTTGTATTTGAACATCAAATTTTCCATTTATCATCTTTTTATCAGGAAGGTATGGAAGTCCCCTATTTTGTCAAATGTCCATCTCCTCCCCTGAAAGATTATGCCCATTTTCACTGGGCAGTTGATCCTTGGCTGTAATTCAAGCTCCTTTGCCTTAAGGAATATCATTTTCCATGTTCTATGATCTTTTACTATAGAAGCTGCAAGATCCTGTGTATTCCTGCCTATACGACATGATTCCATGATATTTAAATTGTTTCTTTCTGGTTGCTTGCAGTATTTTCTCTTTGACCTGGTAATTTTAGAATTTGGCTACTATATTCCTTGGCATTTTCAATTTGGGATCTCTTTCAGGAGGTGAGCTGTGGATTCTTTCAATGGCTATTTTGCCCTCTGGTTCTAGGACCTCAGGGCAGTTTTCCTTTATGATTTCCTGAAAGATGCTGTCCAGGCTCTTGTTTTCCTTATGGTTTTCAGGTAGACCAATAATTTTTAAATTGTCTCTCCTGGATTGATTTTCCAGGTCAGTTGTTTTACCAATGAGGTATTTTATGTTTTCATCTATTTTCTTTACATTTTTTTGTTTCTATTTGACTGATTCTTGCTTTCTCATTGAGTCATTAGCTTCCATTTGCCCAATTCTAATTTATAATAAGTTGTTTTCTTCTATTAGATTTTGTACCTCCTTCCCCATTTGGCCAATTCTGCTTTTTAAGGAGAGGTTTTTTCAGTGTACTTTTTTTCCCCAGTTGGCCAATTGCATTTTTTAAGGACTTGTTTTCTACAATTAATTTTTGTCCTTCCTTTTCCAAACAATTGACTCTTTCTTGCTTTCTGCTAGCTTGCTGGGACACCTTCCATTCCATACTGCTCCTCTTCCCCCAGGGCAAGAGAGGACTTCCTGTCAATCCCTCAAGCTACCTGGGCTACTGGACTACTGCACCCCATCTTTCTGCTGGTTCAGCTGTTCCAGGGGTTTTTCTGGGGTGATATTTTCTGGGCATTCAGAGGTTAATAAGTGATGATGAGAGCAACTTACTTCTTACTCCACAATCTTGGCTCCAGGGGGTTCCACTTCATAGAACCTCCCTTTTGTCTGACATTTTGCACAACTTTCTGTGTCACATCACTTAACATTTGTTTACATATTTAACTCACTGATTTCTAATGAACTTTTGATATTATTATATCAGTATTAATTTTGTTTCCATGAGTAAGTTCTTTGAAGTCAAGGACTTTAATCAAGGATACAAGAGGTCTCACTATAACTGGAAAGGTATGATTAACTTGTAAATTTTAAGAGGTATATGTAAAATTGGAGCACAGGAATTTAAGGTATTTACCTTACTGAAGAGAATTTAATAATTATCTCCAAATAGTTGAGGGACCATCATGCAGAAGAAACAAACTCATTCTTTGTTGCTCCAGATGGTAGAGTTACAATCTATAGGTGGAAGTTAGAGAGAGAAAGGTTTTGCTCAATATAAGGGAGAAATTTCTAATGAGGTGAGTTGACAAAATGTTTCATAACAATAAACATTTCATCACTTGAACTACTGAAATACAGACCAGTTATAAAAGAAGATCAATGAATTAGTCATATCACTAAGAAAGAAGAGCTGGACCTCAAAGGCTCCTACTATGATCTTTTATACTATAACTGTCTCATAGTTTTGTTTTGTTTTTTTTTCTTTATAGTCAGAAAATGAGTTAATAAATATTTATTAAATACCTACTATGTACCAGCCAATATGTTAACTTCTGGAAAAATTAAGAAAGGAAGGAAGCTGAGAGTTCCGCTTCTGGAAGAAAAGATGGTGGAGTAAAAAGATAGTTGCTCTCACCCTCGCGTGTCAACCTCTGAAAGCCTAGAAAATATCACCTTAGGAAAAACCATGGAACAGCTGAACCAAAAGAAAGACAGGAAGCAGCAGTCCAGTAACCCAAATATCTTGAAGGATTAATGGGAAAGAACCCCCTTGCCCTGGGGGAAAGGGAGCAATATGGAACAAGAGGTGTCCCAGCAAGCTAGCAGAAAGCCCCACTTTAGCATACCAGGAGGAGTTCCTGAAACCCAGGTTGTGGAGCAGGCAAACACCAATATCTGGACCTCTGAGTGCCTCAGTGAGGGCTGGGAAACTGGTGGAAACCAGCTCAGAAAACCACTAGGTATCTCAGCATTTTACAGCAGTCTCCCAGTGCCTCAGTGAAGCACTCCAAGGGGCACCAGGTGGATAAACACCTTGCAACATCCATCTGAAAGGAGTTGAAGAAAACAAAAGGAAAGGAAAAGCAGGCAAAATTCAGGAGCCACACTACCCAATCCTAACCCGAGAGTTCCAGTGTTGCTGATCCCAGCCCAACACCAGGTAAGCTGCCAGAACTTTACAGCCTCCAACTGCCAACATCAGGGGACCCAACACACAAAGACAGTGACCAGGCCCAAACACAAGAAGAACTGGGTCAGTGCCCTCTGCTCCCCAGCAGGAGAGCTCAATCTCTTTAAAGTCCAGGAAATAAGCAAACACCATGAGTAAAAAGAAATGTACCATAGATTCATATTATGAGAATAGTGAAGATCAAGGCAGAAATTCTGAAGAGGACAACATTGTCAACAAACCCACATCTGCAACCTCAAAAGAGAATATGAACTGGTCTGAAGCCTAAAAAGCCTTCTTAGAAGAGTTCAAGAAGGATTTTAAAAGTCAAATGAGAGAGACAGAAGAAAACAAGTCCCTAAAAAATATAATTGGCCAACTGAAAAGAAAAGTACACTGAAGAAAACAAGTCTCTAAAAAATACAATTGGGCAACTGGAAAAAAGTACACTGAAGAAAACAAGGCCCTACAAAATAAAATTGGCCAAATGGGGAAGGAGGTACAAAATCTAATAGAAGAAAACAATTTATTATAAATTAGAATTGAGCAAATTGAAGCTAATGACTCTATGAGAGAGCAAGAATCAGTCAAGTAGAAACAAAAAAAATGAAAAAATAGATGAAAACATAAAATACCTCATTGGTAAAACAACTGACCTGGAAAATCAATCCAGGAGAGACAATTTAAAAATTACTGGTCTACCTGAAAACCATGAGGAAAACAAAAGCGGGAACAGCATCTTTCAGGAAATCATCAAGAAAAATTGCCGTGAGGTCTTAGAACCAGAGGGTAAAATAGCCATAGAAAGAATCCACAGATCACCTCCTGAAAGAGATCCCAAATTGAAAATGCCAAGGAATATAGTAGCCAAATTCCAAAATTACCAGGTCAAAGAGAAAATACTGCAAGCAACCAGAAAGAAACAATTTAAATATCATAGAACCACAGTCAAGTTTACACAGGACCTTGCAGCTTCTACTTTAAAAGACTGTAGGTAATGGAACATGATATTCTATAAGGCAAAGGAGCTTGGAGTATAACCAAGGATCAACTGCCCAGTGAAAATGAGCATGAACTTTTAGGGGAGGACATGGATATTCAACACAATAGGGGATTTTCAAACCTTCCTGATAGAAAGACCAGAACTCAACAAAAAATTTGATCTTCAAATACAAGATTCAATGGAGACATAAAAAGGTAAATGGGACAGAAAGATACAAAATGTTGTTAATAAGGGTGAACTGTTCACATCCCTACAGGGAAGATGACACTTGTAATTCTTGAAAACTGTATTGTTATTACACCATGTTAAAGGAATATACATAAAGGGGGTGGATATAAGTTGACTTTGATGTAATGATAAAAAAAATCTGATCAAGTGGCTTAAACAGATCCAAGTGGATTAATCTGATCTAAGAAAATGTACCAAGAAAGTAGAAGGCAGATAAGGGTAAATTACATTACAGGAAAAGTCACAAAAACCTATTACAGCAGAGGAAAAGAAAGAAGGGCAATGAACATTGTTTGAACCTTACTCTCATCAGATTTGGCTCAAGAAGGTAATAACACAATCAGTTAGGTATAGAAATATATCTTGCCCTATAAGTAATGGGTAGGAAAAGGGGAAAGAAAAGGGAAGGGGGATAGAAGGGAGGGAAGAAGCAGTAAGGGTTAAGGGGAAGAAAAGGGAAGGGACCAAGAGAAGGGAGCAGGGACTAAGGGAGGAGGTGATCCAAAGCAAAACACTAGTGAGTAGGGAAAAGGAGAAAAGAGAAAGAAAAGAATAAATGGGGGGAGGGGAAGAATGGAGAAAAAGACAAAGATACTAATCATAACTGTGAATTTGAATGGGATGAACTCTCCCATAAAATGGAAGTAGATAGCTGAATGGATTGAAAACCATAATCCTACAATATGTTGTTTACAGGAAACACGTTGGAAAAAGAGTGACACATATAGGGTAGAAGTAAAAGGCTGGAGCAGAATATATTATGCTTCAACTGCAATTAAAAAAAAGCAGGGGTAGCAATCCTCATCTCAGACAAAGCAAAAGCAAAAATAGATCTTATCAAAAGAGATAAGGAAGGAAGCTAAATACTGCTAAAAGGCACCATAGACAATGAAGTAATATCATTACTAAACATATGTGAACCAAATGGTATAGCATCCAGATACTTAGAGGAGAAGTTCAAGGAATTACAGGAAGAAATACATGGCAAAACTATACTAGTGGAGGACCTCAACCTCCCCCTCTCTAAACTAGATAAATTTATCCACAAAATAATCAAGAAAGAAGTTAAGGAAGTGAACAGAATATTAGAAAAGTTAAAAAGTTCTGGAGAAAACTGAATGGATATAGAAAAGAATATACTTTTTTCTTGGTGGTACACAGCACATACCCAAAAATTGACCACATATTAAGGCATAAAAACCTCACAGCCCAATGCAGAAAGGTAGAAATATTAAATGCATCCTTTTCAGATCATGATGAAATAAAAATTATATGTATTAAGGGGCCATGGAAAGATAGACTAAAAACTCATTGAAAACTAAATTATCTAATCCTAAAAAATGATTGGGTCAACAACAAATCATAGAAACAATCAATAACTTCATTCAAGAGAATGATAATGAGACAACATACCAAACCTTATAGGATGCAGTGAAATCAGTTCTTAGGGAAAGTTTTATACCTCTAAATGCTTACATAAATAAAACAGAAAAAGAAGAGATGAATTGGGCATGCAACTAAAAAAAAACTAGAAAAAGAACAAATTAAAATCCTCAATTAAACACCAAATGAGAAATATTGAAAACCAAAGGAAAAATTAAGAAAATTGAAATTAAGAAAACTATTGAACTAATAAATAAACTAAGAACTGGTTTTATGAAAAAAATAGATAAACCTTTGGTTAATTTAATTTTAAAAAAAAAGAAAGAAGAAAACCAAATTCCTAGTATCAAGAATGAAAAGGGTGAATCTACCACCATGGAAGAGAATATGAAAACAATATTTATGAACTATTTTGCCCAACTGTATGCCAATAAATTTAACAATCTTAGTGAAATGGATATATATTTAAAAAATATATAAGTTGCCCAGATTAACAGAAGATGAAGCAAAATACTTAAATAACCCCATCTCAGAAAAAGAAATTGAACAAGTCATTGATAAAATCCCTAGGAAAAAACCTCCAGGGTCAGATGGATTTACATGCAAATTCCATCAAACATTTAAAGAACAATTAATTCCAATACTATATAGACTATTTGGGAAAATAGATGAAGGAGTCTTACCAAGTTGATTTTATGATACAAATATGGTGCCAGTACCTGTAAGTAATAGGAGGGAAAAGGGGAAAGCCAAAACAGAAAAAAAAATTATAGGCCCATTTCTCTAATGAATATAGATGCAAAAATTTTAAACAAAATATCAGCAAATAGATTATAGCAACTCATCACAAGAATAATACACTATGACCAGGTAGGATTTATACCATGTTCAATATTAGGAAAATTATCAACATAATTGATCATATCTACAACAAAACTAACAGAAACCACATGACCATCTCAATAGATGCAGAAAAAGCTTTTGACAAAATACAACACCCATTACTATTAAAAACACTAGAGAGGATAGGAATAAATGGAATCTTCCCTAAAATAATAAATAGCATCTACCCAAAACCTTCAGCAAGCATCACAAGTATGGGGACAAGCTAGAAGCATTTCCAATAAGACTGGGGGTGAAACAAGGATGTCCATTTTCAACACTATTGTTTTAGCCTTAGCAATAAGAAAAGAAAAAGAAATTGAAGGTATTAGAATGGACAAAGAAGAAACAAAGCTATCACTCTTTGCAGATGACATGACCATATACCAAGAGAATTCTAGAGAATCAAGTAAAAAACTATTTGAAATAAAAAACAACTAGCAAAGTTGAAGGCTATAAAATAAACCCACATAAATCATATATCATTCTATATATTACCAACAAAGACCAACAGCAAGAGATAGAAAGAGAAATTACACTTAAACTTACTGTAGACATTATAAAATATTTAGGAGTCTACCTCCCGAAACAAACCCTGGAACTATATGAACACAATTACAAAACATTTTTCACACAAATAAAGTCAGATCTAAATAACTGGAAAAACATCATTTACTCATGGGTAGGCCAAGCTACTATAATAAAAATGACAATTCTACCTAAGCTAATTTACTTATTCGATGCCATACCAATCAAACTACCAAAAATTGTTTTATAGAGTTAGAAAAAAATAATAAAAAGATTCATTTGGAAGAACAAAACTTCCAGAATATCAAGGGAACTAATAAAAAGAAATGCAGGGGAAGGTGGCCCAGCCATTCCCAATTTTAAATTGTATTATAAAGCAGCAATCAACAAAACTGCTTGGTACTGGTTAAGAAATAGAGTGGTAGATCAGTGGAATAGGTTAAGTATGCAAGACACAGTAATCAATGACTATAGTAATCTATTATTTGATAAACCCAAAGACCCCAGCTTTTGCAAAAAGAACCCACTTTGACAAACCTGATGGGAAAACTGGAATAAAGAATGGCAGAAATTAGGCATAGATCAAAATCTCACACCATATACCAAAATAAAGTCAAAATGGGTGCATGAGTTAGATATAAAAGCTGATACTCTAAGCAAACTGGGAGAACAAGGAATAGTTTACCTATAGATTTATGGAGAACAGAAGAATTCATGACCAAACAGGAGACAGAGAACACCACAAAAAGCAAAATGGATAACTTTGATTACATTAAATTGAAAAGTTTTTGCACCAACAAAGCCAATGCAACCAAGATGGGGCAAGAATTGGGCAAGAAAATTGGGAAAGAATTTTTACAACCAATGTCTCTCATAAGGGCTTCATTTCTAAAATATATAGAGAATTAAGTCAAAAGAATACAAGTCATTCCCCAGTTGATAAATGGTCAAAGGATATGAACAAGCAGTTTTCAGATGAAGAAATTAAAGCAACCTATAGTCATATGAAAAAATGCTCCAAATCACTATTGATTAGAGAAATGCAAATGAAAACAACTCTGAGGTACCACATCACTCCTATCAGAATGGTCAACATGACAAAACAGGAAGATGATAAGTGTTGGAGAAGATGTAGGAAAATTGGAACACTAATGCATTGTTTGTAGAGCTGTGAAATGATCCAAACATTTTGGAGAGCAATTTGGAACTATGCTCAAAGGGCTATAAAAATGTGCATACCCTTTCACCCAGCAATAGTACTTCTAGGGCTATATCCCAAAGGGAACATACAAATGGGAAAAGGACCCACGCGTACAAAAATATTTATTATAGCTCTTTTTGTGGTGGCAAAGAATTGGAAATTAAAAGGATGCCCATCAATTGGAGAATGGCTGAACAAGTTGTGGTATATGAATGTAATGGAATAATATTGTGCTATAAGAAATGATGAACAGGGTGACTTCAGAAAAACCGGGGAAGACTTGTATGGTCTGATGCTTAGTGAAGTGAGCAGAACCAGGAGAACGTTGTACACAATAACAGACATGTTCTATGATAACTAATATTGATAAACTTAACCCTTTCCAGAAATACAAGGATCTAAGACATCTCCAAAGGCCTTGTGATGGAAGATGCTATCCACATCCAAAGAAAAAATTGTGGAGTTTGAATCCAGATCAAAGCATACCATTTGCTATTTTTTTCTGTTGAGTCTTGTTTCTTCTTTCTGGTGGTTCCTCCTATTGGTTCTAGTTCTTACTTACAACATCAGTAACGTGAAAATATGTTTAATAGGAAGGTATTATAGCCTATATTGGATAGTGTGCCGTCTTGGGGAGGGTGGTGTGGAGGAATGGGGAGAAAAATTTTAAACTCAAAAGCACATGGAAGTGATTGTTGATAAATTAAAATAAATTAATTTAAAAAATTAAAAAAAAGAAAAGACAAAAAGAAAGAAAAATGAAGAAAGGCAAAAACATGCTTCCTGACCTTCAGGAGCTTACATTTGAATGAAGAAAACAGGATATGAATGAAAATGTGCATTAATTAGAAGATGATCTGATGCTGTTAGATCCATTTATTGCCTATTTTTTTCATTGCTTCCCTTGAGATTATTGACATTTTATTCTTCCAAATGAATTTTTAAATCCTTTTTCTCATTCTATATTATTACATATACAGTAATCATCTCTGTGGGAGGTATTATTGCATTTATCCTGCATAAATATTATTTCTACTTATAATTATAAGTAGATACTTATGAGTATATATGTATATATATATGTGTGTATATGCATATGTATATGTATGTATGTATATATGTGTATATGTATATATATGTGTGTGCATATATATATATTTGTACAAATTTGTACAAATTTAACATTTCAAGGAATCATGATTTCAATGGTGTTGGCACTTTTTAAAGTAGTGCTGATTGTGACCCCTCTGTTACTCCAACTTCTTAATTAATTTCTGAGGACCAAATGGAGAGGGAAGGCTATTACCTGGTGGAGATGATGAGACTCTTCCAATGTAGTTAGGTAAGGCCTAAGATACTGTGGATGCCAGAAAATAAAATTTGTTGTGTCAATGACTGAAGTCTTTTCATCTTGAAAGAATCTGTTCAAAATTTGAGGATTTCAACAACTAAGACCACTCAAAATAAGTTCAATTAAACCTAGCCAAAGGTATTAAACAATTACTAAGAAGATGGCTAGAAATATTGCACCAATACAGGGGAAAAGAAATACTGCCAGATAATCCTAATTTCTGCATGACAAAGTTACTAGACTGAGAGATTAGTAGTTTTCCTGGATTTTAGCAAGGCACTTGGCAAAGTCTGTCATGCTATACCTATGTTGTCAATAATGGTCAAAAATATTTGTTAAGTTCCTACAATGTGCCAGACACTATACTGAGTGCTAACACAAGAATAACAAATGTCAGCTAGACAATATTAAATCTGAAAGTGCTTGGATGATTAGCTCCAAAGAGTAGTCATTTCTGTTTCAAAATCTACATTAAAAAGTTTCTTTTGAATGTTTCAGAGATCTGTGCTTGATCCTTTTTAATTTCACATTCTCATCAATGTCTAGAAGGAAGGCATAGAGGGTACCATCTGGGGTGCCATATTTTAGGAATATCATTGTTATGGAGAATGTTCAGAGAGAAAAAATAAGCAAGATGATGAAGGGCCTGGAAAAAATATGTAAAGGTCTTGGGGAAAGAATTAAGGATATTTAGCATATAAAGGAGAATTCCTAGGAAGTTCACCATAAGTCTCTATAACCCATATGAATGATTCTGTAATCCTGTGAATGTAAACAGATTGCCCTTGTTCTATTTAGCCCCAAGGGAATTATTAAGAGAAATGAATGAGTAATTACTGGTGTTATTATTAATTACTTTATGTATTATTACTCTTCAAGCAAATTCTGGATCACTACAATAAAAGAAACTTGCTCATGTTCATATTGGCCTAGGTGGTCTATGAAATTCCTTTTTACTCATATTCTGTGGTGGTGTACATTCATAGAGGTAGATAATGCAATGTCAGGGTCAGCTGGCTAGCTGGAATAGACAGGAGAGAGTTATTAAATAAAGCTAACATATTAGATTGAACTAATTGTGGGGGACTTTATCAACTTGAGGAGGTAATATTTATCATAGCATTAATAGGAAACTACTGATTTTTTTTTTTTGAGAAATGGAATGACATGGCCAAACCCTTGGCTTCAGAATGTTGCTTTGAAATTTTTGCATCTTTTTTGTTTGTTTGCTTTTTGAGGCAGAATCTCCCTAGCTCACCTACACTGGAAAATCAGTAGCCATTAACAGGTTCAATGCTACCATTATTTGGCACATGGCTTATAACTTGCTCTTTTTTTCTGAACTGGTGAAGTTCACATCCCCTTAGGAGGGCTTGTTCACCCATCCAGGGGCTGGCTATATTGGTGCAAGATTTAGTGCAGACACCAATAAATCCTACTATAGTTTAGAACTTAAAAGCTTATCTCCATAAATCTTAGCTTTCTTAGGAGCAGGAAATGTTGGGTGCACCATGAAGGCCAGATTAGGAATATTACATTAGTACATCTGTAAGGAATAGCCTGGAGAGAAACAAACAACATAGAGAGCATGCTATTAATGTAGGACATTCAAGAGTTGAGAAGGTCCTGAACTATAGTTGTGACTACTTGACTGGACAAAAGAATACAGATATAAGAGATGTAATAAGATTTTCAACTAATTACGTGAGCAGACATGGAAGAAATGGAGAATCAAAAACTATGAGGTTGAAAATATGGATGAGTGAAAAAAGGATGTCAGAACCATCAAAATAGGACTTTAGTGGAGGGTATACATTGAAATATATTATAAAGAGAATAATTAGTGTTATATAACTGCACTTAGGCTGTGTCACTGGCAACACTTGAAACCCTGAGATTGGGAGATGCAAGTTATCAATTCAGACATAAATATGTCTTTAAAATTCTTAATGTTGACTCCAGGAACAAACAATAGATGTGAATTACATGTTTTTCATAATGGAACTATTAATATATAATGAGAAGGATACTTTGTAAGAGGTAAACATATCCTCAATAATGAAGTTACTCTAAGGAAAAAGATCCAATATATTGAATTTAACAAGCTCACCACACAGATATTCTGCTGTTTATCAAAAGTAAATGTCAAAAACAGAACTCAATGTTTGTTAAATGTGAGACTATGTATTTAAAATTTTATTGGTAGAAGAGGGCAAATATAATCTGACTGTATGCCTGGTCAGATTCCACTATTGATGCTGTACATGATATCATCCCATTTGTCAGAAAAAAAAACTAAAAATAAGTATTCTAAGTGATGGATAGTCTTCAAAATGCATGCAGTCATTAAGGCTATTAAGTCATGAATTTAACATCCTAATGATGTTAGAATACTAAAACTCTATTCCTAATATCACCTATTCCAGATATTTAAATTAAATTCAAGATTTCCACTTTTCATGCTATATACCATAGCAAAATACTTGATTTGACTGCATTCATATAGTAATTCAAACTGGCCTAAGTCCCCACTATTATCCTGAGTTTGTTGCACTTTATTCTAGAGATTCAATATACTTTTTAAAACATTACTTAGTTTTAACTCAAAAATTTCAAGAGAAAAAACAGTTACAGCAGATAGACTACTTTCTACATAGACATTTCAACACTTTCTGCCCCTTACTTGAATAATGAATTATTTTTCATTTATAGGCCAGTCTTAGAACTTTTATTGACAATACATTAACCTTGTCTGTTCTCCTTTTAAGATTTACCTGTATATTCTGTCGATAAGAGTAATGTTTATAGTTATAGAAGGGAAATGAGCCCCTCAAAACATGGAATGTCAATGCCATCACTGAATTTATTTGTTGTTATCTTAAGTTATTCTTTCATTGCAGTTTCTTGGTTATATTGATTGTGACAAATAATTTGTGAGAAGCATGTTGGAAATAACAATTGGTTTTCCTCACAAAAGTTATCATCATTATGTTGTAGGCTCTAAAAAAATGAAGAGGATTCTTTGAAAAGTTATATTGCTTTAATGAGGTTATTTTTGGTCTTACCATTTTAAATCATTGGATTGGGTTGTTTTTACTTTAACCACTTGACACTTTCACCAAGTTTCCCTTGATTAATATTCAAGAGGAGCACTTGTCCATGGTAAATTCAACCTTTATGTGACCATGAAATATCCAATTTAGATGAAGAATATCTACCCAGTAAATTTTATCTCTTCGAAGTTGATCCATACATTGGGTGAGGGAAAAGTTTAAGCCCAGCTTTCTAGGAACTGTAAAGTGGTGGAAATAGCTTTAAGTGAACTGTCATATTCATTCAGAAGGGAGAAGGTAATGTAGGTATAAGAATATTTTAAAGAAAAGAAGCAATTAATTTTAAAACTGATTCTAGAGGAATATAGTATTATTTGAGAAAAAATAACTTCTCCCTCCATTATACATATAAACTAGTATCTTAAATATGATTTGGACATGCTAAAATACCAGGTCACACAACATACATTAACTATCGTTATCATCTTCAGTGATCATGATTGAGTTCTGGCCAACTGCCAGGCTGTTTTGATGAAAGGATTGGTTTTTCGGTGCAAGTTTCTTTGTTCTAGAATTCACTTCCCTCTGGATGTGATAAAGTTCCAGCTATTAAATCTGCCAAACTCTGCATAGGGTTTATCTATTTTCCTGAGGTAATGAGCCAAATATGAGTTTCCCAGTTACTGTTATTTTCTTCCATGCTTTAACATTTCATTTGCTCTCAGGAATTTGGGGAGTAGATTTAATTATTTAAAAGTTTCCATTCATTCAGCTTATATAATTTGCATGTATCATATATGTACCAAGTGTTCTTTTTTCAAATTTTTATTTTGTATTCTTACTTTCCTTAGTATAATAGCTGGAGCTAACTCCTAGCTTTGTCATAAATTTTAAATTATAGAAGTCTTATTGATGTTGGTTTTAAAGAAACTTCTTTTAATTCATTTTAAAATATTTTTGTTTCTGAACCCAAGTTCAGGCACTCATCATCTCTTCCTTATAGTAGTTTTTATAAGTAATCTTTCTGCCTCTATTTTCTTGGGTCTATAATGCATCATTCATGCAGTTAACTAAATTAATGTTCCTAAAAGAAAAGTCTGACTGTAGAATTCCCTTACTTAAAAACATCCAATCATTCTATATTCCCCATAAAACAAAATGTAATGTCTGTTAAAGACATTTAATGTTCACCACAATCTGACTCCAACATACTCTTGATTTTATATCAAAACATTTTTCTTTGTGAACTCTAAAATCTAGTAACACTAATCTTCTTATTCTTTGATATGTCATCTGTAGATTCCAAACCTCTTCTATAACTATACCCCTTTCCTGGAATGTTATACCTCCTTGTTTTCTTGGTTTTCCTGGTACTGTCTCTCTTTTGGACTCCTTTTGCCATTTGGCTTAGACTATTTTTAAGGTGTTATTTCCTTCAGTATTTTTTGGATCTCCTTTAGCAAGCTGTTGACTTTGATGATTTTCTTGCATCACAATCATTTCTCTTCCCAATTTTTCCTCTACTTCTCTTAATTGCTTTTCAAAATTCTTTCTGAGCTCTTCCATGGCCTGAGAACAATTCATATTTTTCTTGGAGGCTTTGGATGTAGGAGCTTTGGCTTTGTTGTCTTCTGATTGTACATTTTGATCTTCTTTGTCATTAAAGTAAGATTATTCTATAGTCTGAGTTTTTTTGCTTCTGTCCACTCATGTTCCTAGTCAATTACTTAACTTTTAACTCTTTTTTAAGGTAGGGCTTTGTTTCCAGTTCAAATGGTGTACTGTCCCAATCTTCAGGAGTTTTATGCAACTGTTTTCAGAGATACTGCTAGAGGCCTGTAAATTTTCTATTCTTCCAAGGTGATATGATCAAAGTAGAGGTGTTTACTCCTTTCCTGGCCTGTACTCGGCCTGTGAGTGACCACAAGCACTCTTATCTGCCTTTTCTGCCTCTGTGAGGAGGATTCCTTTTCCACCTCCACAAGCTTCACCACACCAACACTCCTCCTTGCCCTAGGACCACCACCTAGTACTGTGACCCACATCCAAGCAAGGGCAATGCAAGAGAACCCTGCCTCAGTGTCAGAAAGAGATCCCTGCAATCTGCCTCTGATCAGCCATTGGATCACCCCACCTTGTGTGAGCTGAGAGCTCTAGAAGCAACCACTGACACTGTGGCCATTGCCCTGGGGCTGTGGTAGGGCCAAGACTGGACCATGTTCCTCTCTCACCCAGGTCCTACAGACCTTTACCACTGATCTTCTAGGTTGTCTTTGGCATTTGTGGGTTAAGAAGTCTGGAAACCACCACAACTTCCCATGATTCAGTCCCTTAAGGCCTGTTCAGGTTCGCTCTGGCCCAGTCTTTGCCTGCATGGCCCATGCTGAACTGTGCTCCTCTCTCAGCCTGGCACAATAGACCTTTCCTATCAACCACCCAGGTGGTCTTGGGCTAGAAATTTGTTTCATTTTTGTCTTTTTGTGGGTTCTCCTGCTCTAGAATTTGTTTAGAGACATTTTTACAGGTATTTGGAGGAGTTTGGGGGAGAGTTCAAGCAAGTCACTGCTTTTACTCAACCATCTTGCCTCCACCCCTACCATCTGCAAGGTTTTGATGCTTGTTTTATATTGTTTGTTTGTTTGTTTCCCTTCAGGATTCAAGGGCTATAGTTCATCTAAGCTATCATCTCTTAGTACCTTATTACTTATCCTTTTAGTAGCTTTTAGTCAAGTTCTATAATTTTTAGCATAAAGGTCATTTTTCTTTGCAAAGAAAATCAATTTTTAGGTTTAAACTTGGTGTCCCATTGAGATTGGGTTTTGGGAAGACATACTAGTAGTTGGGATGGTGGGGAGGTTCTATAAGAAGCCTTTACAGTTGGTCTCTAATACAGTTGGTCTTTCTTTCACTCTTTTGCTGGTTGCATTTTAAACTACTATACAATACAAAATATCTGTAACTCCTATTAATTTCCTGGACTCCCTTTTCTTCCACAATGTGGTTTCTTGGGTTTTACCCAGTAGCCCCTTTTTATATCTTTAGATTCTCAGATTGCTCTGATTCATGGTTCTCCACTAATGCTTGAAATACAGTTACCATGGGTTACTACTGAAGTGAAATTTTTAAAAAAACTATTGCATAATACTGCAGGAGCTTTATGGAAAAAAGAACTCACTAGTGTAATGAAGAAAAGAGTTTCAGTATAGTGGGAAATTGGAGGGATGCAAATAACAATAGATTGGTGAATTGGTCTTCAGTTATTTTTCTATAAGAGTTAACTTGTGATGTATTTTATCAATTTTTTTCTTCCTAATATTGCTAATTTAGCTGAATTTAGGGAAGCACTTTACTTATTTATTTCTTTTGGTGAAAAAAAGATCTGGGTGCTAGGTTACTCTTAACTCTACTCTAATTTTAATACTCTCCTCAATTCCCTTACTTTCTTGAATCAAAAAAAAAACCCCAAATAAAGACCTTTATAAGAAAGAAAAAGAAAAGATGTGAGCAAAACCAACTGATATTCTACTTGTATACGTAAGTTTATGCAACATCTCTTGGATGCTTTAAATGAATACCATGGTAGGTAAAATAATAAATTTATTCAATAAACTAAAAGTTTCACCAAAAAATTTACCCCAAACCAAGATTTTGCTTTGAAATATGCTGTGTTAAAATAAGGAAAGAAAGATCCTATTTTACCTCATTTAAGATCCAAAAGTACTGAGAAGATTGAAATATCTATATTAGTCCATTCATTTATAAAATCAGACTATGCACCATCAGGGAATATATAAATACGGATGTATTTCAATGGATATAGACAATGACAGACATGCAGAGGGAAGAAAAATTTAGTTAAACTTTAAGGAATTGTATTTCAGTCTTTACTTGAAAAGATAAATAGTAATATAGCACCTTTTTAAATTTATAGAGAATATCACATTGTCTAATAGTATTAAAAGGAATTCTATTAGATTCTAAACTCAAAATGTGTTGCATTAAAAAATTTTTAAAATCATAAAATTTATGTATATAGAACAGTGACTACACACAACATTTTGCACACAGTAGGTTCTCATAAATACTGAAAAGATGAACAAATGAATATTTAATGAATGAATTTGTCTTAATCATGAGAAAAAGTCATGCAGACTTGATAGTGCTTGTCTAAGAGAAGAAAAGTTTCTTCTAGTAAAAGTTAATTTTGGTAAGAAAAAAATGCTCATCTTCTTTTTATCACCCAGTTTCATCCTATGCACCTCTCTCCCCCAAACACCCTCTGAGAAAAAATATTTAAAGTCTATCATTTGAATTACATACATGTCACCTGTTTCTATTTCCATAAATTAATATTCTTTAAAAGATAAGATACTATACAGCCAATAAAAGTTACTATTTATTTTATGATGGTGCTTGGGTTGTAGGTGTTATCTCATGTAAAGAGTAAGAAAATATTTCAACCTTCAACAATAAAATAAATATCATGAATGTAAGTGTTAACCTGAGTAGAAATCACATTTCATATTGGGTATGTTACATGAGGCAAAATCAATCTGAGTCTTAGTACATGACCCTAATAATAAATGGTTCCTAACCTCCAAGTTATACCCCTATAATTAAAAAAGGAAAATAATACAGATCTTTCTTTAGATTTTATAATGGACCAATAATAGGTTAACATTGCTCTAGAATTAGCCTGTCTTCAGATAAAATTAAAATACAAACAATAAGTAAGTTTGTAGATGGAAGTAATTCTTAGCTCTGAATTTGAGTCCAATTATCTAAAGAAGTGTCACCAATATTTTAAAATATTCTCAAAACAAAATGAATTTTAATTAAAAAAATAATTTTATGACTTGCAAAACTTTTTAAAGACAAGTGTTTAAAGACAATTCTTTAAAGACAAGGCAGCCTAGAGAAAGTCATCATGATACAGTGGGGGGAAAGGTATTGGAGATTAATGAGTTGGGGAGTGGGGAGTGACATGGTAATACCTGCGATTTTTGGAAAATCACTTTGATAGATGAGTTGAGGATGAGTTGACCTGGTACTTAACTCATTGAAGAGGGATAGCCAGGTTTATAGACAAAATCTATCAAGTGGGGAGAGACTTGACATAGCCAATACCCCCAGCAGACTATTGCAATATTTCAGACATGAGGTATTGAGAGCCTGTATCACTGTGGTGGCAAAATCAGAGGGAAAAAAAGAAGAAATATTCAAGAGATGTTACAAAGTTGAAATTGTCAGACCTTGGAAATATATTGGACATGGGGTGGAAGGGATGAAATCTAGTGAAGGTTCAAGGATACCACTTAGGTTGAGAGCCTGAGGTGATATTACCCTCAATAATAGGAAATTTTAGATAGGATGAAAATTTGGAGGGGGGTGGAATAATGAATTCATTTTTAGATAGGCTGAGTTTAAGATGTCTACTTGACAACCAGTTTGAGGTGTTAAAAGGCAGTTGGATATATGAGACATATGACATATGAGATATATGTAAACAGACAGGTTATGGCAGGATATGTAGATTTGAAATTCATCAGCATAGGGGTGATTATAAATACCTGGTACCTGATGAGATCACCAAGGGAAGTAGTATAGAGGGAGAAGAAAAGAGAGCTTAGGATAAGGCCTTATGGGACACCCATGGTTAGCAGGTATGACCTGAATGATGATCCAGCAAAAAGAAATGGCGGAGTGGTCAAATAGGTAGGAGAAGAAGAGGAAAGTGCAGTTTCATGAAGATCTAGAGAGAAGAATATATCAAGGAGAAGAAAATTATCAACAGTGTTAAAAGTTGCAGGGAAGTAAAAAAAGAATGAGGGTTGAGAAAAGGTTATTAGGTCTCTCAATTAAAAGATAATTGGTAACTTTGGAGACAGCTATCTTGTTTGACTGATGAGGCTGAATGTCAGATTGTAATGGATAAAGAAAAAAGTGAGAGGAGAGAAAGTCAACGAACCTATTGTAGACAGTCTTCTTGAAGAGTTTAGCCTAAAATGGCAGAAGAGATTTTGAACAATAGTTTGTGGTTATGGCTCTAGTGAGTGTTTTTCAGGATGGGGGAGACATGTGCATGTTTGTATACAGTAGAGAGGGAGCTAGTATACAATGAAACATTGAAGATAAGGATCATGATGAAAGAGATGGTGATCTATTGTAAGAACCATGATGGAATGGAATAATTTGTAGAGGAGTTTGCAATAGTAAGGAGTAAGGACCCATTTATATGACCCAGTGATGAAGGGGGACATAGTGTTAGAAGTCATCAGAGTACTCGGAGATGAGAATGAGGGGGAAAGAAGGAATGAACTAAATTTTCTTTTGGTAAAGAATGAGGCAAGTTTCTCAGCTGAGAAGTTGAGGGAGGGGGAACCTTGGGAGGTTTGTGGAGGAATGAAAATGCTTGGAAGCATTGCTATGAAGAATGAGAAAATAAAATGATAAAGGAAGTGTAGAAAGATTGCCTAACAGTATGGCTAGCCCAGTTCAGGTTGTTTAACATAAATTTGTGGTAGTCCCAGTCAGAACAGTTGTGTGGTTTTCTTTACTTTACTTCCATAGCATATATGAAGAAGGAAAAATATGTATGATGAGAGTGATCCAAGTCTAAAGCTCAGCAGAGCAAAATTGTTTATATAATGAGTATCAGGGACTTGAGAGCACTATACAATTGAACTGGCTCATTGTCAATCAAAATGGGGAAAATAGGAGAAAGTGACTAGTACAAGGTTGATGGTCTAGGAGAGAGAAGAGGGGTCATGGGATTGGAGGTCATGGTAGGATTTGATAAAAAAAGACAAAGGAAGAAGTAGAAAACCAATATAATATAGTAATATAAGGGTACATGGGAATTCTTGAACATGGAAATGATGCATTAGTGAATGATGGCAGGATCAAAATATGACCATTTTAGTGAATGCCATAAGTTGGGTATAGGAAAAAGGCCAAAGAACTAAATGTTAAAGGAGAGGCAATATATATGTTGATGCCCCCTAGTGTGAGGGCAGGAGTAGTGAAGAGAGAAAAATTATGAACCTGGTACTGAACTCATTGAAGAAAAAAGAGGAATGACCAGTAGGTTTACAGACAAAAGCTATTAAGATTTTGATTAGGTAGTAGATATGGATTTTGTGAACCTCAAAGGAGTACAGGTTACAAGTGATGATGGTAGGGACAGAAACTGCAGCAATAGGGAGCAAGGAGTATTCTAACTCCCTTGCGACAATCAATGAGCTAATACAAATGAGAGAAAATTTGACCAAGATTAGAAAGAGTTGCCAGGGAAGCTATATCATCAGGAGATGGCAGTTTCAGTGCTTGATAAAAGATGGAAAGTGTGGTAGAGTAAAATATTTAGGACAGAGGGAGTTGGTTGCCTATGGAACAAGCTTTCCAGAGGTCATAGTGGAAGACGCAAGTAGCGTCTGGTTAAAAATTTGGAGTGGAAGAACTAAGGGGGAGGAGAATAAGGAATCAGTTAGTAGAAAATGGTTTCAGGGCTTTGGATAATGACCTATATGTCATCAGAATTACTGGGATCTGTAGGGTATGACCAGGTATGGGTTTGGTTATCATTACATAGAAGGTACCACTCATCTTCCCAGAGGAGGATGAACATAAATGCAGCATGGGATGGAAGGCACTAGGTCAGGTATGAGACCCTTATTCATTTCACCTCTCCTCTACAAAGCTACAGACTAGGCAGAAAACAGCATAGCAGGAGATAGCGGATAGCACATATGTAAGTCAGCTTGGCTACTTGCCAGCTTCTCCATGGGAAAATGCACAGCTGGAAATGGAGAGTGCCATCAGTTACCTCTTATAGTTTTTAATATATTAATGTCAACTTATTATGTTCATCAAATTTGTAAATTGCACAGACCTTGCAGATACAACTAATACACTAGATGACAAAAAGATTGTGACAAGTTAAAGCAGTTAGCTGAATTTAATAAGATATTATTCAAAAGGGACAAATGTAAAGTCTCTCACTTGGTATAAAAATCATTTTCACAAGCATAAGATGGGAATGTATGGATAGACAGCAGTTGTTCTGAAAAAGATCTATAAGTTTTGGCGTAATGCAAGGTTATGCGTTAGCAGTGTCATCACTGTGACAGTCAAAAATGAATACAATTTTGGGTATCATTAAGAGGGCTAGAGTATCCAGCAGAAAGGAGTGATGGTCCCATTGTACTTTGCCCTGACTATATCTAGTCTTTACCATTATGTTTCATTCTGGGCACCATGGTTTAAGAATGAAATTAATAAGCTGAAGAATATCCACATCCAGAATGGTGAAGGACCTTCAGGTCATGCTATAAGAAGATTATTTTAATAAACTGGATACAATTATCCTGGAGAAAAGAAGATTTGGGGAGAATAATAGAGCTGTCTTCAAATATTTGAAAGTCTAATGTAGTGTAGACTTTTTCTATTTATTTTCAAAGGGCACAACCAAGACCACAATAAAGAATTTTCAAAGAGAAATTTAGGATTAATATTAAATATAATTTCCTAACAATTAGAACTGTACAAAAATTCTCTTTGTGGGTCCTAAGCAAATTCTGGATAACCATATGTATGGTATTTTGTAGTGGAGATTTATTCTGTGTATGATCTGGAGTCAATGGACCTTGTCAGGTCCCTGACAAATCTAAAATGCTGTGATTCTGTAATGAAATCAGACCCAGAAGATGTCAGAAGCCAGAAGAGAAAGACTTGGAAGGTAGGAAAATGCCAGTTACAATAATCTCTCAACGGGCAGCTAGGTGGCACAGAGGATAGAGCACCAGCCCTGAAGTCAAGAGGACCTGAGTTCAAATCTGACCTCAGACCAAACACCTGCCACTTACTAGCTATGTGACCCTGGGCAAGTCACTTAACCCCAATTGCCTTAAAAACAATCTCTCAAGATCCCCTACAACATAAACCTCACCAAAAAGCAAAAAAAAAGAAAAATGGAAGGAAAGTAGTTGAAAGAGGTATATTAATATTTCTAGAGAAACAATTATATTTTCTCAATATTTTAAATTTCAGGTTAATGCAAAAGATCCATTGGGCAAGAAATCTTATAAGGGATCAAGACATATTGACAAGAGGCTTTTTAGATTTCTTCTTTTATCTTTGGGTGAATGGTAGAAGAATAAAGGTAAAAACATTATACAGCAAGCCATAGAGAAAGGAAGAGGAAATTGCTCAAGCGGGAAGTATTGATCTGAAAGTTATCATCAAGGGCCTTGACAGAAGCAGAAGGGAAATAGAAAGGAGTCTTGCTTTGAACTATGTTGGAGAGTTGATTATCAGGAGATTATATTTTATAAGACAAAGTCACATTTCTTGGTGCTATTTTCTATAATGCAGGAAGTGCTTAGACCCGGGGAGGGGGGGAAGGGAGGAAGAGAAGTGAAGGCTCAAAGAATCTTAACAGAACCTGTAACAGGGACCCATAGCTTCATAGTGAAGATGGCATAACATCAAAAGGAATAAGCTATAGGGAAAAGACAAAGACCAAAATCAGATTAGCGCAAGCAAAGCAAATTACAGAGACTAAGTGTATTTTTAAAAGATGAAGAAATCAGAATGTATTCATGTGCACATATTCAATGTAATTAATTAAAAGTAATTATAATATTAATGGATTATAGTTCCAAATAAAAAAAGAGAATTGAGAAACCAATAAAACAAGAGAACTCAGAACTTTTCTGCATGCAAAAAAACATATTGAAAACATACAAACACGTGCCAAGTGAAAATGAAAGAATTGAACAAAATTGATTATGCTTTAGACAATATAAACAAGAATGTTTGCAATAATAATGTTAGATAAGGAAGCAATAAACTTGAAATCTAGGCAGCATGGACAATGAAAAATTAACAATATTAAATATGTGTGTATGGGAGAGGGCAAATGTAATTGTGACTAAATTCTTAAAAGGAAAATTTACACAAATAACAAAAAGAACAAAAAAAGAGGAGGATATCATATTCTATTCTGAGGCTTGAATAAATCCAAAATAAGATAAAAAGATGAAAAATACAGAATTGAATGAATTATTATAAAATTTAGATTTGAAAGCTAGGTTTGGTAGTGCATGTCCTATAATCCCTGCTACCCAAATTAACAAAACAAGGAATAGATGTCCTAAACAAATAATTCTAAGGAAAAAATTGAGTGAGTAAAGAATGAATCACCATAACTATCTTTGCATGTCCAGTTTTTCAGGCTGGAATACAGCAAGTGGTTTTTTCATTCTTTCATTTATAGAAAATAGGAAAAAGGGAAAGTTGTCAAGAATACAGACAGCATTCAAAACAAAAATGTCAAATTATAAGTGATCTAATGAAACTATTCCTCAAATCATCAATGTAAAAAGAAATTAAAATTAAAACAATTCTGTGGTTTCACATAAGATCATAAAATAAGAAAAGATGGCAAGAATAGAACGTCATTCTTAGAGAAGCTACTTGGTTAGTTTTACTGAATGTTTTTCTTCTTTTCATATTTCTATATTTTTCCTTCTTTTTGCTTTGTTACAATGAATAGCTTACTCAATATAGGAGTTGAGAGAACTATATATTCAACAATAAGGTGATATAAAAATAAAGATAATAATATTTATTTAAAAATGACTAAATGCAAGTGAACACTGAGTAATTAAAATAAATGAACAAACAACAATGATCTCAGATAATAATTAATTTAACATGGATCCAATTGTTTTTAATGAGCATTTATCTTTTCTCTCTTGAGTGTATCAATCTGGGGGGAGGGAGTAGTCATTGTCCCTATAAATGACCACAATATGTAAACAAATGCATCAATAAAACTAAAATAAATGGATTGCATCATAAAAATCTTTAAAGTTCCCTTCTAACTCTAAATCAATGGTCCTATAAGGCTCCATGGAAAAAAAAGTAACATTTAAGGGTTTAAATCATTTGGGAAGATAGAAACAAAATAAGGAAATATCAATGGTGTAAAAATGAAAAGGCTTAAGTAAAGCTCTAAAAATAAAATAACATACTCCAATAATTTTTCTACATGTCTCAAAAGATTTTCCCCTATGGACTTATCATTTCCTGCAAAAGTGTCATTAAAAGCAATATTTAGAGACTAAACCTTAGTGCAAATATAAGTAACTTTGCTGAAAGGCAGTAGCTTTGGTTATTGTTTGTGGACATAATAAAATAGTGTCCTTTTCCCTGTATTTAGCTATTTGAACACTGCTGTTCTAACAAAACTTCCAAGGTGGTAACTTTAGGTCAGTATTCAGTGAGATTTTTTTTTCATGTATTTTCTTTCATCTCTTTGTTTTATGAACACTTCCACATTTGGCTGCCTTCTGCCCTCTGGGAGATCTACCAACCTCAAACTGCTTTCTTAAAGTCTTTTCTGAAGTTATCTAACCCTTCTTTTCTATGAACCATTTCTACTTGATTAATGTGGTCAGTGCTGTGTCTTTGTGTGAGACACTTTGATTCCTCTCCCTGAGACTGTATTCACATTTTTAAGCTTTTTTTTTTCTTTTTGGTTCTCTATTGATTGTCCAGCTAGGTCTTTCCCTCTTTCCTTTTTCATTCCAGGAAACTGAAATTCCACATTTCACACACATTCCTTTTTAGCTTTGAAGAAGGATCTTACTGAATTGGTCATTCTATGGTAGTGGGTCTCAGAGTGAACCACCCTCTTTCTACAGAGTGAAACAAACCTCAAAGGGATCTTAAGAAGTAACCTGATCTTTCTAGGATAGGATAGGAAGGAGAGATTGAAAAATTATCAGGTCTAGACATCTATAGAATGATGTATTGAATTGAATTGATATGTTTTATCTCTCCTATGATACTTATAAACTCCCTGAGGGCAAGAATTTATGCCATTTTTCATTGTCTACTATTAAAATTCTTTCTCTACTTCATACTACCTGTAGGATATTCAGCCAAAAATAAATAAAAACAAAAACAAAAACAAAAAGTTTGGTCCCTCTTGTAAAGGATAACCTTTCAAGAATTGTAGAAAAATAATAATTTTTCTCACAAGTCTCTTCTTCTCTAGTCTAAACCTCCTTGACACTATTATAGAGCATACTCCAATGACAGAGATAATGTTTTATCTGCTTTTAGTGAATAATTCAAACATTTCAAAGCTAATTCAAGCCCACAAAATGAAACAAGATCTAAACTCCAAACAGAGCACAAAGGAAAGTGTTCTGTAAAACAAAACCAAATACCAACAAAAACACAAAAGCTGACAAACTATGACATAAAACAGCATTTGTTCTTCAGAAATAAGTAAACACTTTCAAAGGGACCTGACAACACCAGGATTACCATTAATTTTTGGATCAATAGCTAGAGATTCAGTAAAAAGTCAACCCAAAAAAATCTGAGTGCTAATTGTTGCTATGAAGAAAATGAAATCTTATCATGGGCAAGTAATACAAAGATTGGATTACTGAAGATGATAAAAAGATATTTTTCTTTTACAGATAAAGTTGACTTTATCATTCAGGACTATAACAAAACTGTTTAAAAAAAGAATGCTATATATGACCTATAAGGTATGGGTATTTTTATCAGACTATAAAATATCTAAAATATCTACACTCCAAAAATATATTAAGATAAATTTTACTTCTTTTCCCCATTTATGGAATGATGAACTCTGATATTTTTATACTAAAAAGCAGAACTACTCTGGAATCGCAGAAACACTGAAATGGTAATGAAATACTGCAACAAGATCATGTACTGTGCCATACATCAAGCAAAGTTAATCTATTTATCTAGATTGTCAAAGATCAAACTACTTCAGTGTCCTGAAAAGTCACCTGATTTAAACCCCACTGAAAACTTATTGGATATAATCAAAGCTAGATTTGATAAAAATGAATCATTTATTAAATTCATGATTAATAAGTATATATGTGTATATATCTATATCTATATCTATGTATCTTATGATATCAAAATCAAGCCATATAAAACAAGTGGTTATAGTCCAAAGAGAAAATATTACAAGTTAAAATATATTAGAAATGTAAAAACCTGCAAGGTTTGTTAAGACAATCAATTTAATTATTTTACTTTGTTACAAAAATTGGCACAAGTCTATAGACAGTCTTTAAGATCATTTTCTGGTCCAGTCTTACACTAGCCACAGCCCACTTTACAGAGATGTTATGAGAGGTAGAGGAAATAGTGAATATAAAGGCTTTGTAATAGTGAAGTATAATTTAAATGTGTTAAATTTGAAGCTATTTTATTCTTGGGGGGCACAATCATGTGGAAAGTTCAGTTTACTCATCTATAAAATGGAACTCATTCAGAAAGTAATAAAAGGCTAAGGGGTTAGGGAGAGGGAAGAGGAAGAGAGAGGGATTTTTAGAGGAAACCCTACTCACATCAGATCTAGGTTAAAGAGATAAGCGGGGTATAGAAGGGTGTCTAACAGGAATGAGGTAAAGAGAAAATAACATATATGTTTGGAAGGCTATAAAAGTTTTTGAAAGTCAGATAGAAACAAGAGTAAGGAGGAGAGGATAAGGGGATAGGTTACGTAATAGGAGGGCAAGGTAGCAGGTACAAGTAAAGTAGAGGAGACAGGAGGGATAGGAAATAAGATAAACGTAAAATCAACACAAATATAAAATAAAGGGCAGGAGTAGAATTTATTAGGGAAAAAAAGCAGGCATAATAAACATGATTTCAGACAAAGTTAAAGCTAAAATAGATTTAATTAAAAGATAAAAATAGGGAAACTACACTATATGTCAGTCGTATTAATCAATATTGTTTTAGATTATTTAAAGGAACTAAACAGTATTAGGTTGGAATATTGTTATGGTGTAGGAAATGATAAGTTGGTGGACTTAGAAAAACGTGGAAAGACTAGGACTTATGAAGGAAGATGTTATCCATCCTGAGAGAAACTGAGGGCAAACAAGTATAGTACAGTCTTACATAGATGCATATGAATGTACATGTACATATGAATATGATCACAGATAACTAAGTATATGTATATGTATGCAAGTATCTGTAGATAGATAGATAGATAAATATAGATAAGGATATAGATATAGATGTGTGTTTATGTGTATATGTGTGTATGTCTCTGTGCTTAATTGTAGCCTTCTAGGGGAGGGAGGGAAGTAAGCAGGCAAAAAGAACAAAGTGAAAAGTGCACAGCAGAGAACAAAAGAAAACTTACAAAGAAGCAAAGAAAAGATGGACAGCTCTGAACAGTTTGTAGTATATTTATTATGTAGGGTTTCTTGAAATGAAAATTTATTGCTGTATATTTTGAATCTTCTCTTGTGTTCTGCTGTGCACAAAGCAATACTATTTTTTTTCTTTTCTTATTCCCTATTTAAGTTCTATTATTTAAGTTTGAAATAAATGAATAAAAATGGGACTCATTTGTGTTACATAATTCATAAGGGTATTATGACTAGCACTTGTAAACTCTAAAGTACTATATTCTTTGTAATGAAAAATGAATATGATTACTTAATGACATAAGATCACCAAATCTTATATCTTAATATAATTTTGATAATTAATTAGTTAGCATTTAGGAAGCTCATCAGCAGCTTGGCCTCTGGGTCATGAAGTTTTGGCCAAAGTAATTCTTGAAGATTGAG
Source organism: Vombatus ursinus (assembly GCF_900497805.2). Classification (NCBI taxonomy): domain Eukaryota; kingdom Metazoa; phylum Chordata; class Mammalia; order Diprotodontia; family Vombatidae; genus Vombatus; species Vombatus ursinus. The sequence goes on from NW_020954583.1 coordinate 8,286,312, forward strand.
TTAAAGAGAGATTATGATTTCCATTAGTAAAGAAAACATGTAGATGAACAAAACTATACATCTTTGAGAGACTGAAATACTGAAATAATATCGTTATTGATTTTTAGATTCTTAAAAGAAGTAAATGATAATACTAATTGTAGAGTATTAGTAGAAACTGTGCTAAAAACATCTGTAATTTCAAGGACTGATAGAAAGACTATTCATAGTTACATTTTTTCCTAAAGTTTAATGCATGAATTAAAATCACATTTGAATACTTACATAGCTAAATAAAAAGTAACAGACAACTAATATTACATGGAGTAATCAATCAAAAACTTCTAAAGAGTTTTTTCTTGAATTATTATTATCTTTTCCCCCCACTCAGCCTCTGGAAATGACTTTGGTAGAAATTTGTTCTAGTTTCACTTTCAAAATATTCATATCTCAAACACGATGCATGATATATTAAAAAAACAAACAGATTCCTTCTGATCTACATCAAAATTTTGATAGCAGGCTACAAGGTGAGAAATAGAAAACTATATGAATAGTTCAATCACACTCTGTGTAATAATCTAGATTAAACAGCAGAAAGTGCAGTGGGGTTAGCATGTGACCCTTCTTAGTGCATGCCACCATTCTATGCAATATTCCCAGAGACTGGCTGGTGATGCATCACATCTACTTGTTGCCCATAGTTGGACATAAATGGTGAACAAGAATACAGGAGGATAAAAAAGTCTAAAAAACAGGTCCAATGAAGGCTAGAACAATCATGTATAGCTGAACATTTAGAACCAGAGAATAGTCTATACAGTAGAATCTTGGTTAAAGTATGAAAGAGAAAGCTATATTTTGTTATACCATTTGGAAATGGGAAAGGTGATCAGGGCTCTCACAATCTAAGGGTGTAGATATAAAATGGGAGTGAAATCTGGAGGGGGTTCTTTTCATACCTACTCCTCAGAAATGATAGAGTTCATAAGCCTGAACTGGTTCTTGGGCTCAGAGAGAAACAGAGACATTGACAGAGACAGAGATAGTGAGGGAGAAGGGGGTGGGTTCAGAGTAGGTTGTCCCTTTCATATATCCTCTAAGTTCTGGCTTCAATTCAGACCCGGGAAAGACCTTAAATTAAAAAACACCAATGTTTCCTTCAGCATCCCAAGCCATCTCCTATCATTCTGATGGCTCCAGAGGAGAAAGTGATGTGGATGACTTTGTACAACCTTCTCTCGCTTAAATCCAATTCACTTGCAAGTCATGACATCATCTTCCTCATGCCATCATCCTTTAAGAATGAAGAACAAACAAGACATTGTAAGTAGGGGACCCAAATGGCCAGAACCAGTAGGACAATGTAGCTCTTTCCTTCCTCCCCTCACCTCCCCTCTCTTTACCTCCCCTCACCCTCTGTCTACATAGGGTATCATACCCTTACCTTTGGGTGCTCTGCCCAAAGGAATGTAAATTTTGATTGCTGAAACCTCATAAGATATAAAGTCCATGCCTTAAACCCAAATCACTTTGGCTCTCATTGATTGGCCAGCAATAGATCCCAACCCAAGCCTCATTTGGTCATTGTTTGGGTTCAAACAATTCTGTATATAGTGTATATAGCAATTGCTTTTGTTCTGTCCAGAAACCCTAAGGGTCTTCCCCTCCCAGGTTAATTATTTTTTTTTCTAAGTAAAAGAGAGCATTCTTTTCCTCATTTCTTACCCAGCCTTATCCACTGAATGGATGTTGCCTCAGACAAACTGAGATCTGGGAAAGACCTTAACTTACAAAGTCCAGGGACTCCCACTGCATCTGGGGTCACCTCCAGTTGTCCTGATCTATATCTTGCCACTGAACCCAGATGGTTCTGGAGGACAGAGTGAGCCTGGTGACTTTGCACAGCCCTCCCTCATTTAAATCCAATTCACTTGCAAGTCATGGTATCACCTTCCTGATATCATGATCCTCTTTGAGAATGAAGAAGAAAACAAAAAGTTCTGGCTTAGTCACGAATTAAGCAATCTTTGTCTTCTCTCATCATAAGCCCCTTAGTCATAGATGTCCAGAAGTAGACTCCCTTCAAGATTCCGCTTAGTCAATTAAAATTATTCAGGGAATATCCATGCTTGTTCTCCATGATCCACTAGGAAGATCATATCTGATCATACTTCTTGGCTCTGTTAATCATATTTGTTCTTTTTGTTGCAAAGTATTGATCACCATTGATTCTATAGTTTTGTTTTGTTTTATTTTTTACTTTATGTATTTTATACTTTGGGGGGGATCAAAACCCATGTATACCTGGCCATCTTTTCAGTTCTTATGCATGTCTTCACAAGACTTTCTTATAATGGGTCCACTCACCCAGAAGTCTTCTGAAATTCCTCCTAACATTTTCAAGCTTCCAGTGCAGCACTATGGCTGTATGTCTGTCATGTCTTGTTTATCCCATATGACCAGCTCATCTTTTCTTCCTATCATACAATTCCTATCATACAATGTTCTTTAGTGTTCCTCTGTGTGTGTGTGTGTGTGTGTATACATGTTACAGCCTGTCCATAATTATCATTGGACCTCTCTTGTTCTCTGATAGTCACTTAAAATTCTTCAGAGACTGTTGTATTTCACATGTAGCTGCCATGAAGAATCAACACTGGTAGTGTATTCCTTCTAAAAGGATGTCTTCACTTTCATGAGACATTTAGGATCAATAAAAATGCTTTTCTATTTTTACCAAGGTCTCTTATTCAACACTGTAATCTACTTATTGACTTTCTATACTGTATGTCTCAGATATATTTGCTGATGGACACCCTCCAAAGAATGTCTGGCTAAATGCATGCTGACATCTGGGAAATAGATATTCATTTTCTTGTTCTTCCCTATGTAAGAGTAGACATATAGGTTATTAGTTATTGAATTACTTCCTTGATTTTCATCCTACTCCATTCCCAACTCTCCAGACTTTTCCACCATTCCTCAGCAGCCTCTTCACCCCCAGAAGATTCCTCTTCCCCTGAAGTCTTTTTAGCCTGGAAGATCTTTATGCTTTAGGCACCACTCCTGTGAATTGTGAGTTCCTCCAAGAACCTCCATTTTGATGAAGTGTCCATGCTATCCATCCTCATTTCTTTATTCTTCTCCAGACTCCTCTTCTGATTCTCCATAATTCTCTACCATTTCCCTCTTCTTCCATCATCTCATTTTTCAGCAACATTTTATTTGTTACTCTCTCCTATTACAATGCAAATTCTTTGAGGACAAAATCTATCTTTATCTTTTATTGTATTTGTATTTCTAGCACTTGGCACACAAGAAGTAATGGATAGATAGATAGATAGATAGATAGATAGATAGATAGATAGATGATAGATGAATGTATGATAGATGCATATTTGACTTGGTTTCTTGTTAAATTTTTTGGGGGGAGGTAAAAAAAATCAGAGCTTTTTCTACATCATTGATATCTTTCCTTCCTTCAGATACCTTGCATTTGATCCTTCAATCCCTCACATTGTGTCATTTCCATCATGGATCTTTGATAGGCACATGTGTGCCTATATAGGCATATATGTATGTATGTGTATCGCTGAATGTATATACACACATGAGGTATATGTGTGTGTATTTCTAGATAGAAAACCAGATAGACAGAAACACATGCACATATACATACTTGGTCCAGTGTTACTACTTTTCCTATCTTTCTTTTCCTTAGAATATTTTACCTCCCCTTATGGACATCTGGGATTGTGAGAATGGGATCCAAGTATGGTGATTCCGTTATGCTTGACAGAGAAAACTATTTTTAGAATGATTTTTGAAAATCTTTTTTTTTCATTTTTCTTCTATTTATAGTCAACCTTCCATTTTGAGTCTTGAATACTCTTGGTATACTTTGCTTACTGGAATGTGTTGCTAAGTCTTCTATAAACCTCTATAAATCTACCTCCAGTGTATCTCTCTGCTATGAGTTAATTTTGTTTTGTTTTGTTTTTTCAAACATTTGTTTACTCTCATTTTATTTTAGTATTTCTCAATACTTGGATCCCACTTAAATCCCTTACAATGAGATTCATTTTGTCACAAATGGGAGAGGAGATAGCAAAATCAAACCAAAGGACATATCATCTGCATCAGATATTTGTTAAGTAAGGCAACTCCTGGGCACTTTTGGTCTGTCTGTTACGGTATTTAATTTACATTGGTTAAGATTCTGGATAAAATACTTGAGTTATAATAGGAATTCTTTTGATTTATGAACTGGATTACATTGCCACAGAGGTTCTTTCCAACTCCCTAATTCTGTAGTTCTATTACCAATGTCTTTACCAGTACGGATTGCAATTCATTCACAATCCAGAGTACTATTTGAGGAACGAATGTCTGAAGAAAATTCTAGAAATACAAAGGGGACTACTGTAGAGGTAGAATGTTATCTTGACCTTTTGTACAAAACTGTGTCACATACTACCTCAGCTTTAGGTAGTGATGGTGAGAGAAGCCCAAAGACAGACAAAATGTAGGGACCTCACTCTTTGTAGTGTGTTCTGGACTTCTCATATAAGGTGATCTCTATCTTATCTAGAGGAATTAAAGGGAAGGAGAAAACCATTGGTCTGGTAAGTCTAGCTGATGAAATGATTCACCTTCAGGTACTAATAAGTGTCAGAGATATCTTTTCAAACTCGTATCACCAGAATTTACATTCATTGCTCTAACTTACCATGCTATTTCTCTGTGAGTTGCAACAGTAGGATTAGGGAAAGGTTTTGGTGGCATCTGGATTGGAGAAGCAGACAACTTTCAGAGCATAGGACCATAGGAACATGGACACAGAGTTTCGAGAGACCTTATAGGCCATTTAGTGCGATATTAGCAGTCTGTCAGAGAATCTGTAACATTGCTGCTCTGAAGCATTGTGAATGAGAAGAAAGAGAATCAAGGATCATCAAGGGAAAAAGTATACCATCTACAAACATTACAGAGCAGTATAACATGGGTATGTTCAATGGTAGACCACAAAAAGAGGACCCATCCTAATTGAGATTATGAATAGACACAGGAAATTCATATCATTAGAAACCGTGTGTCAGGAATTAAGTACTGAGGATGCAGAGATAAAAATGAAACAGTTCTTGACCTTAAGAAGCTTATATCACTGCCTAATGATTTTTGTTCTATGATAAAGCTATTTTATTTTTCCCTTTATTTTTAAGTATAAAGATGACTGACTCTTTAGTGAAGAAAATTTTCCTAAATTTCTACGTGGGACCTTGAGCTAAGAGCAATATGACACAAACAAAGCAAAATGTGTCATGAGCATCCCTGAAACAAAGGTTAAATTTAGGGATAAGGTCTAGATTTGTGATTTCATTGACATAGGATCCAGATGAGGAAACTCCTTCTACCAATGTAGGTTGGCACCTTCTCTTCAACTTATGGTCTTAGAACATCATCAAAACACTTGGAAGTAAAAATAACCTGTTCCAAGTTATACAGAGTATGAGTTAGAGGTAGGATTTCAATCCAGGTTTTCCTGTCCTCAGGACAGTTTTTTATCCACTATACCACTTACAGGTTATGTCATGCAAATATAGTTCAATTGATTAATAGTCATTTGTGTCTTGTAATTGCAGTAAGCCTCATTATGTCTAGAGCAGCATAATTACTTTGTATGAAGTATAAGTGAAGGATAATTTATGCTTTTTTAATTGTTTCTCAGGTTTTCAAGGTATTTCTATTATCATACATTTTGTACATTTAAAACGTGTTGTCAATATTTTTATACTCTTTGGACAAATCTACACCACTTGCAATATCAGACATATTCAAAAACATTTTTCTAAAAATAGAAATATTGTGTTTTGTCTATAAATAGCACCCTGTGATATATAATCACACATAGCAAAATTTCATGTGGTTGCAAATTATTCCTCTCTCAAATACTTACTAGCATTTTTTGATCCTGAGCAAATCATTTAATCTGGCTCAGCCTCAGTTAACTCACTTGTAAAATGAAGATGACAATAAGATATATCTCAAGTGATTATAATGTGGGTCAAATAAGATAATGTAGTGGTGTCAAATAAATAGAATTGGTATAAGAGCTGTTTTTCATCTGAAGAGGAAACTTTCTATTTTGAGCTTAAATGAGAAATATGCCATAATTATTAAGACACAAAATATGTATAGCACAATTGAAACATTGTAACAGCTCCAAGTTAGCCTTCCAATCATCAGGGATTAGCCTCTCTACATATTATGGCTAACAATTGAAAGTCCAGCCAAGAAAAAGCACAAGAAAATCAACTTCAACTACAATACATTGGTACTTGTATGAATCATTATACTCAGTGGGAAGTGTGCATGCATGCAACTGAGGGTGACATTTTTGACTAAAAAATCTCGATTTTTTTCTCATCTTTTATCCCATGCAACTTTTATTTATTTATTTTTTTAAGTCACTTAAATTGTTAAAGTTCAAATGATGAGGCAGGAAAATATCCACAGCAACATAAATGGTAAAACAAATCAATTAGTACATAATAAGTTTTTTTTTTTTAGTAAAGTGGAATCCATTTGTTAATTTTTTGGTAATTGTCCTTAAAGGGAACTCAGAAATAAAGGGACTAGATAATATGGGAAGTGAAGAAATTGTTGCTAAGATCTTGACTTAAATTCTGTCTCAAATATTTCATAGATGTGTGACCATTAATAAGTCACTTAAACTCTCTGGGCCTCAGTTTCTTGTTCTGTACAATGAGGGGTTTGAATCCAATGACCTCTAAGGTCCCTTCCAACTCTATACCAATAATTCTTATTTAGGAGACACTACAAACAAGACAACAGTATCATTGCTAGTCTTCAAAGGAGACATGGTACTTAAGTTGGACTTTTCATGGAGGAAAATATTTCAGAGGTGTAGATGTATACTTATGAGTGAATGCATGCAAGATGGATCAGGCAGAACTAGTCAGAAGAAATGATGAGTCTGGCATCATAAAGCTGAGTAATCAGGGGATTAAGGGTAGGGCAGGTAGTTTTGAATACAATTGTGGAATCTGTTTCTTAAGGCAAAGGCAAAGGAGTTGTTTTTGTTTGTTTCTGTTTTATTTTAATGTACATGACATATAGGAAGAAGCATACATATTTTCATATACAAAGGGCATAAAGAGAGGATTGTATGTGACATGGTGAATCTGCTACTTGTAATTTAATTTTTAAGGTAAATATTAAAGTTTATAGTACCAATACTGCCTGGCTTCTCTGTTTCTTCTGTTACCTTTTTTGCTCTCCTCTATTTTTAAAAGTTTCATTTGGGATCTTTTTTTTTCAACATCACTATCACTCTCAGTATCTTCCACAACTCATTTCCCCTCAAAATAAGTCTTTCCCTAAAGCAAATATAGTGCAAAAATCCAAATTCACACATATATTAAATTTATATTTCATTCTTCATCTATAGTCCATAACCCTCTGTCACAATTTAGGAATCATGTAATCATGTTTCATTATCAATATTTTAATGTTTGATTCATTATTTAATTGATCATTTAAAATTCTTTAATCTTTTCAAGTTGTTTTCCCTTAACATTGTTGATGTTGATTATAAATTGTTCTGCTGGTTTTATTGACTTCACTCTACATCAATACATATAAGTTTTCCCAGGTTTCTTGGAATCTGTCCCTTTTATCCTTCCTTATGACACAATGCATTTGTAGAAAAATAACTTGTTCCACCATTACGTAGTTGACAGGCTCTCACTTTGTTTGAAATATTTGGCTAGAATAAAAGTGCTGATATAAATATTTTTTAATAAAAATGTATTTTCCTTTTGTCTTTATTTCTTTGGAATATAGGACTTATAGTGGTATTGCTCAGTCAAAGGAGTAACTGTTAGGGGAACCTTCCAGATGACTTTCCAAAATAACTAAATAACTTTCACAGTTCAACCAATAGAGCAGTGCATTTGTTTGTCTTTCTTCCCACAGCCCTTCCAACAACTGTCATGTTGCTTTTGGGGGATACTTTATACCAGAATTTTACCAGAGAAATTTGTTTCAAAAATCTTTCTTTAACAATAAACTGTTTCTGTTCAAATTCTACCTGAACTAATTTCGATTGTGCAATAACTTTTCAATTTTATCTAAGCAAAACTATTTATCTTTTTAAAAACTCTACCCTTTGTTTCATCAAGAATTCTCCTATTTTAATTGATGAAAGTTTTCTCCTTCCTTTGGATAATTTGGTTATGATATTATCTTTTTTATATAGGTCATTTATTCAATCAGAGCTTACTTTGTTATGTGATGAGAAATGTAGTTCTTATCCTTTCTGCCATATTGTTTTCCAATTTTCCCAGCAGTTTTTTTTAGTCAAATAGTGAGTCTTTTCTTGAGCAGTAAATATTCTTGGATTAATCAAATATTGTTACTACTCTCAAATACTACTAGGTCTTGATTGCTACCAAATAGTTTTGATAATTAATGCTTTGTAGCATAATCTGTTATGTGGTACCACTAGACTCCACTGCTTCCCAATTATTTTTACTTTTTCCCTGGAGCTTCTTGATTAATATGATCCTCCAGATGGACTGGTTTTTACTTTTTGTAGTTGTAACAAGTAATCCTTTGGTATTTTGATGTCTGTGACACCAAATCTATAAATTTAGGTGTTAGTATCATTTTTGATATATTAAAACAAACAAACCCAAAGCAAATATTATATTTTAAATTATTCTATTCCTTTAAGGAATATTTGTTTTCATTGTAATCATCTAATTTCTATGTGTATCTTAGTAAGTAGATTCTCAGATATTTTATGAATTTGATAGGAATTTTAAATGGATATTTTTATTTCTTCCTGTTGGGTTTAGTTGTAAATAAAAAGAAAATCAGATTTTTGTGGGTTTATTTTATATCCTAATATTTTACTGAAACCATTAATTATGTTGATAAATCTTTAATCAATCTCTAGGGTTCTCTAAGGAAACCACAAAATTATATGTGAAAAAATAATAATTGTGCTTGACCTCCATATACTTACTCTTTCAGTTTATTTTTCTTATTATTACTTAAATTTGTATGTCAAGAACTATATTAAATTAGCTGGGGGTAATAATGGATACTCTTGAATTATTGCAGAACATAGTGGAAAGGATCATTACATATCTATATTACATAAAATTATAGTTTTGGCATAAGACAGATATTATTTATCATATGGAGGAAAATCCATTTATTCCTATGTATTTTTTTTATTTTTCTAAAGTACATGTGTCATATTTTATTATTTTTTTGCATCTATTGATATAATTTCATGATTTTAGTCCTTTGGTATTAACATAGTACATTGTGATTATAGTTTATCTAATACTTAATCAACTTTGAATTCTAGATATAAACTCAACCTGTAATTTTTAAATATGATGCTTTATATTCTTTGCTAATATTTTATTCAATATTTTTGCATCATTATTCATTAAAGACTGATCTTTTTTTTTTAATTTGACATTTCTGTGTCTGGTTTATGAGCTTTTATCACTTCTATCTGTGTAAAAGTTTGAAAGGATGCCTTATTTTTCTATTTCTGAAAGTCATTCATTTTAATGAGTTTTTTTTTTATTTTTTGATGAAATTAATTTATTATATTATTGAGTTTCTTCTTTCCCACCCCTGGAAGTTCATTTATAGATTTTTTTTCTACTTAAAAAAAAACAAGCATCTAATACTTTTTTTTGTTTACATTTTGTTCAGAATATCTGGACCTTTTAGATTTTTAGCAAAAACTTGTCTATTTAATTAACCAGGTTTATTTTCCAATGACAAAGAAATATTTTTAGCAGTTTCTCTTATTTATTTTCCAAATTTTGTTAATATTTTCTTCCTTTTTTCCTGTTGCAAATGAGTTTTTCATTTTTTTCTTTTTTTAAAAAATCTAATTAGCTAATGATTTATCTATTTTATTATTCAAAAAGAAAAATGAGCTTTTAAGTGCATTCCTTATTTCATTTTGTTTGCTTTTCAGAATTTCTATTTTTGTAAATATTTGAAAGTATTTTTATTTTCATTTTTTTTTTCTTGAATGGCCAATTCATTAATTTATTTCATTCTCTTTTCTTGGTGAAAGGATTTAGAGGCATATTTCTCCCAAAACTTATTTGGCTATATCTTAAAAGTTTCAGTATGGTGAATCACTATTGACATTTTCTTTAATAACATTATCTATTGATACTATTGAGTAGCTAGGTGGTCCAGGCCTGGAGTCAGAAAGACCTGAGTTCAAATCCAGCCTCATACACCTATTAGCTGTATGATCCTGAGCAAGTCACTTAACCCTGTTTGCCTTAGTTTCCTCATCTATAAAATGAGCTGAAAAAAGGAATGGCAAACCATTTCAGTACATTTTCCAAGAAAACCTCAAATGGGGTCATGAAGGATCAGATATGACTGGACAACAATATTGTAACTACGATTTGTTATTTCATCAACATATTCTTTAGTGTCATGAACATATACATGTGTAGGTGTGTATACACACAAACACACATACACATACATATATACACACACACATATATATATAATATGTTGACTCCATTTAATTTTGAATCTTTTTGCAAAAGTGCCATAAAAATTATCATTTTTATTTCATTGTAGTCAGTAAAGATACTATTCTGCTTTTGTATTCATGAATTTTGACTACTCTCTCAAGTAGTCAGTTTTTAATAAATGTGTCATGCAAAACTTAGAAATAGGCAAACTCATTTCTATTCATATTCAGTAATCACCATACATGTGCCATAGCTAACTTTTTTCCCCTATGATTCTGTTCAGGTCTTTGAATTCTTTGTGTATCTTTTTTTTTTTTAGATTTGCCAGAATCTGAAACAGTCATCTTAAGATTCTTACATGTTATGATTCTGCTATCAGTTCTTTGTGTACTGTTATTAGCTTTTCCTTTAGATATCATTGTGGGTACATAGATAGCTATAGATATATAGATATAGATAGATATAGATATCAGCATATATATGTGTACACACACATATATATCTTATCTATATCTATATCTAAATATATACATACACACACAGACAGACATGCAGTATGGGTAGGAATTAGGACTCGACCTGAGATTTTATTAACATAGGAAATTTTCACATGAAGAAAAGGTTGGCAATTTCTTTGCAAATTAGAACATGGCCTCAAGCATCAGGAGGTTAAGTGATATACCCAGAGTCACATACCCAGTTGTTGTTTGTGCTTGAAGAAGACCATGACATCAGGAAAATGATGCCATGATTTGCAAGTGAATTGAATTTAAGTGAAGGAGGGCTGTGAAAAGTCCCCAGCTTCACTTTCTCCTCCATAGCAATTTGGGCCCAGTGGGAAGATATAGATCAAGAGTGGCTTTTTTACACTATCAAATTTCCAGTTTGACTGAGGCAATACCTATTCAGAGATTAAGGCTAGGAAAGAAATGAGGCAAAGAACAGCCTTTTTTACCTAGTCAAATGTGTGGGTGTGCATGTGTGTGTGTATATGTGTGTGTATGTGTTTGCATGTGTGCACAGTCACCTAGCTAGTAACTATCTGAGTCAGATTTAAACCCATCTTTCTGACTCCTGACCCAGTGCTCAATCCACTGAGCCACCTAACTGCCTCACCATATAGATAGATAGATCAATGATAGATAGATAGATAGATAGATAGATAGATAGATAGATAGATAGATAGATAGATA